>NC_034605.1:40299755-40363430 GCF_900095145.1 Mus pahari
ACTACTAAATGAAAAAATCAGTAAATATAGAAATTAAGAAAAAAATTAAAGATGTTCTAGAATTGAATGAAAATGAATATACAACATACCTAAGCGTATGGGACATAATAAAAGCAATCCAAAGAGAAAAGTTCACAGCACTAAAAAAAAAAAAAAAAAAAATAGAGAGAGAAACCTTATAATAGTAACTTAGTTGCATACCTGAAAACTCTAGAACAAAAAAGAAAGAAGAAATCATACCCAAAAGTGGGAGATGGCAAGAAATAGTCAAACTCAAGGATAAATCAATAAAATAGAAACAAAGAGGACAGTACAAAGAACCAGCAAGAAGAGAGTTGGTTTCTTGAGAAAATAATGAGATCAACAAACCCTTATCCAAACTAAAAGAAAGATATTGAATAGCCAAATTGACAAAATCAGAAATGAAATGAGGGAGATAGCCACAGACACCAAGGAAATCCAGAGACTCTTAAGGACATACTTTAAAAAAAACACAAAAAAAACAAAAACAAAAACAAAAAAAAAAACAAACCTGTATTCCACCAAATTAGAAAATCAAAAAGAAGTTACCACTTACCAAAGTTAAATCAAGATTAGATAAGCAAATTAAACAGTCATACAACCCCTAAAGAAATAAAAAGCAATAAAAAGCAGTCATTAAATTTCTACCAATGAGGAGGGACCCAGTTTTAGTACGGAATCTTACCAGACTTTCAAAGAAGGGTTAATACCAATACTCCTCAAATTATTCCACAATATATAAACAGAAAAAAAAAAAACATTGCCTAATTCACTTTACAATTTTTGGAATCAGCTACCCTAGTACTTAAGCCAAATATAGACCCAGCCAAGAAAGAAAGTTACAGACCATTTTCTGAACATAGATGTAAACGTTCTCAAAATATTTGCTAACTAAATCAAGAATACATCAAAAAGATTATCTACCTTGACCAAGTAGGCTTCATCTCGGAGATGAAGAGATGGTTCATCATGCATGGATTGATAAATACATTATATTTTTTAAAGAAAGAAACCTCATGATCACTTCATTAAATGCAGAAAAGGCCTTTGACAAAATCCAACATCCTGTGATGAGAGTCCTGGACATAATATGGGTACAAGAGAGATACTTAAACATAATAAAGGCAATTTACAGCAAGCCTATAGCCAACATCAAATTAGATGGCGAGAAACTCAAGGAAATTCTACTAAAATCAAGAACAAGGCAACTCTTGTCCACTCTCTTCATAGCTATTCAAACTTGACTGAAGGAGATTATAGGGATAAAAATTGGAAAGGAAGAAATCAAAATATTGCTATTTGCAGATGATATAATAGTATATATAAGTGACCCTGAAAGTTCCACCAGGAAACTCCTCCAACTGGTAAACACTTTCAACAAAGTTGCTGGATACAAGATAAACTCAAAAAAAAATCAGTAGCCTCACATATACAAATGACAACCAGACTGAAAAAAAAATCAGGGAAACAATACCTTTCACAATAGCCTTAAGCAATATAAAATACCTTGTGGTATTTCTTACCAAGCAAGTAAAAGGGGTAAGTGATAAAAACTTCAAGTCATTGAAGAAAAAAACTGAAGAAAATATAAGAAGATGGAAAAATCCCTCATGCTCATGGATTAGTAGAATTAATATAGTAAAAAAAATGACTATTTTACCAAAAGCAATATACTGATTCAATAAAATTCTCATCAAAATTCCAACACAATTCTTTACAAATCTTGGACAAACACTTTTCAGCTTCATATGGAAACAGAAAATTCCATGATAGCTAAAATAGTTCTAAATAATAAAAGCACCTATGAAGGTATTACCATCTACAATTTCAAACTATAGCATAGAATATGGAAATAAAAGCAGCATGGTGTTGGCACAAAAACAAACATATCAATTTATGGAATTGAGCTGAAGATCCAGATATAAGTACACATACCTATGAACATCTGATTTTCACAAAAAAGCTAGCAATACACATATGAAAGAAGATCCTACGTTCTATAATTGGTGCTGCTCAAACTGGGTAGCCTCATATAGAACAATCCAAGATATACATACTTATCACCTTGTACAAAACCCAACTACAAATGGATCAAAGACCTCAATGTAAAACCACATACACTGAACCTACTAGAAGAGAAAGTGGAGAATAGCCCTGAACTCATAGACATAGGAAAAACTATCTGAACAGACAACTGATAGCATGGGCATTAAGATCAACAATTAATACATTGTGAAACTGAAAACCTTCTGCATGGCAAAGAACTGTATCATTTAGACAAAGCAGCTGCCTACTGAATAGGAAAAGGTTTTTACCAACTATACATCAGAGAGGGATTAATGTGTATCTCAAAAATAACTTTTTAAGAAATTTTTTTTAAAAACTAGATATAAAGAAAACAAATAACCCAATTTTTTAAATGGGATACAGATCTACACAAAACAGGAAACTCCAATGGCTGAGAAACACTTCAAGAAATGTTCAACATCTTGAGTTGCAAGTCAAAACTACTTTAAGATTTCAGCTTCTACCGGTAAGATCAATGAAACAAGCGATGGCTTACGCTGCTGAGGATGTAAAGTAAGGGGAAAACTCGTCTGCAGCTGGTGGGATTGCAAACTTGTACAACCAATATGAAAATCAGTGTGGTGGTTCCTCAGAAATCCTAAAAAATCAATCTACATCAAGATCTACTTTGAGCATATACCCAAAGGATGTTTCATCCTACCATGGAGACACTTGCTCAATCACGTTCATTGCTGTTCTCTTCATAATAGTCAGATAATTGGAAATATCCCGGATGTCCCTCAAAAGAAGAATGAATAAAGAAAATGTGGTACATTAACACAAGATGGTATTACTCAGCCATCACAAAAATGAAATCATAAAATTCACAGATAAGTGCAGGGAACTGAAAAAATATTCTGAGTGAGGCAACCCAGGTACAGAAAGGCAAATATTTTATATCTTAACTTTTATGTGGATGTTAGCTCTTAAGTCAAATGATAACCAAGGTATAATCAATAGAACCACAGAGGTTAGCTATAGAGTAAATGACTAGCGGCTAGGAGGGCAGATAGATCTCCCTAGGAAAGATAAATAGACTAGATAGTTATAGGTCGATTGAGGTGCACTAGGACCGCAGGATCAAGTGGAAAAAGGAAAGAAGGGGGGAGGGAGAGGAAACAGGAATAGACTATTAAAATAAAGGGCCATCTGAGGGGAAATATGGAATCCTAATACAGTAGAAGCTCCATGAAATATATACATATATGAAGAGGTGATCTAAATGAAATTGTCCAGTAATGGGAAAACAGTCACAGCTGGACCTCTCTTGTCACCAAATGGACAACAAGCTTGAACAATAGACTTTTATTTCTGCCAGTTTTGGAGGCTGGAAAGTTCAAAATGCAGTGATGGGGACAAAAAGAACATCTCCACTCTGAAAGGGAGAAATTATGAAGGAGGAGGAAGAAATGGATTCTAAATCCAAAACTTAACAGGGCAAACACTATCTGATTGTAGGGCTCAAGAGTGATGCCTTTGTCTTCAGAAAAAGGTGGCCCTGCATGCATAGTTCTGCTGGAGACCACACCCTCAAAGACCCCAGGTATCTGAAAGTCAAGCAAATGGGAGGGTTAGAGAAATTACCATTAGTTGATCTTGCAGAGAACCAGTGTATGATTCCCAGCACCAATATGGCAGCTCTCAATGGTCTACAACTCCAGTTCCAGTAGATTTGATGCCATCTTCTGGATGCACATGGGCAGGCAAAACACCAGTACTCATAAAAAAATTACTAAATATTTTTTTAAAAGTTAATATGGTGGTCTCTGAAATGGGTTTAAGGCCATACTTTCCTGCCTTAAAGAGTAATACATATAAAAATCCAACAGCCTTCTTCCATCTCATTCCAGCTTTGGTCCCTTCAGCTTAACTGCTAGTGTTTCCTGTGGTCTTAATTAAGTAAGTCCCTGGTTCCACCCTGACCAACTTTCTTTCAAGTGTCTGGAGGCTTGTGATGATTTGTATATGCCCAGCCCAGGGAGTGGCACTATTAGAAGGTGTGGCCCTATTGGAGTAGGTATGGGCTTTAAGACCCTCAACCTAGCTGCCTGACAGTCAGTATTCTGTTAGCATATTTCAGATGAAGATGTAAAACTTGCAGTTCTTCCTGCACCACACCTACCTGGACGCTACCATGTTTCTACCTTGATGATAATGGACTGAACTTCTGAACCTGTAAACCAGCCCCTATTAAATGTTGTCTTTATAAGAGTTGCCTTGGTCATGGTGTCTGCTCACAGCAGTAAGACCCTAACTGAGACAGGGCAACATCCTGAGAGCCTTTATGTTATAAGAGCAAGTTTTTTTTTTCATCTTTGTGACAGAGGTAGGCTAAAAAAAAAAAAAAGCTAACACAGTCCAATTCTACTTGTTTTTGCTTCATCCCATTTCTTTTCTTGTATTTTGCAATGAGCAGTCCAAAGGAGTAATAGCAAACCCTGGATGAGCTGTGCCTTCAGGAGGTGGGCCAGTCATGGGAGCATCTGATGGAACTCTTGTAGTACTCCAAGACTCGCATGCAACACTTTCCTTAGAAGTAACCTCAGCTAAATGCCCACTTTCAGCACTCAGGCATTGTGCCTCCCACTAGAACTTGGCAAATCCATTATTGTTGTATAACGAAATGCACTTTCTTCCCATTTAAAACACATTTCCATTTCCATATGTGGCAATACAAGAATGGTCTTTTTAAGGTACTCATTTTTACCTGCATTGTTTCTGATTATTAACATTAGTTAGAAGTCTTTATCTTCTCATCTAGTTAAACTTCCCAGATGCAGTTGAATTGGAACATGCACTTGAGAGAGATGAGATGGCCCACCACTCCCTGAACACTGGATAAGTGTTAAGCCTCATTAAAACACTGTTGAAGTTTGTTTAAATTGCTGTTAGTGTTAGCTATACGTTCTTTAAATTTACATTTTAAGCACTCCTTCAGATGTTCATTTTCCTGTAGAAGAAGAAAGATGCTAGGGCTGAGGTAGTTTGACTTCCACTAGACTCTCTTGATGTCCAGGCTTCCTTAAGAAAGGACAGTTATCGCTGGGTGTAGTGGCACACGCCTTTAATCCCAGCACTCAGGAGGCAGAGGCAGGTGGATTTCTGAGTTCGAGGCCAGCCTGGTCTACAAAGTGAGCTCCAGGACAGCCAGGGCTACACAGAGAAACCCTGTCTTGAAAAAGAAAGAAAGAAAGAAAGAAAGAAAGGAAGGAAGGAAGGAAGNAAGGAAGGAAAGAAAGAAAGAAAGAAAGAAAGAAAGAAAGAAAGAAAGAAAGAAAGAAAGAAAGAAAGAAAGAAAGAAAGAAAGAAAGAGACAGTTATCCTAACAGCAGTTAGATGACCCCTAACCTCTTACCAGGTGTTCTGAACATTCCACAGATGCCTTGACACCGTGATGCAAGAGTTCCATCAGATGCTGCTGTGACTGGTCCACCTCCCAACGACACAACTCATCCAAGGTTTGCTATCACAAGCTGCAGTGTTCCTTTTCCTCCTTGGCCAGAAGGGAGTGACTTTCTCCAGTGGAAGGACTATAACTGGTGCTGAGGCAAGGCTATGATTGGCCCAAACAAATCACAGTGGTTGGTCCAAACCAAATGGCTACGGTTGGTCCAAAACTTCTTTGTAGAACTATGTAAGAAGGCAGGCAGCACAGGCGCATGAACAGGTTCGGAGATGTTGTTCTGCTCTTCCTTACCTGCTGTTGCAACACCAGACCCTCTCTGGAATAACCCTTTGTTGCCTATATGCACTAATTGGGGCTAAGCTGGAACGTGAAGAAACAGAAGCACCAGATAGTGGTAAGGGTAATAGCAAAGGCAGCAGGAATTAGACAGAAGAAAAAAAAATGTTGGCTTTGGTAGCAACTTGACAGCAATCATAGTTCATTTATGTTACTATGATGAACTACACTGACCAAGAAGCAACTGTAAGGAGAAAACAGTTTATTTTACTTACAACTCTGGGATGCAAATCCACTATTGATGGGCAGTCAGATCTGGAAGTCAAGCAGGTAGTCACAACATATTCACAGTCCAGAGGCAGAAAGAAATAAATGCACCCGTGCTGTGTGTTTGGGTATGCTTAACTAGTTTTCTTTACTCTTGGGCAATTTAGAACCCATCCCAAGAAACAATGCTGCCCGCTTTCACCGTGGGTCTTCCCACATCAATCATCATTCAAGACAATCCGCCACAGGCATGCCCACAGGCCAGCCCGAACTAAACAACTGTTTCTCATTAGGACTCTCTTCCCAGGGGAATCTAAATGAAAGCACATTGACGATTAAAACCAACCATTGCAACAGCTGGAAAAGTTCTTGTGGCCAAAGAGATGGTCCTAGTAACTTGTGCCCACTTCCCATCTCCAGGGCTGGGCACAAACTGTGAATGATACTTGATGTGTGAGCCCCAGGCTTCAGCTTCCAAACACAGAGCATCAACAACTGCCACCTGCCAGCTGGTGAGAGCCCAATGGCCTCAAGGATGGCCTTGGAAACTCTTAGCTTCCCATCGGCAGCAACTGTGCTCTATGACTTGCTTCTGGTACCCAGTGTCTGAGCCTTAAACCATGGATTCTGAGCACAGTGTGTTGGTAACTGGTCCTGACACTCTACTGTCAGGACCTCACCACCTCATCAAACACCTGAGCACAAGTGAGTGTGACACCCTTACTTACTGTCTTAGGGTTTCCATTCCTGAGAAGTGACACTGTGACCAAGGCAACTCTTACAAGGGACAGCATTTAATTGGGACTGGCTTACAGGTTCTGAAGTTCAGTCCGTTATCATCATGGGAAGTAAGGAGGAGAGTCTCAAGGCCTACCCCCACAGGGACACACTTCTCCAACAAGGCAATAATACTCCAAATACTGCCACTCCTTGAGGCCGAGCATATTCAAACTGCCACATTCTACTGCTTGGCCCCCACAGGCTTATTCAAACATATAAGGCTATGGGGGCCATATCTATCCATAGCGTAATGCGAAATATACTTTAGTCCAACTTCAAAAGTCCCATAGTCTATGACAATCTCAACAGTGTTAAAAGTCCCAAGTTCAAAGTTTCTTCTGAGACTCATCCAATCACTTAAATATAATCCCCTATAAAATCAAAATCAAAGAGCAAATCGCATACCTCTAACATCACAAGATATGTAATACCATTCTGAAATGTCATAGTGTTCCAAAATCTGGGATCCACACATGATCTTCTGGGCTCCTTCAAAGGGTTTGGGTCACTTCTCCATCTCTGTCCTCTGTAGCACTCTAGGCTCTGGTTGACTCCATTCCATTGCTACTGATGTTCTTAGTGGTTATCCCATGTTACTGGCATCTCCAATACACTGGGGTCTTCTGCTGCAACTAGGCTTCACCAATAGCCTCTCATAGGCTCTCTTCATGGTACCAAGCCTCAGTTTCTTTGCATGACCCCTTCAGTCCTGGGCTGTCAACTGCAACTGAGGCTGTACCTTCACCAATGATCTTTCCTGGCCTCTCACAATGTCAAACCTCAGCTGATCTCCATTAATCCTTCATACCTTCAAATCCAGTACTATCTGGGTGATTCTTACACATTACCAAGTCCAGCTGCAGCATGAGGTACAACATTGGCTATCTCTGGAACACAGCTTCTTTGTGCTCTCAGAAAACACTTCCCAGAAGTTTTCACCTCAGTGATGTGGGGCTCTTCTTAATCACCACTTATTTCTTAGGTCCAGCTAACCAGCATCAATTTGTCCCAGTAATCCCTTCTATTTTTTACCCTAAAGCCAGAGCCACATGGTCAAAGTTACCGGGTTCTGCTTCTTGCTGGAGCTGAAACATGCTCCCTTGTTTTATTACAGCAGCAGCAGCTTTCTGTTTTCCTACTTCCTCGCTGCCTAAGCTTGGCTATCCTGGAACTTGCTCTGTAGCTTGACCTTGAACTCAGAGATCTACATGGCTCTGTCTCCTGGGTTCTGGGATTAAAGTCCAGTACCACCATATCTAGATCTAAGCTTGTCTCTGCCTGGAACTTGCTCTTAGGCCGGCCTTGAACTCAGTGATCTGCTTGCCTCTGTACCCTGGGATTAAAGGTATGTACCAGCAAGGCTGTACATGGTCAAGTCAGTTAATAGTGTTAATAAAGTCTGTCCTATCTTTACTGATTTTTTTTATCTAAGTTCTCTATCAATTAGTGAAAGAAAGATTGCCACCTCTGTGGAATTAATTTCTCTTGCTGTCCTATCATGTATTTTAAAACTCTGTTTAGAGATACATAAATGTTTCAGGGTTATGTTTTCTTGATTAACTGAATACTTTGTAATGAATTCTAGTAAAATATTCGTTTTTCTAAAATGTATTTAATTAAAAAATATACCTGCTCAACTTTTGTTCTTACTCATATGACGTATCTTCTTTTTGTCCTATTTTAAACCATTTTTTAAATTTTATATATAAATAATATTCATTATAAGCAGCATATAGTTTGCTTCTTTTTTTTTACTATCTTTGCCTTTTAATTGAAGTGCTTGGGTCATTTACACTTACTGTTATTACTGATCGAGTTAAGTTTAACTATGTCATATTGCTATTTCTTTTCTATTGGTTTCATCTGTACGTTTGTTTTCTATGATTTCATTTTATTTTTTTCTTGGTTTTTGAATTATTTTATTGAAAAAAGTCTGCATGTTTTTTTTTAACTTATTGCATACCACTTTCAAGTGATAGTCAAAGGATTTGCTGCTTGTTATGTAATCATCCTTGAAACAGTAATGAAGATTGAAAGGCCTTCCTTGCAACTGCCTTCCTTTTCAGACATATAAAAATACAGGAGAATTATGGAGAATAATTCCCCAAAATACATACCCTTTATTTCTAACACTTCTCTGGTCTTTGGCAAATTTCCTATCTACTTTGCCAATCATTATGACTAATCTGACCCCCAAGGACTCAAATCCTGTTTGATTTGTTTCACACAACATTTAATTATAGCTATTCTCTGTAGGATTCCAAGCAGGGGGATGAGGCAAACCTGCAGTATTGATCTCACCCAGACGCCCAGTGCCTCAGAACCAACCAGCTGAACAAATCCCATAAACCAGAAGGGTCTTATAAACCAGGTGGCTTTATAATCACGTTTCTCTATTTTTCTTTCCCCTTGGCCCAAAGCATTAATCCATGAACAGCAGGATCCATAAGTGATTGTACAAACCGCTTTGGCCTACAGAAAGGTAGCCCAGAGAATTCTGTCTTCTGCAACGAGCCTGGTCAATGAGTTCAAAGAGATCTGAAATGCCTCTCAGAACTCAGGTGCTGCCAAAGTCAGGGACAAACTTCACACATTTTCTAGTTTTAATGGGTGCCATCTTTAGGCTAATTGTCTACTGGTTATACACAAATCCTAAGAAATCTCTCTAGAGATCTCCCCAAGGAATTCCACAAGCTGAATGAGGTACTTGTGGCTCCCTCTTTATAATCATCGTTAAAGTGGAGGTCACTGTGTCCTTGAAGAAAAGTATGTTAATACCTGTCTTCTGCAAAACACACAGCCACCCCTATTGCTTATAATCAATGGAATGTCCCCCTCCCCAAGCAAAACCTGTTATCTGTCAAGGACACAACAGTGTTTTGAAACAGTGGCCTTGCGACCGTTTGGTTTCTGGGTTGTCAGCTTTGCTCAGTCTAGGTCTAATTTTTGAGAGGAATGCCCAAAAGGCATAGTACAGCCTCCATTATTTGTCTCTCTACCATCCACCACTCCATGGACCAGCTATGTCCATTCATTGCTCCTCCATGGACCAGCTTTGTCCAACCACCACCCCATGGACCAGCTGTATTTCTTGAGGCGGTGTTTATAGGTGTTTCCTATCAAGGCTCAGGAGCCGGGTCTTTCATCCACTCCTGTTACTTTCAACGGCGTACAAGCATATAGAGGAGTCACAACAGAGGAAGCGGATCTAAGGATGGTCCTGAAAGGTGAGCACGGTTATTGCCTTTGCTTTTATACACACCCTGGGATCGAGGCCAGTTCTTCCGGGGATCGATGTTTCTCTTCTTCTATCACTTTAACTTGACATTTCCTATTAATTTTTATTTCAGCCTTCATACAGCCACTTCCTATACACACCCAGATCTTTCATCTACAAGAGTCGGGTACCAGGGACGGCAGAGCACATCCATAAGGCTCACAGATGCTATCATGTCTCCGATGTTGGGTACTGTAGAGGGACAGGAAAACAGTCACATTATATTGACACTCCAGGATCATAACAAACTCAAAATATTAGCAAATTAACTCCAAATAAATCCAACCAGAAACCTCCCATGGGATAGTACCAGACAGATTTGAGATGGGTCGTCCCTCCTCACTTAAGCCTCTCTGGAAACACCTTCCAGACACGCCTGGAGGTATGTTCCCACGATACTTCTAAATTCCATTAAGCTGACAGTGAAGATGAACCATCACAAGTTTCTAAGGTGTGTCAATCACAACTGACATGGACAATTTTATTGGTTCATTATTCACAAGCTATAGCTATAGTTCATAGCCAATAACAAAGTGTGTACAGTAAAGTTCATCAGTTTGGGGACAGCTGGATAGGTCCTTGGGCCAGTGACAGCAAGCCAAAAGTGAATAAAATGTACTGAAGCTCATCAGATTAGCACATTGTTCAGAGTTCTGAGAATATTGTGCAAGAGAACCAATCCCTCAGGAGCTCACCTGAGACAATTGGATTACAGAGGTGTTGTGTAGGCAACTCTTCCCTTTGCCCCCTCTAGGATGTGCTGACCCATGCATGACACAGTTGTACATCTTAAGAGATGGCCACCTGAGGCAGGATAGCCAGCCTCATCCAGCAGTGGGTGGGGTGGGGTCAAAGGGGAGGAGAAGGGGCAGAGAAGGAGCAGGGGAGGGGGTGGCAACTCATAAGGTACCTGGTACTCGGTTCTTTCCCACCATTTTCCCCTGTCCCCTGTCTGGGTTTTCTTTCTGAGTGTACTACTCAAATGATGAGGAAAAATTCCAGACCAGGAGATTTTGTATGCCACCCTAGAAATGTTCATATTATATCATGGTATCATAAATAAAGTTCCTTTCAATTTTGCTTCAGATGACTGAGCACTTAAGAGCACTGACTGCTCTTCCAGAAGATCCAAGCTCAATTCCCAGCAACCTACCTGGCAGCTCCCAACCGTCTGTGATTCTGGTCCCAGAGGATCTGCTGCCCCCTTTCCACATCCTTGGGAACTACATGCATGTGGTGCCCATATATGTATTCAGGCAAGCACTCATATGCATAAAATAAAAACATTTTTAAAATCTCAAAACAGATTTAAATTTACTTTCACTCTGTGTAAATGTGGGTTTCTGTATGTATTATGTGTGTGCAACACACATGCCTGGTGCCAGTGGAGGTCAGAAGAGGATATTGGATGCCCGGGAACTGAGTCACAGGTGGTTGTAAGCTGCTGTATAGGTAGGAGAAACTGAACCTAGGTCCTGTCAAGGGCAGTCAGTGCTCTGAACTGCTGATCCATTTCCTCAGCCCCTTGAAGCAGATCTTTATTGTCAGTCTTCATGATAAGCTGCTTCAGGGGCGAGGTGTAGAAATGTGTGTTTTTGTTCAAGAGCACAGTATAGTGGAAACCACTCCATATTTCCCTTTGGTGGCATTTCCATTGCCGGACGAAAGGCACAATGGTTGACCTGTCCATACAGCCTGGTGGCAGGCGGAGCAAGTAGGAGGCATAGCCTCCAGATCCTATCCCATGCAAACCTGAAACATAATGACACTTTGTTACAGAGTGGAACAATGGTTAAGTTTCAAACAAGGAAAATAACAGACAACAGACTGAAAAGCAAGTTGGCCTTTTGAAAAGCTTTAAAGCTTTTCTAACTCATTAGCATACCATTTCCTACTAACCTTTGGAAATTGATGATATACACATCAAGTAACATAATTCAGAAAAAAAAAAACATTTAAGAACCACGCATTTGATTGCATGCCAAACATGTGCATTTTATTTGTGTGTGTGTGTGTGTGTGTGTGTGTGTGTGTGTTTTAATGGGAAGGGCATTTTCCCCCATTGGGGGGGGGGGGAGGATATGATTTATGTCCCTTTCTAACACTGACTCACTCAGGGCATTCTAGAGCTTTTCAGAATTTATGTTCTACTTTGACTTTTTTTTTTCCTGATCCTGCTATTTCTTTGTACGGTGTCCCAGTGGGACACGACTGAAAAAAAAAAAAAAAAAAAAACTTCCTTTTTTGCTTTCCCAAGAATCTTAAAAGTCGCATAAGAAAGATGAAATGACCAACAATGGCTCCCGAGGGAAAGCCGAGGAGCAGGTGATTCAGGAGTGCTTCTTAATGCTCGATTCTCTCTCTCTCTCTCTCTCTCTCTCTCTCTCTCTCTCTCTCTCTCTCAACACAGGCCACAGGCAAGTCAGAAGCCACAGGTTAGAGGACATCCCTGAGCTTGTATTCGGGCTTTTACCGAAACAGGGGAAAGACTCTCCTCTCCCTCCCTGGAGACGTGGCCCAGGGCTCAGTAAAAACCTACCGCCCAATTGCCCAGGCATCTACTTCTCATTGAGAGGACTGGAGCTTTATTGGTGTCGTCAAGCTCTAGGAAAGGGTCTCCCACACCAGCTATTCCACGCGGTGCTGAAACACACACAAACAGACAATGGACCAGTGCCAACCATCCACAGAAGATAATCTACCATGGCTACCAAGGATGGCATCCTAAGCCTGACTCTTGCTCTTGTGAGCAACGAGTTCAGCTCAGGCACACCATTCTATTGAGGCTACCCTTCCAATATCATGATCAAGAAGCATCACACTGCCTTCAAGTGTCCACCACTGTCTGGCTGCTTGCCTCTGGGGCATCAGACGCCTCTGTAGACTAAATCAGACCAGACCAAGGAGGGCAAAGCAGAGCACGAATAAGTTACACGGGGCTCCGTTCCAGCTGGGAACACCAAGAGTGTTACAGCTCTTAGAGGACAAGACAAGGTTTGGGTGGCCTGTGTGGGGCTGGAAACCAGGGTCCCAAGTCTCTTAGCTACAGAGGCAGAGGCGGAGGCGGAGGCGGAGGCGGAGGCGGAGGCGGAGGCGGAGGCAGTATGAGCTGCTGCTGCTCTGATGTTTTTTCTATTGGCTGAGTTTGAGATGTTAGTGATGCTCTATTTGCATAGGGAAAGATTCCAGGTGCTGCATTATGTGACTGACAAACTATGGTCCTGACTGACTGCCGTGGGTCCTCTCAGTGGAATGTCATGGCAGGTGTTCTAGAACAGGTACAGAGACAAGAAGGAAGCAGCTCTACTCCTGCCTTTCTTCTTCTTCTTCTTATCATCATCATCATCATCATCATCATCATCATCATCATTTAATCTTCTTTTATAGTCCCCTACTGGTCTGCCCTCTAACAGTTCCTCATCCCATACCTCCTCCCCCCATCTGTCTCCACCCCACTAGACCTCCCCACTCAAGTCCCTCGAGGGTTAGGTGCATCTTCTCTCACTGAGGCCAGACCAGGCAGTCCTCTACTGTGTATGTGTCAGGGCCCTCATATCAGCTGGTGTATGCTGCCTGGTTGGTGGTTCAATACCTGAGAGATCTCGGAGGTCCGGGTTATCCTGCCTTTCTTAAATCTCTGAGATTCCTGGGCTCTGCGCTCACTCGGCCTTACCAGTTCTTATGTCTGTTTGTTTGGTGGCACAGCTCACTTGCCCTACACACAGGGTACGTAGACTCCAGGAGAGAAGGTAGAGAAACAACCGGATCCTAGAGGACTGAAAGTCTGAAGCAGCAAATCACAGTGAAAATTACACTCCCTGGACCCTAGTAACACTATGAACCTCTTACTGCAGCCAATGAGGCAAAAAAGAGGGAAAATGGCCAAGAAGGAAAAGAAAGGAACGCACAAACAACTGGGTAGCTAACTGTGCTGACCTAAGGACTCCTGGCTGAGAAGCTAGAAGTCACAGAGCACTAAAACACTGATTTAGAATAAAATAAAATAAAATAAAATAAAATAAAAAAGTTGCCTTGTTATGAAAAGCTCCTAATAGGACAGATGGGAGAACTGAGAGTAATATAAAATATAAGTATTAGTGAATACTGTTTTTATCAATTAATGGTAATTATTATATTCATCGGCCTCTATATTTTGGATTTGGAATTCGACCCTGTGGATGCTTGCCTGAGTCCTTTGCATTTAGTACAAGCTTCTCTTGTTGAGGCTCCATCCCCGAGGTCTTCAGGCCTTTCTTGAGGGAAATCTAAGTAACACCAGCCAGCTGACTGGTGAATGGAGGAATTGGCGTGGCTCATAGATTCAGTTTACTGCAGAGGACAAGGCGTGGCTGAGTGAGTCTCTCCACAACAGTGGGGGGGGGGGGGGACACTGAAGAGGGTGTTCAAAAGACAGAGATAACAGGACAGTAACTAGGGCTGGGTACAAACCTTCAGAGGCCCTTCAGCAATGAGCTCTTTCCGCCAGCTGGGCCCACCAGTCTCCCAAAGCTTCAACAGCCTCCCCAAACTGTCCTGCCAACTGATGGGCAAGCGATTGAAACACGCAGGGCCTGGGAAGGACGGTTCAGCTTCCAGCCACAGCAGGTGGCTATCTTCAAAACTAAGGTTGAAGCGATGCCTGGCTTCTAATAGAATTGTCAAGAAACAGGGCCCTCTCTTTGAAACCTCTATCAAGCTGTTAAAGCAACAAGACCAAGATTAAACCTAGAAAGGCTCCCTACCCCACCCCCTTCCTCCATCCTGCGCTGGTCTTCATGGGCTGATCAACTCTCTGAAGCCATTACTCCAGCTCTGCAGGCTGAGCTCCTCCAGCATCTGGATGAGGCAAGCATGGATTTGAGAGAGGACGTGGTCCCATGGAGGGACACTGAAGTTCTGTGTCGATGGCTGCAGACTTCTGGGTGGTTCTGGTAACAGCTCCTCAAACTTCCTCCTAAAGTTGAGGAATTGAATCAGAGGTCCAGGTGATTGACAACAGTAGCTGATGCTTAGACATGGGAGTGTTGGCAGGGAAGTTAGACAGGGAATGATCCAGGAGGAAGGATGGTGAAGATATGGATTTGGAAGGCAGAGCTGTTTGAGGTGCACGGCGGGTTCTAGTCAGAGAGTTCAGACCTGTAGCTTTGAAAGAGCTTAGGGCAATGACTCTAAGCACATCCTTCAAGACAATGGTCTTTGTGACCATAGGATGACAGCAGGAAAGAGAGGTGGCCTGAGGATATGATTTTGGCCTGGAACCCCCTGTTTTATCCAGCACTTTTACTTGTCCGGAGAAGGCAGAGCATAGTCCCATGAGCTGATTAGACACTCGAAGCCCCACCCACCACGTAGCAAATGACCTGGGCAGTTAGTGAGCCCCCCACCCCCAACCCCGGCACACCCAATGGATTTTAGTTAGCCCTTCACTACTGGATGATGATGCTCAGAACCATCCTGGAGAAAGCCTCATATCACTCATCACGGGACCCATTTTCCACCCGGTTTCCAGAAGTTCTTCTGCCTCTGAGACAGTGCCACAAGGCTCTTAGGAGGGGTGACAAGCTGTGTGAACACACATCCACAGGAACCGAATGCTCTGCACTGGGGCTCCTGAAAACAAACTGTCTTAAAGGGCGACATTTTATTTCCCTAATAGGGACTTAGCTGGGTGAGGGAAGATTGCTGAGCCTGGGGGAGGTTCTGTCACCCACCCTGGAGATCTGGTATTAGGAGACACAATGGCAGAAGTGGACTCAAGATCCTGATCAATCACCTAGACACGGACCTGGACCATGGGCCTCGTAATGTGGGTGAACTATCTTGAAGAGGTTATTAACCACAGATGTCATATTCCACTGAAATCAGTTCAGTTAGAACATCCATCAATCTCTCCTTATCCCTCTCCCTCTCCCCCTCCTCCTCCTCTCTCCCTCTCTCTCTCCCTCTCCTCCTCTTCCTCCTCCCTTCTCTCCCCCTTTCCCACCTCCCTCCTCCCTCTCCCCCTCCCCCTCTTTCTCTCCTATTCCCTCTCCCTCTCCTTCTTCCTCTCCTTTTTCTTTCTCCCTCCCCAATGTTCCTTCCCCCTCCCTTCCTCTCTTCTTCCTACCATTCATTTTATTTTATTTTTATTTTTGGTACCAGTGGTTGAATATGCTTACATAAACTCAGCAAGGACTTTACCAGTAAGCTTCCTTCACAGACCCTTTTCTTTGTCTTTTATGTAGCAGGGTCTCACTTTGCGCAGGCATGCCTCAAATCCACAATCCCCCCTCCCCACACTCTCTCATCCTCCAGGGCAGCTAGGATTACAAGGCTGTGTCACCAGGCCAGATTCACCAAATATTCCTGAGACAGACTTAAACAACTCATTTTCCAAAATCCCAAATCCACCTCACCATCTTCTGTAAGAACTACCAAGTGCAAAAGAAGGCGGGGCCGAGTTTTAGAAACCGGACCGTGAAGCTTTGCNCTTCCTCTTTCCAGCCGGCGCCAAGCGATGGGCATCTCTCGGGACAACTGGCACAAGCGCCGCAAGACCGGGGGTAAGCGAAAACCCTACCACAAGAAGCGGAAGTATGAGCTGGGACGGCCCGCCGCCAACACNAAGATTGGCCCTCGCCGCATACACACAGTCCGAGTTCGAGGAGGCAATAAGAAGTACNNTGCCCTGAGATTGGATGTGGGGAACTTTTCCTGGGGCTCTGAGTGTTGTACTCGCAAAACAAGGATCATTGATGTTGTCTACAATGCATCCAACAACGAGCTTGTCCGCACCAAGACCCTGGTGAAGAACTGCATCGTGCTCATTGACAGCACACCGTACCGACAGTGGTACGAGTCCCACTATGCACTGCCCCTGGGTCGCAAGAAGGGGGCCAAGCTGACTCCTGAGGAGGAAGAGATTTTAAACAAAAAAACGATCAAAGAAAATTCAAAAGAAATACGACGAAAGGAAAAAGAATGCCAAAATCAGCAGCCTCCTCGAGGAACAGTTCCATCAGGGCAAGCTTCTCGCCTGCATTGCCTCAAGACCAGGCCAGTGTGGCCGAGCAGACGGCTATGTGCTCGAGGGCAAGGAGCTGGAGTTCTACCTGCGGAAGATCAAAGCCCGGAAAGGCAAATGAGCCTCACGCATAGTGTAATAAAAGTGTTTGCTGTTCTCTTAAAAAAAAAAAAAAAAAAAAAAAAAAAAAAAAAAAAAAAAAAAAAAAAAAAAAAAAAAAAGAACTACCAAGTGCTTTTTAACAGTTGCAAGAGAAAGGAAATTTCTTGGCAAAGTCTTCAAGAGCAGGGTAGGGGATGGGCCATGAGGGCTTGCCAATTGAGAAACCAAAAAAAAAAAAAATGATTTTCTAAAATTGTCATTTGTTTTTACCATGATATTTATCAGTAAGATCAAATCATATATAAGTGTCATATAAGACTGATATCTTTAGCAAAAGAGATTTGGATCAAGAATGGTTGAGTAACTTCACAGCTTGGAATGACGCCACATTTAAGTTATGCAAGATTTTAGCTCAGCCATTTTTCCAAGATGTCCATTCAGCCTGAACCTCATTCCGTCTTTCATGAGCTCCGAGTGGAACATGAGCTCTCCTTCGGTGGGCTAGGGCTGTCTGTGATGTTTAGGAGATTCTGTCCGCACTCAGTTCTCACAATCGGCAATGCTTCACAGAACCACACAGGAGGCGCCTTCTTCCTTACTCCTCCGGAGCCTGGGAGGCCAGCACTCTGCCTTCTCAGGGAAGAGAACTCCCTCAGGGACCACCTCAGAGGCAATTCCCTAGCCTGCAACCATGACACCAACCCATGCAGTTAGAGCTAACAGTCAGACGTGCACGAGTGGACTGCTTGCTTTTCTAGCTTCCAGTCCTTCTTCTCTGAGACATCTGAGGACACTTGAGTCGTGTTGACGGCAAGTGAGATCCAGCGTTGGCTCTCATCTCCTCTGAGGCTGTCTACTCATCTTTCAGCTGAAGCTGCTGATCTTACACATTTTCCAGACAGGATTTGAGTAACTGGCAAGCCATGGTAAGAACTTAAAGAACAGCTTTGAGAACATGGTTGGGCACCATCCAGTGGGACAGGTCATTTTCCTACCCACTCTATACTTTTATACCTTGCTGAGTGAGAACAGGTTGTTTTCTACGTTTCTCTCCCAATCCCAGAAAACTCTTGTGAGTTTAAAAAAAGGGGGGGAGCAGAGCTTAAGCCCCCTCTTGTGCTAGCCTTTTGTTGTGTAGCTGTAGGCTTGAACCTGCAGCTTGAAACCCTTCAGGTACAAGTCGGCTTTTCCACTTAGGGAATACAGCTTTAATCTACCCCAGTAAAACACAAAATGCTTAGATTCCAGACAGAGGGCATCTTCCCAGAGAGTCAATGACAGGTGTGACCCAGGTCCAGGCCAACATTATACACATCCTATGTCCAGACATCCCTGGCCCTACCTACTACTCTGGCCTATTCAAAACACAAAACAGAGCAATCTGGCTGGACATTCACAAGAGTGAGCCCATGGCCTAGGAAGAGCCTAGTGATATAAAGGGCTGTGCTTCTGTGATGTAGGGCACAGAGAATAAGATTTGTGGTTGTCTGGAGGGTCCAGTCACTTTCTTAAAAGTGTGACTTTGGTAGTTCCTTTGGCCTCTGTATTTGGAGTTCCAGCATTCACCACACATCTTGACACATCTTAGTCCCAATGGGTTTGAATGGAGACCTGGGTACACTGACCTGCCCTATATCTGTGCATTGTGTCTGCATTCTGAGGCTGAGCCACACATCCCAACACCTAACACTATCATGTTGTGTTTCATTGTGGACTTTTCTCACATCAGAGAGCAGTTCTCTAATGCCTTCTCTTTTGTTCAACTTTCTCCATAGGCTCACCTCAGCCATATAATGCTTAGGCTTTCCCTCCTGTAGGGAAGGAGTGACTGACGTGAGGTCACTCTTCTGGGGAAGGCACAATGGAGATCTATTCACTTAACACTTTTACTCCGATGGCACAAACACTGAGCAGAGAGAGAGTCTGACTCAGGGAATGAGGAGGGTGCTGGTCACCAAGCCTGGCAACCTGAGCTCCATCGCTGGGACTCACAGGAAGGAAGAGAGCCAGCCTCTGAAGGTCATCCTCTGACCTCCATGCACAGATCCCCAGGCACACACCCTTGTGTGTATACACATACACACAGTACATAGATAAAATATTTTAAAATTCTACATAGATAAAATATTTTATGAATCTGGTTACACTATGTGGTGGTTTGTATATGCTTGGCCCAGGGAGTGGCACTATCAGGAGTTGTGCCCTTGTTGGAGTGGGTGTGGCCTTGTTGGAGGAACTGTGTCACTGTGGGTGTGGGCTTAAGACCCTCTCCCTAGCTGCCTGGAAGGCAATCTTGCACTAGCAGACTTCAGATGAAGATGCAGAACTCTCAGCTCCCCCTGCACGATGCCTGCCTAGATGCTGCCATACTCCCATCTTGATGATAATAGACTGAACCTCTGAACCTGTAAGTCAGCCCCAATTAAATGTTGTCCTTCTAAGACTTGCCTTGGTCATGGTGTCTGTTCACAGCAGTGAAACCCTAACTAAGATACCCTACAAACTAGCGTATGGTTTTATTTTCCCTCCATACATGGAGGATAACTCATACATTGTGGAATATTATTTAGCCTATAAAAGCAGAGTGTGGCACATGCTACAACATGGAACCTTGAGGAAAATAAGGCCAATATGATAGGCAGTGATGGAAAGATATGTGCTCTGTGATTCCACATATCACAGGCTCCTGCAGTAGCCAAATTCAGAGATAGAAAGCAGAATGTTGGGAGCTAGGGGGAGAGAAGTGGGTAGTCGCTAATCAGTGGGTCTGGAGTGTCCGTTCTAGAAGATGCGAAAGGTCTGGAGGCAAGATATGCAGGAGCAGGAACATGGAGTGAGCACAGCTGGACAGTTCACAAAGGTTGCCACAATGTGTTCAATGTCTGCAGTAGTTTTTCAAAATGTGTGGAGGAAGACTTACCCCTTACCTCACAGGGTTGGTAGCAAGAAAGGAATAAAGTTACATAAAATGCTTCACGCAATGCAGGTTTTTTTTCTCCCAGTCCACAAGCACACATACATACAACACACGTGATTATATGTACATGTTACACACATGATCACATGTACACACATCAGACATATGATCACATAAAATGCATAGTACAGTCCCTCCTTCTCCTATTGTACACACACACACACACACACACACACCACATGTTCACGTACACACTCAGATATGCACACATGTGGAGACTCACACACCTCTTCCTCCCAGCTGTCTCCAAGCTCCCTGACCCAACGTTCTCATGACATGGGCACATTGCTGCGTTAGACAACCTCTGTCCTCAGTTGTCCTTCCATCTGTAGTCTCACATCTCTTATACTTCCTGATTTAAATTCTCATTTAAGATGATTTTAAGACTCTCTTAGAATATTGATCCAAACATGGAGCATCTTTAAACCTAGTCACAGTGGGGACTGTGGAGTCAGATGTGAATCATGTGTGTATGTGTGTGTGAAGCACTTCACACCCTATAAAACACCTCCATTATGTTGACACGTGTAATTTTTTCAACAGAGGAAAGACATATTATGGTTCCCCATTTAGGGAGGAAAAGAGTTTAGGTGAGATAAGTTCAAAATCTCACACTTAGAGGACAAAGTTGAGTGTAAAGCCACCATGCCTTAGCTTAGAGGCGTCTCTGTCCTTTTTTTTTTCTGCCCAGTAGGTAACAAAGGGTAGGTCAGAAGTAAGTTTACCCAAGGCCTAAGGACCTGCTGTCCTTACATCAAGCATAAAGTTGATTGCTCTAGAATAAAGGACCAGGATGTGAATTCTCCCACCAGGTTAGGGGTACGGGGCAGGAGCCTCCACAAGGTCCAGCCCTGTGAGCAAAGACTTCTGGGCTAACAGGTAGCCACTGAGGACGTACTTCTGATAAGTTCTAAGTCTCCTAGAAAGGCCTCTCTTTAAGTACAAAACCAGAGGACACAACCACAGGGAAAACAGGAAATGAGTTTCAGTGGAGTGGGTCTCTGCTGGCCTCTGCATAAGGACAGGTAGTAAAAGGGCATTAAGCATAGTCACAGGCTACACAAAGTTACCAAGATGAGACACTCCTTCCCAGCCTAAAGCCAGGATAAGCAAGTAAACAAACTAGTTAATAAATAAATAATGAGTTATCAGGGACTTGAGAGATGGCTCAGCACACAAACAGCTCACAAACGCCTGTAACTCCAGTTGCAGGCAGTCGGTTGTTGTCTTCTGGCCTCCACAGGCATTGCACACAGGTAGTGCACACACACACCCAGGCAAAAACATGCACTCATACACACAAATTTTTTTTTAAAAAAAATTAATAAAATGAACAACCCTTAGACTGGACTGAGGTGTTCCTCGATAAGCAAGCATGTTCTTTGGCAGTGGTTGCTGTGGCCACCATATTGGTTGGCTTGTGAGACTTGGAGGACTTGCTGTCACCAGATCAGCTTGCTGGACTCTAGTATGTGGTGGTCTCTGGGTGAAGGAGAGGGACTGTTTGTGAACCTGAGATCTGTCTCCACGGTCATTTATTTATATCTTAAACACATGGCACAAACACGCACTTTCCCTAAGACCCACCCGCCAGCCCTGAAGCTTCCTTGTCCTTAAATTTTCAAGAACAGAATCCATTTCCCTGGATACCTAATCCTGATCACCTCTGGCTTCATGTTAGACAATGATTCTCAGAGGGAAATGCCACAGGATGACAGGCTTCACCCTCCTTTTGAGTACTGGTACTGTGGGAGCCACACGGACATGTGGAATAATGGAGCTTTTTGATCTGGAGACAGAATAATAACAGGTTGACTGGATTGGATACCAAGGATTATCTGAGAATAAGCAGATCCCGCTCTTCTCCACTGAACCATTGTGGGGCACAGATCACGTCTTGGGAGGAGCAAATAGGTTACACATACCCCAAGGGTATCATGGGCAAGCTGTATGTCAAAGGGAAATGTACATTTCGCGCGTGCGCGCGCACACACACACACACACACACACACATTTTATATATATATATATATATATATATATATATATATATATATATATATAATGATTTCCAAAACTCATACATGCTGCAGGTAAATTTGTATGTCTAACTTAAATCTCAGCATCACACCCCACAAAAATGTTCTCCCATAAAAAAACACAGAAAAAAGTGTCCTCTTAGTTTGGGCCATCTAGGGCAAATTCTGAGGTGAGGATAAAATGGATTTAGGGAGAGCCAGTGAGTAATCAGGAAAGAAGGGAAGAGTCCAAATAAAGGGCAAACCTAGGCCAAGCCCTGCAGAGGGAACTCAGGAGCATGTGCTCTGCAAGATAGGATGGCCAAGGCAAAGGTGTTCAGCCTCCCTGGTCATCCCCCGGTCCACAGAGAAACACACATTAGATTACCTTAGAGGATGTAACTTCTCCCAGCATTTCCTGCCTTCAGACAGTATAGACGAGGAAGACTCCTGTGTCTCAAGACTGAGGGAAGTAGAAGCACCCTAAGGTCATCTGGTACACAGAAAATTGTCACATAAAAAAGTTGGAGGGTGATCTGGGCACACCATAGACACTACCTGCCACAAATTTGTAAAATGAGGCTACTTAACTACCCACCACTTCAGTGTTCTTATCTGTGAAACCTGTAATGTGGTACTAGCCATGTGCCATATAACATTTGAGTCAATGATGCCCCCCCCCCCATAGACAGGATCCCATAAATCATAATGACAATAAAAAGTTCCTTTGGCCTGGTGACATTACTTGTTTCCTTACCTGGCTTCAGCACTGTGGGTCTCAGCATACCTACTGCTCAGGTGGCCATTCATAGCAAGAAAATGACTCCTAGTGACACGCTGCTATGCCCACAGATCACGGCATCACTCAGCCCTAATCGGGAAGCTTCTTCTTGCAGCAGGTGGGAATTAACACAGAGACCAACAACTGGACAGTGGGCAGAGAGAGACTTTGGAGAACTCATCTCTAAATGGGATGTCTTTATCAAAGTCTTCCCTCACGGCTCGGGAAACTATTCAGATGAGGAGCCAGAAGGAGTGTAAAAGCCAGAGGTGGCTGATGCCTGACTCCAAGGGAAAGAGCATCCTTCAGACACAGTAGGGCTGATAAACATATGAACTCGCAGAGACTGTGGCAGCATGCATGAACAAGACCTGCAAAGGTCCAAACCAGACCACACGCCAGCACTGAGGAGAAGTGGAGACAAAACCCCTCCCCCTAACCAAGAAGCTGTGTGTACTTGATAACCTGCTGGGGGAGGAAAAGTCAGTTATCTCCAAAGAACCATTCTCCAGGGCAGATCCCATGCCCAGAAGAAGGTGACCAACACAAAACAGACCCTTTGGGCTCTTAAGGTGATGTGTGTTTAGTTCCAGAATCTTGTGTTCGTTTGTTTATTCGTTGTTTGTTTTCTGTTTTTTTTTTTTTTGTTTTGAGAGAGAGAGAGAGAGAGAGAGAGAGAGAGAGAGAGAGAGAGAACATATAGAAAAGTGGGGAGATCTAGGAGAAGTTTGGGGAGGGGAATAATATGACCAGAAATATTGCATAGTGACACATGAAATAATAGAGAGTATGTAGTATTTGATCATGATAGCAAGCAATTAATTTTGTGGACGGCTTGTTGTTTATGCCTTTATCTGTATTTATTGTGTTGTTTATGCAATTGATAATAGTGTGCTTTTCTCGTTCATGTGGAGAATGCCCCTACTTATTTAAAAAAGAGTTGATTGTGAAAGTGCGCCCTGTGACGCTGGCAACAGCTCCCCAAGTCTTGTCTTAGCTGTGTCTCTCTGTTGCTTTAAGTGGCCACATTCCCTGGCTGATCTCCAGCGTCTAGGTTTGTGGAAAAGATCCACGGGATTTTCACACAGGAAGTCACCTGAATCTGATGGTACATCTCTCAGGACCTGTCTCCATCGTTAGACAAAAAGTGATTGCAATGCTTGTATCCATGTCAGACAACTCAGAGAGGGCCTTTTTAAAGACCAGAAATATCAGCTCCTCATTACATCTACAAATAAGACAGCAAGTAACTTTGGCTGGGCCTGAGGCTCTGGCTGAACAAACTGGTTCACCAGATGGAGATTTCTGTAAGGCGAGAGGGACTTGGGTAATCCGTGAGGACTTTAAAAGCACCTTCAACAGCGCTAAAGCATTTTGTTGGATAAATTTCACAAGGACCCACGCGGCAGCCCCTACCCATTATAACTCCAGCCCTAGCGAATTTGAGACTTTTCTGGCCTCTCTGGGCACCGAGACCTCAAGTACTGTGCAGACTTACATGCAGGCAAAACACCCATACCTCTAAAATAAAATGGGGGGGGTGGATTTTAGAGGACTCTCAAGAACTCAATTTTGTAATTTCCCTAAACTTCAGCATCTGACACATGCCTTTTTAAAGCATCATCAAACTCCATCAAAACCAGTGAGTTTTACATTCTTAAATATCTGGTGGATGTCTTGTAAGATGCAATCCTAACAGAATCTGTTAAGCGTTGTGTTGTTGGGTTTTTTTTTTGTTTCAACCTTGAATCTGAACAGTGGTCTCTGCCCTATTCATCTCTCAGACACAATTACTGGGCGAGCTTTTAATGCAGCCCACAGTTGCACCAACCTGCTATTCTACTAGCTGCCTGCTGAGCTGAACTAGGAGCCAGGTGGGAGTCATTTTGATGGCATTTGAGTAGCACAAAATGTGAGTTTTCTCTTGAGAGGGCTTTTGAGAATTAGAGCGAATTAGTCATAGTTTCCAGTGTGCGTATTTTAACAGTTGTGGAATTATGAAGGGCTGACTCAACAATTCCAGTGTTGCAATATGTCACTTCACTGTCTTGTTACTTAAAATTACATGCTTCAGGAGACGATGACTTTTAAAAGAACCCAACCAAGTCTGAAAAGAAGAGTGAGATAAGCAGACAAAGCAAGGGGAAAATTATAAAATTGCCAAACACTTATGCAGCTACTTAACAATCCTGAACTCATTTAATGTGGTTTTTTTTTTCTTAAATAGCATGTTTCTCTTCTCTGTGAATTATATGGTAGAAGCACACTTATTAAACAGTGATTCCTTTTCAGTATACAAAACCAATCCAAACTGGATTGAATATGTTACTAAATTTCTAAATGAGTCACCTCCTCAGTATCCTTTTGGGTAGGTTTAAAAAAAAAAGATGAATAGATTATCATCAGACAAAGATGACTTAGCCTATTCAAGAGGACTCTTAGGCTGTTGCTCAGCCTCTTCATTAGATAACTCCTCATTAACTACCCTAAATGAGCTACAAATAGCTATCAGGTCCTGTCCTTTATATTTGAAAATTAGACCCTTAGTAAGCAGATGACCCTTGAGGTATTTTCTAAGGATTTGAAGTTTTTCAAGCATGCCGCTAGGTTTTCCCCATTCAAAAGCATATACATGTAACATGGCTAGCCGGGGTTAAGAGGAAGCTAAAAGGGATCCAAAAGAGATGGTTCTAATGAGCTTGGTTTCTTTAACACGATGTGATAATTAGGCAGTCCAGCCAGAGCAAAGGGCACACTGGGAAAACTTGAGGAGATTATAAATAGCTCCCCGAAATGTTAAATGCAAATCTAGAGAAGGCATTGTCCTTTCAGGAAGCATTGTCCTTTCAGGAACTGAACAAACCACAGAGTAGGACAAGTCCTTGCATGAACAGTCAGAGCTACAAAGAAGGGGGACTGGGGCCGAAGGGACGATTCAGCCTTAAGAGCGCTCATTGCTCTTGAGCAGTTCAAGAGCCATGGGTTCAGTCTCTAGCACCCATGTCAGACTGCGGCTCACAACCACCTGGATGTCTAGCCCTAGAAGATCTAACTCTTTATTCTGGTGGCCACTGGCACTCAAATGCACATGTGCACACATAGACGTATCGTGATCTATGGAAACCTACTACTGTGTGAACTTCAAAAACATGTACACACATACACATATACATGTATGAAAAAAATAAGTGGAATTACCCTATACCTAGGGACAAAACATCTCCCAGATGCCATAAGTTATCAGACAACAACAACAACAAAAAACAAAAACAAAAAAAAAACAAAAAAAAAAACAAAACAAAACAACAACAAAAAAAAAAACCCAAGAAAACAGTATCCAGTGTGAATTGTTTCTCTTCATGTTGGTAACCAGTAGGGTTTCATAGACGCCTCTCACCAAAATCAATATAACCTACGCCACCGGTCTTTGTTACCCTCCTGAACTTGATGGTAACACCCTGTTGCTGAAGATACTTGAGCCATAGAACAGGGAGAAATCAAATGATACTGTCCTGAATACTTTATCCCTACTGGCTAGCCGTCATGGAATTAGAAGCATGGTCCATATTACTGTGGGAGAAAAGTAACGGTTTACTCAGCTGTGACTCCTGTAAGCTACAACAACGACCAGCCTGGCGGCCATTAAAGTACCATAGTGTAATCATGGCATGAATGTCTCCGGAGTAGCAAACCACTTTCTGATTGTGTTTGAGGTCTACCCCACAAGATGGAACTCATGCCTACTGCCGTTAACTGAGCCCAAAACCCGGGGCTTGGTGCATCACAGGCTCGAGGGAAGAACCTATTACAAACATTCTACTAAATGGACATAGTATAAATTGTCCTTAAATAGTTATCTTTATACCCATTGATTGGTGTTGCTCTCAACCATCATCAGAGAAGCGACCTTTGCAATAGATGATGTTGGATGCAGAGACTCAGACCTGGTGGTCAAAGCACAAAGAATAAGAGATCGTGGAGTTATCAGTCCTAAATAGGAAACCTATAACACGCTCTGTTCCCCAGTTCTCAAGGATTATCATGGAAAAGGGGGGCAGAAAAAAAACTATGAGATCCAGAGGTAGCAGTAGGTCACTACAGAGAAATAGTAGCCAAATTCCAGCATGGATGGCAGAGGGACTTATTAGCTCTAACTCCTGATTGAGGAGCTGTTGGCCACTGTGGCTGGTGTGGGTATGGGAATCGGTTTTCTTCGTCTGTGGCACCTGTCATGTGACCTGTGTTCCACTGGATGACACCTCACCTGGGCACATGCAGGCACCGATGAGAAGACTCAGTAGGTTTAGAAAGAAAAAAAAAAAAAAGAGTAGATGAAATTGGGAATTTTTTCTGGGTACAGCTTGCATTAGTCTTGTTCATAGAGTCACAGTTGATACTGGTATATGTATGCAGCAGTCCGGTTATATCTGGGAAGCATGGCTTTGCTACAGTCACCTATTACCTCTGGTTCTGAAGATCTTCCTGCTCCCTCTTCCATGAGGATCGCTCAGCCTTGAGAGGAGGGGATATGACATAGATGCTCCATTTAGGACTAAGCCCCTCCACAGTTAATCCTCTGCACTTTGACCAACGTGATTCTCTATGCTAATCACCCTCTCCCGCAAGCAGGAAGCATCTCTAATGAGAGCTGCCTGCTGTACTACTCTATGGGTATAAAAGATAAGTACATCGGAGGCAGCTTAGGACTCTGTCCATTTAGCAGAATTATATAGTTAGTTCATCCCTAGAGCTTACGAGCTATCACGTCATGAGTTTTTGGCTCAGTTAAAAGTCGCAGGCATGAGTTCCGTTTTGTGGAATAGAACTTAAACTGAATTTTTAAAAGTTGTTGTTTGCAGCTCCATAGGAGGAACAACAATATGAACCAACCAGTAGCACCAGAGCTCCCGGGGACTAAACCACCAACCAAAGCGTACGCATGGAGGGGACCCATGGCTCCAGCCGCATGTGTAGCAGAGGATGGCCTTGTTGGACAACAATGGGAGGAGAGGTCCTTGGTCCTGAGAAGGCTCGATGCCCCAGTGTAGGGGACAGGGAAGAGGGAGTGGGTGGGTTGGTGAGCAGGGGGAGAGGAAATGGGATAGGGGCTTCAGAGGGGAAACAAGGAAAGGGGATAACATTTGAAATGTAAATAAAGAAAATATCTAATTTAAAAAAAAAGTCGTTGGTAACTCTGATAATATTCATGTCACTGTTGCACAAATGGGCAGCTCCTGAATCACTCGATATTGAAGCTCACAGCGTTCACAGCTGGCTAAGGCTATTGATTCTTTTCCTCCCTGGTAGTGAGCGTAGTACCTCCTACCATGATTAATGCCAGCCAGCAAGGAGGAAGCTTCCAGACTGGTACCAACTGACTCTCTCCATGTTCTGTGACGCAAATATGTTGGTCTTACCATCAAGTTTTGGAGAGTAACCGAGATCAATGGCAATAACCTATAGTATTTGGGGGGGGGGGAGGTATGTCAGTCCCACTGACCAACAATTCAAAAAGAGGTAACCCACACCTTCATTGGGCTTTTATTTTTTGGATAGTCTATGTCGTCTGGGAGAGGTATTATCTCCCCATTATATGGTAATTAATTTTAAACTATATCGAGAGTTTAGAAAGCTTGTACAAGTAGCAGGTTTCCATATGGCTTCTTCAGAGTTCTTTAATGTTAGATCGATGGAAGCCCAGAAACAAGCCAAGCAATGTTTGAGAACGTGCTAGATGACAGGGATGGTAGTTCAAATGAAAGAGAAAAGGGTAGAAATTTTTCCCTAACTATATCTTTGGAAACCTTCGCCAGATGAAGGAAAATGTCTACTTTGTGGCACAAATCTCCACTGATTTGTTAAATCCAGACAAGACAAATTAAAATTATGAAATCAATGTAATTCTTAAATGTAGCATTTAGATATGTGGAAAGGACTTTTAAATAACACTCCAGAAACTTGAAGTGAAAGAAGTCTGATAGCAACAAAGTTGAGGATTTTTGTACAATGTGGAGTACTAGGAAGAAGTTGCGACATTAAGTAACAGAATAGGCTAAGAACTGTGCAACATCCAAAAATGAATCAAGAGTTAATAGTAATGTTACATAAGGAATAATCCCTGTAAATTAATAAGAGAAAATATAAGAAACTCGACTTTTAAGTGTCCAATGAGTAGGAACACCAAATTCAGAGGAGGAGACACCAACATGTAGTTGAAAAAAAATACTTGGCTACTTCCTTTGATATTCATAGACATAACTTTTAAACAATTGTGTTACCATTTGGTTGGCAAAACAATTGAACATTGGTAATACCAAGTGTTGATGATAATGTTGGCTAATAAGAACTTCTTACAGTGCTCTTAGTAGAAAATATTTGCAGTTCAAATGTCTTTGATTCCTCATCCTGTGCCACTTTCATAAAACAAACAAACAAACAAACCAACAAAAAACTATACATCCTGCCTCTACTGGGCTTGACTGTATAAGTCATTTGAGTCTTATGATAAACTTCACATGTAATGCCATGTTCCTGGACTTTAACCTCGAGCATGTCTTGGACAAATTGCGTGTTAACAGTAGAGGTTGAGCAAAGGCTTGAAATGTAGTCACGTGGTTGGGCCTGAGCCTTCACGCCTCTGCATTTGCCGTGAGAAGAACAGCCCCTATTTATGTAACCTGAGTTCAAGGAAGATGAGAATCGTAGGGAGCAGACCTGACTCAATCTGAGCCTCACCGCCAGTTACACCTCGCTCAATTTCCAGTTACCCTATACATATATGTATGACTGATTAAAAAACTATTGCTTGGAGTCATTTTGTTCATGACCGTTGGTTTCATAGTATCATTTTGGTAAGAGTTTACTGATACAGATTCAAATGCTTATATTATGTATATTTAAAAGCACAGACATTTGTGAGAAAGTCCACACAGCCTCTGCTTTTCCCCTATGGGCAGAATGTCTCTCACTTTGAGGGCAAAACTCCAGGCATCTTCTATCTAAGTCTCTAGTCTATTATTACATCAAATAGGATTCTAGTCGATGAGACCTATTGAGATCTACTAAAAGACTTCTGATAAAGTGTTTGTTCACTAAAATATGAGAGGTACATGGGGAGCTATAACCACTCCTTCGCCAGCTTCGACTACGTCTGTGTGGAATGCCCAGGTTATGAGAACAGTCTTGTGACCACAGAAAACAACACTGACTTTCCGAAGACAATAGAACAGAAAGCTGGATTCTTCTGGATCTTTTACCAGACCACAAAGAGTCTGACACGTATACCAGTGGTCCTCAACCTGTGGGTCGTGACACCTTGGAGGTCACATATGAGATATCCTGTATATCAGCCATTTATATTACAATCCATAACAGTAACAAAATTACAGTTAGGAAATAGCAACAGACTAATTTTATGGTTGGGGGGGTCACCACAGCATGAGAAACTGTATTAAAGGATCACTGTATTAGGAAGGCTGAGAACCACTGATATATACTCTATAACCCCTGTATCATGAGACTAGTTGGGTTCTTAGGACTGAAGCCATTTTTAACCTGGATGTTATAAACATCCTTAATTACTCAACACTGGCCCATTAGTCTCAACTTCCAGGTACACACACAAAGTTATCCAAGAGACTGGTGTTGGGTCCATCTCATGATTGTTTTTTGGTAGTGCTATTTGGGGGCCACAGAAGAAACAAAATGTCTCCAATGAACCAGGTCATCATCAGAAACACGAAACTATATTTGCATCAGTCATTCCAATACAGTTCAGAAGTATGGCATGAAGAAGTAAAAGTAAAAGTAAAAAGAAAGAAAGAAAGAAAGAAAGAAAGAAAGAAAGAAAGAAAGAAGGAAGGAAGGAAGGAAGGAAGGAAGGAAGGAAGGAAGGAAGGAAGGAAGAAAGAAAGAAAGAAAGAAAGAAAGAAAGAAAGAAAGAAGGAAGGAAGGAAGGAAGGAAGGAAGGAAGGAAGGAAGGAAGGAAGGAAGGAAAGAAAGAAAGAAAGAAAGAAAGAAAGAAAGAAAGAAAGAAAGAAAGAAAGAAAGAAAGAAATGAAAAATATAGCAAGGTGAAGAATACAGTCATAAAGAAGCATACAAGTTTCTCAACAATTCATATAAAGTCATGGTACAAACACATACATAATTTTAAATGTCTGAATCCTATCTGAGGCTAGAGAGATGGTCCCGTGGGTGAGAGCCCTGTTTTTCTGGAGCATCCTGCTTCCATTCCAGGCACCCAACTGGCTGCTCACACTGTAACTGTAACCATATCTGTAACTCCAGTTCCCTGAAAGCTGATGTACTCTTTTTGGTCTATGGGCACACCAGGCACACAAAATGGCGCATATACATAGAGGCAGTCAAAACACTGTAGACATAAAATTTAAATAGTGGGTACTTGTATTAGGTATTGTTACATAACAAATTCCTCCGAGTTTTCTTGCTTTGAGACAATAAACACTGGTTATCACCAAGTTCACTGGGTTAGGAATTACGTATGGCTTAGGTTCTTACGCGTGTTTTCCAGATTACCAGACTCTGGGTTGGGGTCCTATCTGAAGGCACAGCAATGGAATATTAGCCAGAAGCTTCTTCTAAACCCTTGCCAAGGTGTCTTTTTCAGAAGTCTACAATCCAGAGGCTTGGTTTCCACAGAGTGAGTGACAGGGTGGGAAAGAGGATGTGTAAATTGGAAGATAGTCTTATGCTTGTCACAGTCAAGTTACCAGAAGCAAGTCAATAGGTCTGGGTCATACATGAGGACATAGCACAGGTGCACATGGACCAGGAACTACCCATAATGCTCTCTGCTCACCAGTCAGCAGCAACAGGGATATCTTGGCATAAATAAGAGGGCATAACTGAGTCAATTCTGTTTACCCCAAGGTAAAAATAAAAGAAAGGAAAAGAAACAAAAATTAAAAATCAGGCTGCAAAAAAAAAAAAAAAAATATCAGTGTTGCTTATATGCCTATAGACGTGCAGCTAGTTGACATTAAATAATGCCTGACAAGACTCAGCCTTTGTTTTGTTTTTTGTTTTTTGGAGCAAAATGCTGTCTCTGTATCAGAAACTATGAAGAAACACAGACCAAAAATTAAAATCTTATTATTTAAGATCAGAGACCGAGAGACAGAAAGAAACTGGTTATTAATACAGTTTTAAGGAAAATGTAGCATCCCAAATGTAAATTTACTGTGGAAAAAAAAGTATGATTTAAAATGTCTTGGCGCAGATTTGAGTAATGTCATAGTAGGAGGAGACTTTAAAATTCATATTAATAGGTAGGAGATCAGAGGTCCAGGTGGCCAGTGATGTCTCTAGGACATGGCAGACGCCTCCTGGCCAGGCAACTTTATCTGCAACCCTCCTGCCAGAGTGGAAATGCAATCTTTACAGTGTCCAGATGGCTTCTAAATTGGCAGTCCCTCTCCCTTTTCCAAGAAATACACACCAAAGAGTTAATTTCACCAAACGGTTCTGTATTTAACATCAGTCTTCTAACAAGCAAAACCCCAAGTCTCCCTCTTTCCGCCTGGAACCAGGGGAGCACTCCTTTTATTTTGTCTCATTCTCTTCCTGATGCTTTCTCTCCTCCTTTTCATGCTCCTCATCACAGCATAGGTCCATGAAAAATTAACATCCCTGTTCAGCAGGGAAGCTCGCGCCTTTTAAAAGTGTTCTGGCAAGCCCAACACCAGGATGCACATCTCCAAGCAGACCTGACGACTTAGGAAGGTACAGGGTGTGACAGAGCTTCTTCTCAGACAGCAGGAGTCTCAAGGGCAGTGGTGCTGATGGTGGTACTACTCTTCCTTGGTTCTTTGACAGAACAAGGTCTTTGAGGCCTATGAATTTGCAATATCAAAACAATCAATTATGATGAAGAAGCTATTTTATTTTCTCGGCTTCCAGGGAAGATGAGGGAAAGAACCAATCTCTTCAAGTCCACAGACAAAAATGGCATCTGTAATTGATGAGTAGAGCTCCAGAGTTTGGATGGTCAGACCTTCAACGCACAGCAAACTTGGAGATATGTGTCAGTTATAAAACTGCAAGTCAAAACAAGGAGGAGAAATATAATTCTACCCAAAAAGCTGATGGACACGGCATTTCATGAAAATTAAAATTACTGGGGTGGGGCAGTCTCCAAAAATTATTTTCAAATATTTTTATTTACAGTTACACATGAGAATTTGGACTGAAACTCACTGAAAATTGATTAGAGATCTCAAATTATGTCATATTACTGATGAGTTACTCTGAATAATTGTCTAAGAGCCCCCAGTAGACTTTAGTTGGTCAACTCCATCCTGGGCTAAATTAGATCCTAATTTTGGATCTCTGCTCATTCCTCTTCTCCCAGAGCTACTTTGATCCAGATTCATAGCTATTGGGCAGTATCTCATGAAGTCACAATGCCACCAGATGACCCAACAGCTTTAAGACAACAGAGCTGGGTGGCTGCCATTGCCGAGCTCAGTGCAAGGGAATTTCACCCCAAATGCCCCCCCCTTCATTACTCCCATCAATACCAGGTCTCACTGGGCTCTGCAAACATCATCAATGCCAGATCTCACTGGGCACCACAAACACCATCTCCTCCATTGGTCTACCATCACTGCTTCCAAGGCTGAAAGCTCTTCATATCATAGCCCGCCCCCCACCTAAATCAAATTGGAAGTCCAGTTAGTAAATGGCCTTTCACTGAGTTTATGATCCCTCCCTCCAGCAGTCCCCCTTTAGGCCTGATATTCTATATCTCCTGTCACCCAGCTCCAGTAATAACACTCAAATTCAACAGCCAGAGTTCTCAGGTCTGACAGACCCACTAAGTCCCCAGTGCCTCTTCAAAAGTCATTGTAGCCCAATACCTTAGAATGGGTTGTATGAAATACATGGACTGCATGAGTCACCTTCCCAATTAAACTTCCAACGTCTATCTCCTCAATAGATATTTTGCTAAACCAATCATCATCTCTTTAGGTTTTTCAGGTAATATAACAAATGAATGCAAGATGCGAATTTCCAAGGAGGGCCATCATGAAAGAGGGATAATAAGGTCACCTTCAGGAACCAGACAAGCCATCAGGAAACCATTAAAAGAACACCTCTCTCCTCTCTGGGGTTGTTCATTAGCTGCACAGAGCCTTCATATTCATATCTCCCCACCTTATTCTGCATAGAGAGGACCCGTGTTGCATCAGTTTTGTGTAGGATGCAAAGCAGAAGATGCTAAAATCATCACTGCAATCCGGGACTGCACTGGCACAGCCATGCAGTCCAGGCCTGCCATGTGTGTGGTCGTAACAGCTGCATTAAAGAGGTAGAGAGGAGAAAGCCATTTTAAACCTTTTTTTTTTAACAAACGCTCCTCTGGCCTAAATTCACCCTAAGTCCCTCCAAGATTCAATAGAAACTCAAAGCAAACTGCATGCTAATGGCTTCTCGAAAGTAAACACATTATAATTGAGCCATCTTATTCCTTGGCACATACAGCAGCTGGTCTGACCACACACATGGACTATTATGCCCGGACTCCGGTGCCATATTTTCAGAGGGGAAAATGACAAAGTAGACTACACTCAGGAAAGTGTTCCACATGACAAATGGTGGGAGAAATGAGTGCTCTATAATCTTCCTGGGAGGGAGGCAGGAGGGCTGCCTGCATGAGGGGAAGTGGCTGGCAGGCGGGACGAGGATTATAGGAGATTGGAGAGGGGGGACATTAATCAAGCAAAGAAGCCTAGTTAAGTGAATGTGAATGAAAGCACTGTTCAAAGTCCATTTCCTCATTCTCTAAGTGCAGCAGGTTGGGGCATACACACATATGGTTTTCAATGCAGGTACCTACAGCCTCTCTGGTAGGCTGAAAATGGGAAAAGCTTTTCTCCTCTGTGAGTTTGTAAATAGAAACCAAAAGCATCAAGACTATATATAGCTTCTCAACATGCTACTTCCTATGAGCTTATTTTAAGAAAATAACCAGAAATGATTTCGAAGAATGTTACAAATGAACACTCGTCAGAATAATAATTATACTTACAACCAAAAGGATACACTGGGATCTGCAAGACGGTTCAGCCGGTAAAGGCATTTACTGTGCAACCCTGGTGATATGAGTTTGAACACAGAGGTAGAAAGAGAGATCGGACTTAATAATGCTGCCCTCTGACCGTGCATACATGCACACACAGGCATACATACATCATGCACACAAACAATAATAACTTAGAAGGGGAGAAACTAACTAACTGCCCAGCAGAAATCTATAGAAGTTTTCTGGTATGGTGTTTGCAATGTTCCCGTCACTGCAAAATTATCTTGCTCATAGCTCCCATAAGCTCTTTCACAGTCCTGGCAGTGTTTGCTCAGTCTTGCAGGTAAGGAAGTTAAAGAACACCAGCATGACCACACAGGATTGCTCTCAGCTCTCAGGTAATGTTTAGACGCGCAGGAACACCAACACAAGCACCCAGGGCCCCAGGCTCCACATCTGTAATCTCATTAAGTGGATTAAAAAGTTATAGAATGATGACTGTGGTATACTGGGAAGTATAATGGGGAGTTCACGGACAGTCTTAGCTAATCAGAGGACAGCATTCACAACTGGATGTCCTGTCTCAAAAGGAGAAAAGAGAAAAGAAGGACATTGATTAATATTGGTTAGTAAAATGCACTTAATTTGGTTTTTAGAAACTAGGAGTATGCAATCTCTAGGCATCTTCTATTCTCCAGCTTCCTGTGTTGTTTCTGCAATTCACCTCCAGTCCATAGAGATTCACTCTTCCAACACAGTCAGCTGTTGATTAACCAGGAGCTGACTTGCCATCTCTGGCTAATTTTTACTCTTCTTCAATGGCAATCACATGGAGGACCAATGAATAGAAGATACTACCAAGCAGAACTTTATCTTTATATCCCTTAAAGGAGAAGTATTTTCAAGCAAACTTTTCAGAACTTGGAGCTAGGGAGATGTCTCCATGAGTGAGCACACTTGCTCTACAAACAAGAGAGCCCCAGTTCAAGTCCCCAGAACCCACATAAAAAAGGCAGGCAGATTGAACATCCCTGTGACCCCAGCCTTGAGATGTGAAGATAGGGGTATCCTGGAATCTTGCTGGCCAACCAACCCAAATGAAAAATCGAAAGTTAATCATGAGTATTACTTTTTTGTTCTGCCTGGTTTTGGTTGTTCAAGACAGGGTTTCTCAGTGTATGGGTTATGACTGTCCTAGAACTCCATCTGTAGACAGGTTGATTTCAAAACTCAAAGAGATCCACCTGCCTCTGCTTCCCGAGGGCTGTGTGGGATTAAAGGTCTATGGGTGGGATTAAAGGTCTGTGCCACCACGCCTTGCAGGTATGATTTTTTTCCATTCATTTTAGGATAATTGGATCGTAAGTGTAATTTCCTAGAAGTCTCAAAACATCAGATAACAATCACAGGTTCCTTTTTAAACCAAGTCAAAGCTTTTATCTCTCTTTTATTCTGACTAGTTCACGTGTAGACAGGAATAATAAATCCCTTGCATTAAAAAAAAAAAAAACTGTTGCTTTTTCTACTTTTGAAAACATTTTCTTGTAACTTTGAACTCATTTGTGAATACAAACCAAGGTTTCTAACTCTCACTGTCTTTCCCAAGTCTCCATTAAAAGCGAGCTCAGAAACATAAATAACCAGACCAGGAGTGATTAGAGTCTCTATGTAAGTACCAAGTAGATGGAATACATAGATGGAATTTTCCCCAACAAAACAATGCAAAGAAGCTAGCCACATCCACAGGTGTGTGACTCTGGGTCCCTTTTCGCCTCTGATTGAGATCAAGGGTACCCTGTCAACTCAGTTAACACCAGGAGCCATTGGCACACTCAGAGCGGCAAAGGACATGGGGCTTCCAGTGCTCCAATGGGTAGTATGTGTGTTCTGCTCTGATTCATAGAGAACATCGGCTACGCGGATCCTGGCCACAGCTGAACTTAACTCCTAAGCGGTGATAGCGAATGCAACAGCAAAAGGTTCTTGTACATTAGCTGGCTAGTCCTTAACCCTCAAATAGTGAGCTGTAGTTTGGAAGCTCTTGGCAGAAAACAAACATGCGGACCTGGAGGCCCTTCTGACAGTCTTTATGTAATTGTCCTTATGAAAAAGGCACAGGGCCCTCCTTCATTGCCTCGTGGGTTTTGTGTTTGGTTTTGGCTCCGCTTTGCCACGAAGGCATCCATTTTGACTGTGACAGTTTCACACGTATTACTGACAGTTGCTGACAGAATACTCACAATTGCTCTCAAACAGGCAAGTCTGATTTATAAACAGCTGGGAGGATCTAAGGGTTGTTACCTCATCTCTTCGTGCCTTTGACTCAAGAACGCCTACCGGTGGTTCGTGAGTAATCTGACACCATCCGGAGGTGTGGGCAGCCTCCCAGTGGAGTCTCCTATCCTCACTGAAACCCCGGGCAAGCTGCAGTTCTGAGTTAGTCGAGTTAGTAGTCACCTTAGATCACATCAGCTCCTCTCCATCGTGCTGTTCCAGCTCTACACCAAACCAGTTGAGATGCGGAAACCAAAACATCCCCTCATCTTCAGAAAAACACAAAACCCAGAAAGCGAACACTGAGAACTGTGCTCACAATAGCGATCTGTCTGTCTGACTTCATCGGAGCCCTGGAGGTTAAGGAACCCAAAGACATTTATGGCATCAGTGCAAACTACAGAAACTACACAAGGACAGCTTGGCTACAAAACACCTTTGATCACATCTCTGCCGTTGCTGTTGACTGGTTACGGCTTTCTGTCTTTCTTCCATCCCTCCACATTTTCTCTATTCAGTCTCTAAATGATGTGTAATTTGGGAGGGGGGGGCATAGTACTTAACAATTTCATTGTTTTTTTTTTCTCCTCTTAGCCCAATGTGATCTGTTACTTCGTTTTAAATAAAATAATAATAATAAAAACAAAATAGAACCAGTTCCTGATAAGAAGAATGTATTTATTAAAAAGATTTACTTTCATGTCACTTCCATTTGAATCATAACTTCTCAGAAGACATTTATTCCAATCTTTTATACTTAATTGTGTGTATGTATATGTGTGTGTGATGGATATGTGTATGATGGATATGTGTGACCAAGTGTGCCACAGCACCCATTTGTAGGCAAGAGGACAGTTTTGGAGAACAGGTTCTCTCCTTCTAGCTTTAGTAGGTTCAGGAATGGAACTTGGTCACCAGGCTTGTGTGGTAAACCCTGTTGTCACTGAGCCATCATGGTTCAATCATAGCAAGAGAGAAGCCAGAAGAGGCAGGAGCTGCACTGAGGGATGAAGGGAGGGAAATGACCAGCTCTAAGGTCTCATGTCAGCAAGTGGCAAAGTTAGATAAAAATCTGTTTGCTGTGCCATGATGCTATTTGAATCAACCTTAATGGAGCAGGGGGAGAGGGGTTATGTGTTTTCTATTAATTCTACAAATACTAAAATAACCAGCACAAACTACTACTTGATAGCACTATGAAAGAGTAATGCATCCATTGAACACTCTTACACTTTTAATCACCACATGTTTTTTGAGCACACAAATATTCCAGGCTGGGTAAATACCTTGTCTGACAGATTGATCCTTTGCATCATGTCCCTAAAATGCCTTCCCTAACATGACTACCAATAACGTCCATTCACTCAAGACTCTTCAAATTTCTGTGCCTCCACCTCACCTCTGTCTACCCTTGTACATCGAAATGACTTAGTCACCAAGCCAAATTTCTGGCTGATAAGCAAAACCAATGTTTAATTTTTTTTGTTTATTCACTTATTTCTTTATCTGTGTGTATATGTGTTATAGCTCTAATTGTAATTCCAGAGGCTTTTGGTAGTACGCCTTAGTGCAGCCAATGACTGACAGCTGCCTAACAATATTAACTATGAATAGATATTGATGCTCTCAAACATATTGTCTGTACCTACTGAGGCAATCTTAACATTTCCCCCTTTGAATTGGAGGTGAAAATTACAAAAAACAATGTTTCTCCTGAAACCAGTTTTGACATTCCAGTATGACCCAGTGTGACCATGTTGGTTCACACAGCTAGGTTTGATTTATCAGTATTTACCTTTGTTTGCGTCTTCTAGCCAATCCAATTTTAGGGGGACGGTTTATTGGAAGATTTATTCATGTCTCCTTGACCTTTGATGGCATTTTGCTTTCTGTTTTATATCTATCTTATTAAAGGCACATAAAATTGATTGCACCAGTGTTCATAAATGACCTCATACAATCTTCACCCAATTTCAGAACCAAGATAGCACTAACTGCATGAAATAAATTCCCTCTTCCACTTTTGGGAAGAATTTCTATACTGTATTTATTTCCTCTTTTGATCTATGCAATGATTCAGGCTCAGTTTTATTACTGGGAAGGTCCTAAGCTGCCAGTTTTACTTTCTGAGAATGGCTAGAGAGGGTAGGGTGCTGCTTTTCCTTGATTTATTTTAGTCAGATGTTCTGAAGAGCTGTCTCTTGTCTGAACTGTCTGATTATTGGCATATAATTGATCATAGGATTCTTTCCAACTGCACCTCCTTTATCTATGACCACATGCCTTTTTATTATCAATTGCCTACTTGGGTCATCTCTCATTTTAGCAGCATAAATGTATTGAGTGCTTTCTGTATTCCTAAGCTTTATAGAGAACCAAGCTTTGGCATCGTGTGTTATCCCTGCTATGTTTTTCTCATCCTTCTTTTTTTTTTTCCTTCTATTTCCTCAAGCTTATTCATATTGCTGCTTTTCTCCCAAAAACTTAAGGTAGCTTTTAAATTCAGTGATTCTAAACATTTTTCTTTTTTCCATATAATCAATCACATTTTTCTTGCCCCCTCCCCGTTTTCTTTTTTTTTAAGTTTTATCCTCAGGTTTAATTAATCAGTATTTTCATTATGATTTTGCATTGTCTCTCTGATGATAAATCTTTGAAGTTTTCCCAGATTGCCTCTAAGTCTCAGGGCATATACAGAGCTATATAAACTCTTGTGATTTCTCATTAAAGTATTTTAATCCCAGTAATACCCATTAGTTGGATTGTTAACTGTTTTCAAAACTTCTCTGCCTTTTATTATGTTTTGTTAGCCAATCCAATACAGGACAGATAATTTAGTGAAAGATGTGTTTCTCTTTGACCCTTTGTAGTGTTTGGCTTCCTGTGTTTATACCTATTTTATTAGATGCATATAAATTTATAATTGCTATGATGTGCTGGGGACTTGAATCTTTTGACATTTCCTAGTTACCCTCTATATTAAGCTGTCTTATCTTTTGTTTGTTTTTTACACTAGTATCCTGGTTGTCTTGGAATCTGTGGGGTTTTGGTTTGGTTTGTTTGTTTTGGCTTGTTCTGTTTCTCTGGCTTACCTTTTATTTTTAATCAATGTCTTGATTGTTGTTTATTGTTTCTTCTTATCTAAAGAGTAAACTGGTTGATTGTTTCTAAAGAGCAAATAGCCTGGTGTTTAATATCCCAGTCCGACGAAGCTCAGTAAGTTTAGTCCCTCTTTGCTTATTGTTAATGCTGAAAAGTTAAATAAACTTGCTCTGTTTTGATCCTAGTATTTCTGCTTCCTGATTCTGCACAATAGCTGCTTTTTTCTTCATAGGTTTCTGGATTTAACTTTTCTCTCTCCCTCTGTCCCCTCCTCCCCTCTGTCCCTATCACCCCCCCCCTACTTCTTCCTCTTCATGTCAACCTCCTCCTACTTTCAAGATGAGTGTGTGTGTGTGTGTGTGTGTGTGTGTGTGTGTGTGTGTGTGTGTCTATGCAGCTGCCTTCTGTGGCTAAAAGTGGGAGTAAATCTTATCATATAAACATGACACCAAACTCAAACCAACTGTTATCCTCCACAGTGATACCCAACTTACAAACCGCACCACAGTTGTTTCTCTTCCAACACATATGCCTTTCTCATGGTTTCATCTAGGTTTCTAAAACCTCACTGATCTCATGACACCAATGTCGCTGCTTTTAATAGATATTTACAGGTCTCTTCAGTGCTGTCTCCGTCTCTTTAAAATAGATACTCAGTGTTTCATTTAGTGCACGCCTCTTAGCGTTTGCTTGAAAACATTTCGTCTTATTCTGCCCATTTCTGTGTAGTCTTGTGGTTAGACTCTTGGACAGCTATTCACTTGTCTATTTTCAGTGCTCGTATTTTCTTCTCTTTTGCCCACTGGTTTCCATTGGTGCTGCTGACAATTTAATATTAATCACCCCCTTAGGCTTTGGAGATAATTTGCCTTTTCTTTTTTAAAGCCTTCAAGGTTATCTCTTTGTCTCTTACACTACAACAATCAGTTAAATAATACAATGAAATGTATTTTGCCCACTCCACCTTTTCTGAATGAAATCTCCCATCCTTCCCCATCCTCTCTAGTCTCTCATTTGAACTCTGGTTAGACCTATGTTAGACCATGAACATATGTTAGTCTATGAACCTACTCCTGACTTCCGTGATTTTTCTGACATCTCGCTGGATGTGGATAACAACTCCTGAGGCTCCTCTCATTCATGGAGACTCTTCAAAATTTATGAAAGATGTGGCATTCAAAAAAAAAAAATGTTCATTCGGTGTCTCACACTTTTGCAGAAGTTTTACTCACATTACCTATTTTTCAAATCATTTTAAGTCATTGATAACAGTCTTTTATTTTGTCACTCGTTTTGGTGATTCTTTTTTTTTTTTTCCTGAAATGTGGTATGTTGTGTCTTTTGTTTGTTCTGTTTTGTTCTGTTCTGTTCTGTTTTGTATGAGATACGTCTTCACCTGTAGTCTACGCTGACCTGGAGTTTACAGCAATCTCTCTTTCTTAGCCTTCTCTCAGCTGGGATTGTAGGCTCTTATCACAGGGCTTCGTGGATAATTCCCATCTTCTATCTGGAGGATCGAGTTATGAAAAGCCATTTCTGGTCTAATCTCACCAGCTACGGCTCACCTTTTTTGAGTGTTGACACATTAATTTGGGGTTTATATTTAATTGAAATTGTGTTGTGGGAATTTAGAGAGGCTTGCCGAGGGATCCCCTGACCTGAGTGGTTTGTGTATGCTTTTGGTGAGGTGCCTGGGACCCTTAGGCAGACACTTGTCATGATATCTCAGCTCACTGCTATTTGGTTACAAACACAATCACACTTCAGAGAGTTTTCTGTTCCTCTCCCTCCAGCATTTTCTTTTCACCACACCTTGCCAAGTACTACCTTTGATCCCTCCCAGATCAGGGTGGGGAAGAGGACATTGGGGGAAAATGTCACCCAAACAACAAGACTATCTCTGTGCCAGAAATACAGCCAGACCCCTCGTGGGCATCTTCTGCGAGCTTCACAGATACTTCTGGAAGGCTTTGGTTGGATTTTTTCTAACAGATGAGCCACAAACAGGATTTTTTTTTTAGAAGAGAAGTTTTAGGTTCACAGGAAATGTGAAAGGAAGGCATAGGTTAACTAACATTCAATTCAAGAAGCCAAGGATGTGATTCCCATTTGTGTATCTCCTTGCACTTTATCAACACGCCATCAGAGTAGAACACCACCAACGGGCTTACAGACTCTTAGTGTTGTGTGTTCTACAGACTTTGACTTGATTCAACCCCCAGCGCCACATCACAGAATTGCAATGCCCAGAAAAATTCTCTGTGCTTCGCTTATTTACCACCCCACCCCCCACCCCCATCTTGTCTCTTTTAACCCTAAGCAACCTCTGTCCTTTTCTCTGTACCCATACTTTTGCTTTGTCCAGAGTTTTATATATTTAGAATCATGTCGTCTCTCTGGAGACCTTTCAGACAGGCTTCTTTGACTTGTTTAAGTTTTCTTTATGTCTTTGTATGACCTCTTAACTCAGTCCCTCTCACCTCTGAGTGACGCCATTACCTTTGTTTGCCACATTTTATTCGTTCACTTCTTGATGATCAACTTAGCTGCTTCCATGCTTGAGCAGGCCAGAAAAAAACCTGCTGATAGCATGAATAGTCTGATGTTGGTTTGTTGTATGAACTTCAGCTTTTACCATCTTTGGGTCCGAACCTCCGGAAGAATATGACTGTTGAATTGTGAGAACATGCTTGGGTTTGTGAGAAGTTGCCAAACCATCTTCCAAAGGTTGCAAGGCAGTGACGTGCTTTTGACTGAAATAACCTCATCCTCTAGGACAGGCAAGTTTCCTTGCAGAGTCATGTAGAAGGATGGACTCCAGCATCTCCTCCACTTAGACCTTTCTGACCAGGTCTTTAAATAACTTGGTCCAGACCTCCCTCACATTTGGGCCACATCAGTTTTGAGAGATAGATCTTATGATTCTCCATGGAAATACCACTCTTTTCCTGACAGGGCAGCAACTACTTCCTGTACAGCCAGCACCTCTGACCCCCTAGATTACTTGTCTAATATTAATACAATGGATTAAATATAATATCTTCTGTGGTATTCGAATATGTCATCTTCCTCCAGGAAAACTGGAGGTGATTGTACAGGGATATATAACACCAGGAGATAGTTGTGAGTGTGTGTGTGTGTGTGTGTGTGTGTGTGTATGTGTGTGCCCCAGCCAGAGTGGAGGCTCTTGTAGCCCACGTTGCATATGGTATGAGAGCTGCTGTCCTTTGTTTGTTTACTCCCATGGACTGGCTTTCAGGACTCACCTGACAATAAGGGTTTCATAAGGCTCCTCCTCCTTAGCAGCTAGGACTGTAAGCTCTGCCTTCCCAGAACTATAAGCACGCCAGCATCTTGGCTTAGCTTTTAAGCCTCTTGACAGCTGCTTTTATTTGGTTTCTTGGCATCTCACTCTTCACGTGTGCAGCTTAAAGACTGAGAAATGGTTTGGAGAAAAAAAAATTGCATACAGACTCCATTTTCTTTGGTTCCCGTCTCTCTGTGTTTATGGTCCATCAAGTCCTGGCAACCTTGCATCCTGAACTCCAATTTTTTTGACGGAGACAAGCAAGGAGCTGTCACTCTGTTTTGATTCTATACCCCAGAGGCTGTTGCATGGCTCAACAAATGCTCCCATGACACAAGAGGAGCTCTAAAGGACTCACTTGGATGCATTGCCCTCCTATGCCATTCTGGTCCCTCTAGAGTCCTGTGTCTTTGATTGCTCTTTGATGCTCTCAAGCTACTAGTTCATACTTTTTTAATTCAGCCTTTGGTTTTTTAGTACAAGACTTTTTTCTGCTCTCCTCCTTCAGAGACAAAAATGGAAGCCCTCCCTCTCTGTTTTTCCCCCAAGAAATAAAGCAGGTGGCACATTCTCTCTTATTTGATAAAAATGTCTTTCTGGTGGCTTTAAATGTGAAAGCTAATTTAACAAACAGCAAACATTCACGGTTCATAAATAACACCTTTTCTTTAAAAAAAAAAAATCTGTAGTTTTGCTCTATCTTTAACTTGACCACTTAATGTTTCAGAGGGAAACTCTAATGGAGGCTCAGTTTTTTGATCTTTGTAGCAGGTATAACAGGTGTTAAAATTAATTCAATTAAACCTAGGAGCAAAGCAGTGGGAATGCATTTGATAAGCTACCAGGCTCTGCACAGGTTTTCAGAGTAGAAGGTAGAGAGAAGTTGCTCAGTCCTAGAACCGCAGCCACCACTGAGGAAGAGGTTAAGAGGTTGGTAAGGGTATGAGTATGTGCATGGAGGCGGGGGTGGGGGGACTCTGGGAGCGGGAGGGGGGCGATGCTAGGAATGCTGGGCCCCACAATTTCCTCGTGACCAGCTGTTTCTGCTTCGGCGTTGGGAGGTGAGATGAGAAGCCTCTTCAGGCACCTTGAGATGTTTCCACCTTTTCCTTTCTTCAAGCGGAGTCACACCGAGCTCAGCCAGGTCCTGGACTCCTGCCTCTAACTACACAGAGAGCTCAGCCCTACCTAGAAGATGGGCTTTAGCCTCTTTCTCCGCCCTCCACCTTCCAGGTGCAGGCATTTCAGTCATGGGCCACCTTGCCCAGCTCCACGTTGAAATGAAGGGGATGTTCCTGCTATGATTTATCAGCGTTTATTGAATGACTACACTTACTAAATAAACAAACAAACAAACAAACAAACATGGTCTCAATGAAATGAGGTCTGCACATAAAAAATAAATAAAATAAGGAAAAACTATAAGGAAATATACCAAGATTGTGACTCTGGGTGAATTCTTTTAATTGTTTATTTCACCAAAATTTAGAAATATCTGCATTACCTTTTTAAACAAAAAACTATTTCTAAAGACCATCTCCATACACAGCAGTGTGCATGGTATGTAAGTGTGTATTTTTAACTTGCGGCTATGCAAAAACAATCCGTGTGACCAAAAAAAAAAAAAAAAAAAAAAAAAAATCTGGCACATCCCTCCCCCACCACCCCATCCTCTCCCACCCTCCCCTACCCTCCCCCACTCAGGAACAAAAAGCCCCTCAGTGTTCTTATCTAATAGTGACTTCTCCTGATACATCTGTATCATATTTTTAAGAAGGCCTTATGAAAAGGTCAGTTTCTGACCTGTGATAGGCCAGTCTATATGTTGGGTAGATCCAGGTCCACACCTTATACCTCTGGTCCCCTCAAGAGCTCAAAGTTAGACCCACCCTCATTCTACCTCTTCCTGGGCGGGCGCTGGTGTTGGAATTCTTCCCTTTCAGGGTATCCCTTCCCCATGTCTCTCCCTGAACCCCACTCACAGCCCCACCAGCCCTGCCCTTGACCCACATTGGACTGTTTGATCTCCATTTTGTGAGTTTATCCCCGCAGAGTGCTTCAAACTCCTGGAGGTCAGAGCTGGAGCACCTCTGTGCTCCTTTTTCCAGGCGGGGCCCAGGCAGGTTGTCTACACAGGCCATTAAACTAGACAGGCGCTTTTCCTCATCCTGCCTTCCCCACTCGCCCAATGCTCAGAAATCAAACAAAGCCAGAGGGACCGGGACACGCCCTGGAGGAGGAGGGGGGAACCTGGGACCCTCATCTCCTGTCCATCAGTAATTAGAGCGGCGGGGGAGGGGCACAGATAGGTCCTTAAAGGCTGCTGCCCCAGAAACTGCCTTCAGATCCATAGCCAAGGGAATCGCGATGAAAAATTCATCAGCTTCTTCCTTTCCGCGGCCCAGCTGCGCCTAGCAGATGACCTCGGCGGGGGCAAGCCCGCTGTGAGACACCGTCTGGCCGCTTTGAGGGGGCCCAGCCCAGGTCTGTGGGGGAGCACTGCACCGCTGGGCTGTGTGCATGCGCCAGAAGCACGCGCGCCTATGAGGCCTAGAAGGGACCACCGAGGTTTGACTGCTGGGGACCAGAGACAGTCCTTCTGGACCTTTTGGTGCAAGCAACTGGGAGCCAGAGGGTCACTCTCTAGCAGGCGCCTGCGGTCCACCTTGCCCATAGTACACTGCCCTACACAAGGCACGACCTGCTATTCGAAGGTGCCCACCAATTGCCCACCATAATCCTAACTAGGCCTTACTTTCATGCCACCACCTCCCACCTTTGCTGGCCCCAAGCTGCCTCCTGAAGTTCCTGATGGGGTAGGTTCTCCAGGAGTCACAGCTACCGAACAGGGGTGGCCAGGGAGGATGACAGAGATCAGAGTTGGGGAAATGCTACCGAGTTGCAGGTTTCTGGAGGCCTCTCTAGCCCCTGCCATCTGGGTACTGCACAGACAGACGCTGCGTGGGTCCCTAGAGCTTGCCACCTCCGCGCCACACTGCCAGCCACGCCGCTGCGGCTGCAGGAAAGCCTCACGTCCGAGATTGCTGGACCGTGGGTGGGGGTAGGGAGCGCGAAGCGGGACTAGGCGTGGGAGGCGGGGGCACTCCTGGACTCTGCATTTTAAAGTTGTTTTCTTGCAATCACACTTTAATATGCACCGATGTCTGGTCTGCGGACCACGCAATGTGGTGAGATGCCATGTTGGCCTCTTTGGAATCCGCAGCGTTTTTTTTTTTTTTTTTTTTTTTTTTTTTTGTGCTGTTCTGCTGGGGAATCAAATGTGGTGATTAGGGAAGTTTTATATTCAGGTCAGGCTTTCCCGGGACTAGAGAATGTACTACATCTTAGGCCAACATCGCCATCTGGTGGTATCATCGAGGGACTCGAGCAGGTGTGGGGAGACCAGAAGGAATGATGTCATGGTCTGCAATTTTTTCTTGAGGGGCGGGATGCTAGCTGGCTGCGGATCTGATATTGCCTGATGCATTATTTCTCGGGTTTGGAGTTTTGCTGTTATTCACAGGTGAATCACCAAGTAAACCAAGGGTCCTTCCTAGAACTAATACCTTACATTTCACCCCATTGCAGAATTGAGTTTAAAGAGCCAATGACTTTGACAGTCTTGAAGCAGGACTCTTTCTGTGATCTTTCCTGGGTCCATCTAAGTTGTTCACTTGACAGCTCCTCCCCGAGGTGTTTCTCCCCCCGGAATTCAACTGCAGAATTATTTGTGTGTTCAGAGCGCGCTTGCATTCTTCTAAGTTTCCATTCCTTCAAGACTAAGGAACAGACTTCACACTGCCTATAAGCCCATCTTCAGCAGCATCTCCCTGGCTCCCTTAGTCACTCCTCTGTTCTTTTCTTTACCAGATCTGGATAGAAAAGCCAGCTCCCTTGCTCCTTTGCGCTCTGTCCTCAGCGTCCCTCTACCCTTTGCCCCTCTCCTTACCTCTAGCCAACAACTGACAGCAAGCACCATTCTGCCTTGCCCCTCAGCCCACCCAAGGCTAAGAAGAAAAGGTGGCCTAAGGTCGCTGAGTGGGCTGGCTGCACATTGAAGATTCAGGTTGAGACTGCAGTGCAGCTTGATGGTGAGCCGGAGTAGATTCCTGCACTGCAGATCTTCTCGGTTTTCTTCTCCTCTTTAGCTTTTTGTCTGTACAATACTCGGCTATTTCAGAAGCAAATCCTCCCACTTTCCAGACACTCTTCCTCAGTGTTGCCTCTTCTCCCTTAAAGTAGTTGTGTCATCACCTGGCCTTTTATTCTCTCTTACTTTGGAGGAGGAAAAACAAGAAAACAAACAACAACAACAAAAAAAAAACCTTTAATCTTTTGCAAACCCTGTGCATCTGCTTTTACCTGCAACACAAACTACTGACTGCAAGTAAACAGGGGTGGGGGAGAAGAAGCCCCTAAGAAAATGTACAGAAAGAATAGCCACTAACATTCTCAGAAGAATGGATAAAAATACTGAATGCATTTTATATATGTGTGTGTATACAAGAAAAAATATATATATATATGAATATATGTGAATATATTGTATACACAAGAAAGGGAATAGTCAGGAAATGGAAAGGGGATAAAAAAGTTTTAAATGCTAGTAACAATGAAAGATTGAAAAACATAACATTTCACATACGCTTCCCAGAAAGTGCAATAAAAAGGCAAAAAAAAAAAAATTGGCCAATGTTTATCCAAGAAAAGAGGAAAAACAATATCAGCTCGAGACAACTTGAGGGGATCGAGGCAAACTGATATCGATCAAATGGGGTCATTTGTCTTAAAAAGTCTTCCAGAAGCCGGGGTGTGCCTGTGCATACCTGTAATCCCACTCTCCGCAAACCAAAACAGACCGTTAGCTCATTCAAGGCCAGCCTGGGCTCCAGAGCAAAACTCTTTCAACAAGTCTTTAATAATTCCAAAGGGACAACAGCAGAGCTTAAACTAAAGACGGGGCTCATGCATTGTGCAAAGCTCCTTGGATAGTCTCCTTTACAGCAGCTGGAGTTCACTATTCCATACAGGGGAAGGCTCCTGCATCAAATTGGGAAACATGTCTACTGAATTATCGACCAAGAAAACGAACGTTGTTTTGAAGTGAAGGAGACTTAGCATGGGTAATCAAACACACACACACACACACACACACACACACACACACACCTCTGTAGCTGCCTTCAGGAGTCAGTGCTTGTGGGAGGACATTCCCTGTGTCTCTCTGCGGCTGCTGTTCAGGAGCTCCAAAGGTCCATTATATCAATGAGCAGCAATTACTGACACTTGCCTGGAAACGCCCTGCCAGAAATCTAAAAGTATACATTTCCAATGTTTAAAATCCTGTTAAGGCTGGAGAGATGGCTCAGTGGTTAAGAGCACTGGCTGTTCTCTCAGAGGACCTGGGTACCATTCCTGGCACCCACATGATAACTCACAAGCATCTGGAACTCCACTTCTAGGGAATCGGATGCCCTCTTATGACCTCTGCTGACCCCAGGCAAGCACATGATGAACACAGAGACATGTGGGCAAAACACTCGTACACATAAAATAAAATAAAATAAAATAAAATAAAATAAAATAGTCACTCTTGTTTTTTTAATTTAAAAGGAGGTGTGATCTCTAAAAACAAAAACAAACAAACAAAAAACTGACTTCCTTTAACAGGAGTACCTAAAGAGAGTGTGATTGACAAAGCACTTTGCAGAGTATAGTAGGCAAGCTTTCAGGCCTGATGGTGAAAGAAGAATATAGAAGAATAAGGCATGGGACCTTCTGTAGACTCGCTCCTAGAAGATACAAATGAAATGAATAAATATGCCAGGAGACTAGTTTCCAGTACATAGGAATGAATTACTAATGGTGGTAAAGAAAGCTAGAGGAGAGGCAATACAAATTTAAGACTAACTCAATAACAGACTCCAGAGAAAAGCACAAAGTTACACAGTAAAGCAAACATAACTGTAGTCCACTATCCGGCTTTGCTGTGAACCCTTCCTGTGGTCATAATTATATAAACGTTGAATGTTAACTTAAGAAAATTGTGAGAAATTTTATTACATTGGCAGAGCAGTTGGGAGAATGGGCATAAGAAGGACTGGTGGGACTTGAGATCTAACTCTTCATGTTCCACAACAGAAATTGAATACGTAGGCTCAAACATTAAAGAGGAAGAAATTAAGAAATGCGAAGTAGCAATCTGAGTCGTTATTCATATATCTGAAAGTATATCATTAAATCATTGTTAAAATATAGAGTGGAATCTGGAAATAGAGCCGAGAACACTATAATTTGGAGCTATAAATCACAGGGAGTTGCACGACTTGTCTTATATGTAAAATTCAACATTGTCAATCACATATACAAATTTTAGGTTGTTGTACATAAAACTCAATAAGAAACTTTACCCTCACAAGTAGGGAAAGACTTCCCCACATGCCTCTTTCTCATAGAATGTTCATTATCTATACAAACGTGTGGTAAGGATGAAATGACAGCATTCTTGCTGTCAGGGTGAAGCAATGGGTGTCAGTGCGAAGAGGCATGGTTTATTCATGGAGGGAGAAGCTGATTGAGAAGCAATTAATTATGAATCTCTTTATTCAGCATTTTTTAGACAGGGCCTTGCTATATAGAACAAGCCAACTTCAAACACCTGATTCTCCTGCCTTTATCTACAGAATCCTGGGATTACAATCATGTGTGACCTCATCTGAAATTAACCACCATTTTCTACCACAAGTTCATGTAAGTGCAGTTCTTTGGGGGCTGGGCTATTGAGACCACAGACACTTTCTGGAAGGCTGTCTAGAACATTATAGCGTCAGACCATTGAGATTGCTGGATAACCTTGAAATCCCTGTCAACTAGAGAGAAGCTTTATCTGGGCATGAATGCTCTCCGCTAAACATCCACTCTCTTAGAGGTAAGCAAGGCTATATGGCTTGTCCAAAGCAACAGACTATGAATGGGAGTGATGGATGTCCCTTCTGAACCAAAGCAAGTAAGAGCTTCTCCCTTCCCTCCGGATGATGAGGCTAGCAGAGAAGAGAGCACTTCATGGTAGTATTATCTTGGGTTGTGTAGTTTCTAAAGCATAATGCTGGGCTGTGTGTTTCTAAAGCATAATGGATCCCGTCTTAACACAACATTCTTCTGTCTTTTTTGCTCCTTATAATTTTAATATGTGCTATTGATGGGAGCCATTTCATTAATCTACCACCATACATTTATAACCAAGTATCTCTAAACTGATAATGGGCTTATTCTGAGTACCACACATTCTGTTGCACAGGCGACTAGGATGCCTTACTTCCAGAAGGTTGATCTGAGAGATCTCAGCTACTTTGGGCTCAATAACAAAGCACCACAAACTGAGCTCCTACCACATTTGAATCTAAAATGTCCCCGTAGTGTTTAAATACCTCATCCCCAAGAGGTAGTTCTGTTTGGGAGGTTGTGGAACCTTTGGGACTTGGGAGCTAGCTGCAAGGGAGCACTGTTGGTGGTCCTTGAAGGCTCAGCCTGCCTCTGGCTCAGCTCTGTACTCTCTGCCTCCTGGTTTGAACCATGTGAATCCCATGCATCACAGACCGAGCCTCTAACACTGCTGTGCCTTCTCTCTGTGGTGCTGTGCCTTCTAAAGTCACAAAACACACTAATTCCTTCTTCTCTGTATTGCTTCTGTCAGGTATTTTATTACCGCAACGCAAAAGGTAACAAATCTGGTACCACAAACAGCAGAATTTTACTTCTAATGTTGGCATGTACAAGCATAGCTAAGTTCAAATGCAGACTACTCTATGTGGTCTGTTCAGTAAGCACACTAGCAATATTCACAGAGGACTCCATCTGCTGGATCTGTATCATCTTCTAAAGGGCCTCCCTTTAAGGAGAGTGAAGACTCTAGCACATAAACTTCTGAAGGATGCAAACACTCAATCCATAACAGGGGGGAAGAAGTAGGTGGCCATGTGAGGGATCTTTTCTCTGTGTAAAGTTAATTGAACCCACAAACAAACATCACTGATATAACTCACAAAGGAAGCAGCAGAATGAAGTGTGTGTTTGGAAAGGGCTAGACCAGCGGTTCTCAACCTGTGGGTTGCAACCCCTTGGGGCTTAATCAACCCTTTTACAGGGACCACCTAAAACCATTAAAAAACACAAATGTTTACATCATATTTCGTAACAGTAGCAAAATAACTGTTGTGAAGTAGCAACAAAAATCATTTTATGGTTGGGGTTCACCACAATGTGAGAAACTGTATCAAAGGGTCCACCACAACGTGAGAAACTGTATCAAAGGGTCCACCACAACGTGAGAAACTGTATCAAAGGGTCGCAGCATTAGGGAGGTTGAGAACTACCAGGCTAGACAAAGAGTCAAACCTTGCAAGCATCCATCCACAACATTCATTCAAACACTGAACTACTGCCAGTCTTTGATCCTAGATCCAGTGTGTTGAGCCAAGTACATGAGACTGAAGGTAAAAAGGAAATGTTTTTAATGTCTACAACCTGCCAAAGCTTGGACACAGGGAAGCAAAGTGAACAGACTTGCATACTCGGTTAAATACCAACAAATGCTTAACTATTCTCCTAATGCCACACATGTGTTGAGACCAAGAAATAGAAGCTGTCTCTCGTTGGTAGAATTCTCTGACGTGGTCTTTCCAGATGAACTGAATTGAAGAGAACACTGAATGAAGAAGGCCAGGCGAAAAGCCTGACACACAGAGAAACAAAGGAAAGAGCAAGCAACCTGCAGGCAGGATGGGGGCAAGAGGTTCTGCAGAGAGACAAACAAACAAGCCATTGACTGGGGGTGACATCAGTGCCAGGGAATGAGCTTGGCATGTGTGAGACCTGCTTCCAGTCTCTACCACCAAAATAAGTGAATAAAACAAAAGCAAATAAACAAACTTTGGACCAAATGAGCTAAAATGGGATAGCCAAATAAATAAACAAAATTGGGGTTGGGAGAGAGAAAAACCAGTGAAGGGCTTTAAAGATCAGTGTTGAAAATCATTTAAAAATTTGTTATCACTTCATTAAAATCGTTTTTTAAAAAAATCATTTAAAAACTGCTTCAGGCATTGTATAGAAAATAAATCTTGTTAAAAGGGAGAAATCGTAGGGATCGAAAAAGAAGACTAACAGGGATTTAATGCAATTGCTGAGCTATGAAATTTGAATTGGAGCAACGGTTTGGGGTTTGAAACCTAAGAAAATCCAAAAGAAAAACTCAGAAATATTTGAAGCTGGAGTAGATGTGAGGGCAAAAGACATCGGGGTGGATCTGACTGGCACGGAGTTTCCAAAGTTGGCACAAATCAATGGATGTGTGCTTTGCAGTGAGTTAGAAGCACCCAGGTCCAACAGTGCTTGGCTCTAGCATTCCAGAACAGATAACAAATTAGACAGAAGGGTGTGGCAGACTGGACAAAGAGGGTGGAGCACCACCACCACCCCCATTAGCCTCTGAGCCGGGTAATAATATTTGCTTACTCAGGAACCTCTTGGGCTCTCATACAGGAACTAACACCTGTTTTCCATCAAAGAAGACTTGTGGGATGAAAGGATAGGTTAGCTTAACCCAACGCTATTTGTCTTTCTTGTATACCAGAAATGCCTACACGATGCAAAACCTTTCACTACACAATGTAAGGGTTGGAGTCCATATTCCAGAGACACTAAAGGATCTCAGGGAGAATAATGTCTATCACGAGAAACGGAGATTACAGTAACTTCTGTGGCCACTAAAGGGAAGTGATTATACAGGACAGAGAGTGCAAGTGTGGCTCATGCAGTTGAAGGGACACAGAGTCTGGTTGTAAGACAAGAGTAGCTAGTTACCACCATAATCAAGAGAAGTGAAGAATATAACACACACGCCACCCTGGTAGCTCAGGGATGGGGCTGGACATTCTGCAGGCAGAAGCCACTGTCCCCAGCAGAGCAGGGTGGGTAACAATGTGCTGGCCAGATGGAAGCACAGGAAAGACAAGGCCATGTCACAGCAGCTCAGAGACCCGGGAAATATGTTTACTCACAGGGTAATTTACAAGCCTCCAAGCCCATCAAAGCTCAGGAAGAGATCTAAGTATCAGTAAACCCTGGCTGCTGCGTCAGGCTCCATGAGATACAGAAGTGCCCTTGTCCGAGGTTCCTGCGGCTGTGGAGGACAACGACTAGAGCTGGCATAAACCATACATCTTCCGGGCAACGTTCCAGCCCAAAGTGGGAAGGTGTGGCAGTAGCCATTCATAGCTTCTGATCAATTCATTGTATCCAGTAACTCTTCTTGCCTTTAAAAAAAAAAAAAAAGGAAATCTGCAAAAGAACTGATGAATAATGATGGCAATAATTAGTCAGTAATGGCAGGCAAGATGGTTTAGAGGGCAAAGGTGTCTGCTGCTAAGTTGATGAGTGAGTTCAACTTCAGGGACCCACATGACGGAAAGAAAGAACTAACTCTCACACTACTCTGACATCCACATGTGTGCACGCACGACACACACACACACACACACACACACACACACAAATAAATAAAATTCAATTAAATTTTAAAGAATGAACAAACAACTGACTGCCACATTCTGAAACCATAGCAGACTTCAGTCCCATTCAAATTCCAGCCTCCTGACATGCTTTGCACCCCTCTGCCTGTCCCACATCCCTCCAGCCTCCTTGGCTTCGAGAGTAAAGCCTCTGTTTTGCCCTTGATGTCACTTCATGTCCGGCTAGTGCGGGTGGGGGTCACCGTTCACATTTCCAGGAAAATGTAGACATCACTTCCCGTGAGGGGACAGGCTCCAAGGCCTCAGGCCTTTGTCCTCTGCTCTGCTGCTCCCATCCTTAGCTGGAGTGACTGACCAAGTGATTAACAACAGCTAAAATCTTTAGGACCTAAAGTGAACTCAGAAGGAATGGGCAGAAAGACAGGTTATTGGGACTCTGATCTATCTTAAGGTGTCAGGTTGCATCCAGAGACTGTCCCACCTGGGGATCCATCCCATATACAGTTACCAAACCCAGACACTATTGTGGATGCCAACAAGTGCTTGCTGACAGGAGCCTGATACAGCTGTTTCCTGAGAGGCTCTGCAGTGCCTGACAAATACAAAGGTGAATGCTCTCAGCCAAACATTGGACTGAGCACAGGGTCCCCAATGGAGGAGCTAGAGAAAGGACCAAAGGAACTGAAGGCGTTTGCCGCCCCATAGAAGGAACAACAATATGAACTAACCCTAACCCCCGCCCCAGAGCTCCCAGGGACTAAACCACCAACCAAAGAGTACACATCAGGGGACCCATGGCTCCAACCACATATGTAGCAGAGAATGGCTTTGTGGGACATCAATGGGAGGAGAGGCCCTTGGTCCTGTGAAGGCTTTGTCCCCCAGTGTAGGGGAATGCCAGGACAGGGAAGTGAGAGTGGGTGGGTTGGTGAGCAGGGGGAGGAGGGATGGGATGGGGGGTTTCAGAGGGGAAGCAAAGAAAGGGAATGACATTTGAAATGTAAATAAAGAAAATATCTAATAGTAATAAAAAGAAAAGATGTCAGGTTGCAAGAGAGAAGTACTAGCACCAAGCTAGTTTCTGTTGAAGCCACCAAGCTGGTTTCTGTTGCTTGTAACCAGTAAAGTTCCTGAGTGGCCCCTTACTTTGCAGCTAAGCTTTAGGAATTGCCCATCTGGACATCTCAATTTGATACCTTCTTCTCAATTTCACCCTTCCATTCTTCCCTATTGCAGAACGTGTTCCTCTCCTTGGCCATTCTGGAAGAGGATGGAGGACCCTCGTGTCTCCTGCGGTGTCCATTGGCTGCAAGGCAATGAGTAGCTTTTCTACCTCCCAATCTCTTCAGTTAGCTCTGACTTTCTGTGTGGTGCATCTTCTCAGCTACGTGTAAAATTCTGATGACAGGGACCGTGGCTGACAGACACATTTTGCAAAAAAAGGCTTCCCCGGAATCCTTGCACTTAGAACATGGTTCCAATTGACTGCTTTTCCCTCCAGAATGTAGCCTCAGAGACTTTTGCGCACAAGTTCGTGAACTGCTTGGTCGCAGCTTCCAGCATAGAGTATGCTAATTAGGATTCATGCAGCATATTGACACCAACTCCAGCCCACATTCACAGCGCCAGATGCAGCCAGCTACTCTGAGAACTGTTAAGAAAACACCAGCTCCAGGGATCCCTCTTAAGGCTTCCTGGGGAAAGTCTAAGTCCCTTTTACCACCACCACCCCTCAGCCATTCACCACGCCCATCTGGTTTCCTAGAGCCAAAATGGCATGGCTGTCATTGGATGTACCAAAAAAGATACTGGGAATCTTGATGGTTTTCCAGAACAAAAAAATATTTCTTTGTGCATTAGAATCCTTTTTCCCCCCCCTTTGGACGAAAGCAAGCTCCTCCACTCCACTCCATCTGCTCTTAGGTCTTTCCCAGAGCAAGATTGCCAGCCACTGTGGACTCCACCTGTTTCCATTGCTCAAGAACTTCATTGTGCCCAGTAGCTGCTCATCTCCAAAGTCAACTGGGATTTCCAAGAGCAACCGGAGGAAGCATTGGTTCCACACAAGCTGCTGCATGCTCCATGTGCCCTGAGCTCCATTTCGTTCCTTCCCAGGAGAAGTTTTTCAGTACCTCAGGGTCTCTGTGTGCCCAATCAACTGATAATCACGGCTCACATGAAATTCAGGTGCTAAGGACAAACTCAGTCAAGGAGTCCCTATCCCTGACTAACCTTGACTGCTTCAACTTGTGTCACCATTGAACAGAGTGAAGCAGAGCCTCTGTCAAAAGGGTTTCTAAGTTATCCATTACTAGATTCTTCAACAGTGTCTGTAAATTCCATTTCTTTCTCATTTTTTATTACTTCTTGGAGAATTTCATACAATGTAATCTGATCATATTCTTCTCACCCCCAACTCCTCCCAGGTTCCTCTTTCCCTACTCACCCAACTTTTAGATTCATGTGTGTGTGTGTGTGTGTGTGTGTGTGTATATGTGTGTGTGTATATGTGTGTGTGTATATGTGTGTGTGTATATGTGTGTATGTGTGTGTGTTTAGATTCGTGTGTGTGTGTGTGTGTGTTTAGATTCGTGTGTGTGTGTGTGTTTAGATTCGTGTGTGTGTGTGTGTGTGTGTGTGTGTGTGTATGTAGCACAATTTGTGCTGCCCATATACTTTCGGATCTGTGACCTCCCAGTAGAGCCTGGTTTACCTAGCCACACCCTCAAAGAATACTTACACTCCCTTATAGGAATCTACCAGGAGCATCCTGGTTGTCACAGAAGGCTGACACCTGCAGAGCACCTGCAGAAGGGCTGCCCTCCCTTGTGTTTTCTGGTATATTCCACAGTTTGCTAAAGTGCCTGCTTTGTCTTACCACAAAAATCTGGAGTTCAAATGACAATGTAGCCAAGTAAAGAAGAACATTTTCCCCCCCATGACTTTTGGAAAGAACAATTTAATATTGACCAGCAGATGTCTGTGGCCTGGCAATCCCTAAGTTCTTCTGGGAAAACCATCTCAAGAAAGCTGCCAGAATGGCTCTCAGATGTGACAAAGAGGAGAGGCAGGGCATTCTGTCCTTGAAGGAACTGTAATCTTGTCGAAGCCCCCACACACAGCAGTTTGGAGACTGGGTGGGTAGGAGTTTTATTTTCAAAATTAAAACCATCTTAGATAATTGAGAATCAGATGCCCTGATAAGCAATGATCGATAGAGGTTATTGTTCCTAACTAATAATTAATTTATCAATGATTAATTGCTAGCTAAGAACTTTTAAGTCTATTTTATCTAATTTCCCCAAGGCTGCATTTTTCATAGCTATAGTATAATGTGATAACCCACATACGATCTCTTCATCTTATTTAGATTTCTTTAGTTTTAGTTACTGTTCTCTGCGTGTGTGATATGTAAGAGATGGCACTTCCATGTATTTTATCAATCAAGGTACCCCTGTCTCCACCTTATCAGTTAAAATACTGAACATCCACACACACACACACACACACACACACACACACACACACACACACACACATTATAGCCTCTCTCTGTTCCCTCGCTAAGTACACCCCCTTCCCTAACCTTTCCCCAACCCAAGCCAAGAGTGGCCGCCACCCTACTTCACTCCTGAAATTATGCCACACCATATAAATGAATGTGCCAATGTTGTATGTACAGACATCATACCAATGTTCTGCTGCTTCTTGTGACTGGCTGTGCTGCTGCTGCTTGCCTGAGAATGCGTCTTTACGGAAGCATTCATCTTCCTGCAGGACTCTTTGGGGTTTCCCACGAGTGTTTCAGTATCTGTGTACCACCCCAGAATGCTTCACCATCCACCTGCTAGAGTACATCTGGGATAATTTTTAGGGTTGACTATTCAACAGTCCATCATGAGCACTGGGGTCGCTAACACTTTTAGAGCTAATGGCTGGTGGCGCTCAGCCTAGGCTACCTCCTTAGCTCTGGGTTCCCCGCGGTGGACTTGTTCTTCAGGTCTTGTACTCAGTTTCTAATACGATTTGGCTGTTGAGTTTTGACAGTTCTTTGCACAGTTTGGATACCAACTCATCTTTAGATATGTGGTTTACAATAGTCCTATCTTCTCCATATAGACTTTCGGGAGCCAAAGTTTTTGTTTTGATGATGGGTGATGTGCCAGTATTTCTCTGACGAGTTGTGCTTGTGATAACAGTCCTAATAGTTGTTTGTCTAGCCCTAGGCTCCAATGATTTCATCAAAGTTTCTATAGAAGTTTAACATTTTGTAATAATTTTAGGTTGTATCTTACTATTTTACTGGGTTTTTTTTTTTTTTTAGCTGATTGATGTCCAGTTTCCCTAACACCATTGTACATCTTTCTTTCATTGAGTTGCATGTCAAAAGACTCTCAGACAGGTTAGCATGGCTCTGTCCCCTCACTCAGTTCCTTTCTTCTGTAGGTCTGCCCTTCCACCAACACCTCCTGGACTTGACTGCCATGCTAGGTGCTATGACTGACAGCTACCAGACAGCTCTCTTTATTCTTATTTGTTGAGGCCGTTGTACCTATCCCAGGGACTGTTTCTCTATCGGAATTGTATAATAATTTATTTCTATGAATACATTGCCCTTCTGATTTTTATCAAGCTGCTATTAAAACTGTAGGCCCTATGGGTCAGTATGAGCATGTCTGGTGGCTTTGGGGAGTTTTCTCTCACCATCCTTAGTTTTCAAAGTTCTAAGGGAGGGTACTAGAGGGGGCGAATCAATCAAAATACATTGTGTACGTGAATAAAAGTGATGTAATGAAACCCATTAGAGTATATTATAAATATATGATAATAAATATTAAAATTCCAAACATAGTGTGGCATAAATTTCTTTTGGCATTTACTGCTTGAAGCTTTCTCTTTATTTGGGATCCATGATTCAGTATATTTGAGGAGTTTTTTTAACCATTATTTTCTCAAATCTTCCTTTTGACTGCCACTATTTCTCTACTTGTACACAATCGCGTGCGCGTACATACACACACACACACACACACACACACACACACACACACACTTTCCTCCTCTATTCTTGCCTTCTCTCTGTGAACCATACTGGGAGATTCCTATTCTGGCCTCAAGGTAGCTGCTTCTGACCCCTGTTGACAAGGAGCTCCCTCTGGTGGCCCATCATTGTTAGGGCGCCTCCCTGCTCCCCTATGTGATAGATCTGTTAGTCAGAACATCTCTAGTTCAACTTCCTGGAGCAGTGAAACTCCCCCAGCTGCCTCCCTTGTCTGGGCTGGGGTTTGAGAAATGCCAGGACATCGGTTCGGAGGCAACCTGAAATTCTTTTGCCTATGTTGTCCCCCCGAGTCCTTCCAAATCCCTCTGCTCTCTTTCAGTGTATCCCTGTGTGGTTTGCAGAGTTTATGTCTCTGGTTTACAAGAGAAGAAAGGGAAAATGATTCTACATCATTTCCTCTGGATAAAATGTCCTCCGTGTGAGGAAATCCTCCGTGTGAGGAAAGAGATGTCCCAAGATGCTGGGAGTCACCCATCTGTCACATCCTCTTCCCATCGGCCAACAAAGGGAAGCCCTCAAAGGGCCTAGAGTCACCATGAAAGCCTGTGGGTCTGAAGTATCACATATTAGTGACATAAGCCGTTGTACCTATACTTGAACCAAAGACGGCTTTACAGAGAAAAGAATTTAAAATGATCCGATTGTCAAAAAGCCATTGATCTGTGGGTTACAGTAATAAATGTAAAAGAAAATGGTGGGTGATATTTTTTAGCAGCATAAGACATAAAGAATGCCGTGTTTATAGAATTATTAATTTTTATAACTAGATCTGTACCATTTGCCATTTTCAAACAAGGAAACAGAGCCACTGAGACCAGTTACAGCCTCTAAGAGGCGTGACTTGACTTTGAAGCTCGTTCTTTCTGCTCTGAAAATCCACATCTCATTGCCATCTTCTCAGCTCTCGTGAACAGCCCCGTAGGACCTTTGAGATCCATTGGAGGTGCACACGCTTACTGAAAGCCACAGCTAAGTGGCTTCACAGTTCAAGGATCCTCTCCCTTTTCAGCTTCCGGCAGCAGTGAGGAGGATGACCAAGGGGAGGAGGGGAGGATTGTCCATACTGGACTGGAGGAGTGAGGACTTGAGCTGTCTCCTCCCCGGCTGCCCTGGGCACACACAGGTCAGGGGTTGCGCCTGGGAAGCGTCTCTCACTCCCCACTCTCAGAGAGGATGCATCTGCCTTTGGTGTAAGCAGAGGAAAATGAGGGAGTTTAGGACTGGAGCGTCTTGGGTGGAAGAAACAGCGTAGGCGGGGCCTGGTGGGGGAAGTAAGGGGAAATCTGGGTGTGTTCCTTGTTGTTAAACACTAGGAAAAGCTTGATACACTGAGACAAATTCTCTTCCATTCTCATCTCCTCTAAGCCCAAATTCAAAGGTTTGTTAAAACTGAATTTAATTTTTTAAGTTCTTTCATCTTGATGGAGAAAAAAAAAAACAAAAACCGCATGCTGCTGTTGCACCCCACGCTGATGGCTATAAGCTGATGGCTTTAAGCAAGATTGCAAGCTCTGAGCTGGCTGAATGTAGTGTCAGAATGCAGAGTCGGGGGCTTGGGAGGGGATGACTCGGCCACCCTTCATCCCCGCAGCTTTGGCTTCACAATAAAGAATGCAGGTCTGAGACATCGATACAGCTCAAACCCCAAACCACTTTTGGTCAGTTCCTCACTTGTGTCTTTGCATGGAATGTTCTGTGGGCGTCAACTTTTAGGAGAAATGTGACATTTTAAAACTCAGTTCTTCCAAGCTTGGCTATAAATCTTTTATGGAAATTAAAGATGAAAAATACATTTCTTTTCCATTGGTCTCATTTGTCTAATAAATGCCCCGGGGACTCACAGCTCAATCAATGCTTCCAATCTCCTGAAATTAAATTATCCTCCTTCCATGAGCTGGATAAAAATGACTTAAGTAGGTGGAATAATTTGGCTCTCATCTTGACATTATTGAGCGAATAGCATTATCAGCACCGTTTTCCCTATCTGTGATGTTTATCACAAGCACACTGTGGCGTTTGTGCACAGAGAGGTAGAGAGACAGAGATTATTTCAGTAAATACAGGCTTGCAAAACAGTTGTTTCAGTAAATAGGCTTCCCGATTCAAGGATTCTCTCCCTTTTCAGCTTCGGGCAGCAGGAGCCAGTTCTTGCTCCATGGTTAACATACAAAGGTGGACAGAAGAAACTAGGGCTCTAGCTATCCATTTTTCTTATGGAATGGAAATACTTATTGCAAGGGTATATAGAACTTAATTTTGGTTGTGTTGCTATACATGAGCAAGTTGCTTAAACGCTGCAAAGGTAAGTCACAAGTCACTGCAACTATGAAAAATTAACAGTTATTCTCATTTACCCATAGAAGACCATGGACCTACATGAAGTAAAAATAGATTCACTGCCCCCCCAATCAGATATTTACAGTATTTTCGCATGAGGTAAGATGAACACACAAATTAGAATTACAAAAAAAAAAAAAAAAAAAAAAAAAAACTAGCTAATTTTCTATATCCCTTGATGAGAATAGTTTATCTTAAACTGGGCATGGTGGTTCTCACACGTGATTCCAGCATTTGAGAAGTAGAGGCTGGAGTGTCAACAGTTCAAGGTAAGCCTCAGCTACATAGAAAGTTCAAGGCTAACCTGGACTGCGTGCAATTCTATGCCCAAAACAAGCAACAACAACAACCACAACAACAACAAAACCAATAGGAGTGGCTTGCTTGTGTATATTTCACTGTAGCATACTTGCTTACCTAACAACTGATATGGTGTGGATTTCATCTGGCTATGCAGTTACACATGCAGATGATAAAGGAGCCCAAAGTTCACACAGTTCGTAAGTGAAGAGATACACACATAACACCGTAAGGTTGCCACAGCACGAGAAGGTCTGGTTGAGATGAATAACTGGGTGCTAAATAAAGAGAGTTGCCGATGGGGCTCCCCCAAGCTGCCGTGGATTCTAAAACAGAGTTCTCCAGCGATGGAGATGGTAAGTACTGGCACTGCTTAAAGGCCTTCTCAGTCCTCACTCAGTGGGAGGAGGATGAAGGTTCTGCATCCTCATAAGCTAATCATTCTGGTCCAGAGATCTCACTCAAGGAAGCACTGTCCTGAGTCAAGGTGGAGCAGACATATGCATTTGGGTATGGGTACACTTTCTGTGATGTCCCTTCAGAGCCCCTGTGTGTGATGTAACAAACGATGGGGAGTTGAACTGGGAATCTAATCTCTTGGAGTCTCTTTATAGAGACACTCTGTCCATAGCTCTAACATGGGAACTGGTCCCAAAGATGCTCCCACCCGCCCACTGATGATCTTTTGACATTGACTAGGAAGTTTAGAGTGAGGGTTGTCTCACAGATTCTCCACCTCACCGGACTTCAGTCCCATGTACAGGAGCAAAATGGGGTTTGAAATAGGAACCATGGGAGCATTTCCAGAGAGCAGATGCTTAATATTGTAGGGGGTAGCTCTTATAGGCAACTAGTCAAAATGGAAGTTTATTTGTAATATACTTGATGATTCAATGGAAACAATTATAAGCAAACCCTCTTTTTTTCCCTATTGTGTAAGGACAATGGAGTCTATTTGCTTTGTTTTGTTTTGGTTTGGTTTGGTTTTCTTTTAATAAACCTTGAAAAATGTCACTCTTCCTGCAACTTGAAATTTTGGAATGTATCAATAAAATGAGTGAAAAATTACCAAGTCTCAATTTGAATGCAGACAAAATACCTATTGCAGGCACCATTAAATTTATTTTTCAAAAATCTAAGGGGGAAAATGGAACTTGAAATTAACATGATGTAGACAGAAGCTCTAAATGACCAGTTCAATCAGTAGAAAATACTTAGGTACCGAGAATCAAGTTACAACAGAGAACGAAAACAAAACAATCTTTTAAAAAGCTCTTTTAAGCCAACAGTAGTAAGGCGAGCTAAGCAAAGTGAGACATTTGGAGGATGGTAAAGAACAGGCTTTGGGGATTATGAGATGCTTCAGTTAATGAAGGATGCATCCCATAAACAAAATGGGGGAGGGGGAGAGGGTGACGGTGGAGAATCTGGCACAGTGACAGCAGCAGCGATAACCTAGATGACGCCGGAGAAGCCACTTAATGAGGGTCTCCGTGACAGAACAGCTGCTCAGTGTTACCTGCTCAAAGACATTTCAGACATTAACAAGCAGATGAGAAAGTTTACAAATCCTTACTGTCCTTACGAAGAAAACTCAACAGATACGGACTTGTGTTTCACAAGAGTCCAAAACTGAATAATTACTTGGGAAACTAAAAGGTCCCTTTTATAAGCCGATGGTGGTGGTAGTGGTGGTGAAGGAGGAGGAGGATGAGGAGGAGGAGGAGGAGGAGGAGGAGGAGG
>NC_034605.1:40363490-40405514 GCF_900095145.1 Mus pahari
GAAGAGGAAGAAGAAGAAGAAGAAGAAGAAGAAGAAGAAGAAGAAGAAGAAGAAGAAGAAGAAGAAGAAGAAGAAGAAGAAGAAGAAGAAGAAAGAGAGGAAGAAGAAGAAGAAGAAAAATAATCAATTTGATCAATAATGCTATCAGAAAGAGTGAATGGTCTTCCCAATCCTTACATGGGCATATGCTACAGGACTGATAACTGAAGAGAAGAAAACCAAAAGACTCACGTGAGACAAATATAAGCAAAACCAAACAGGCGACTGAATAAAATATGATTGTTATGCATTTTGCAATATTACTGGGACTTGTATTCCTTCCTCCCAGTTTAAATATTTATGCTATCTACATTTTTGTATCTTATTTTACCCAAGAAAGTTCATAAGTTGCAATATTCTAGGCTCCGCAGAACATGGGCTCATCCTCAAGTGATGGTAGAGCAAACTGAAATAAAGCTTCTACAAACAAAATGAACGTAGGAGATTCTTTATTCACTATGGCACCTTGGTGTCACACACACACACACACACACACACACACACGGGTTCAATAAAAACTCATTACAGAATAAATAGCCAGCAAAGCTCATATTCAAATAGTATCAAGCAATTATCTGAGACAAGCTACAGGCGTCACGAGAGAGACTAGGGCTGGATCGGGGAGAGCGGTGTTCTTACGCTCCCCACTTTCCCTCTCCTAATTAACCCGAATGCGTTGGTCCTGGGGGCACTCCGGTGATTCTGAAGTCTCAAGCTGAGAGTGACAGTCCTTCAGTGAGTTCCCTATCCAGAGAAGGAGAAGGACTCCTATGACACACAGCACAACTATTATTAAACACTGAGCAATGGAGCTGATACCGCAGAGAAGAGAAAGCACCGTGCAATGGAGCTGATACCACAGAGAAGAGAAAGCACCATGCATGTTACACTTGGGAAGAGCTCATGGAAACTGAGGCAGAGAAGAGAAAAAGAAGAACAGCAAGGATGAGGGGCAGTAGCTCACATGTCCTGCTGTGAAAGGGGAAGAGAATGCAAACCCCATGATGGGGACAGGGTAACCTGGATGTTCTGCTACTTTAGAGCAATTAACTCGAAGCTGTGAGTACCAGACCAAAGAGTATATAGCAGCAGCATCGGTAGAGCAAAAAGCATTCAAAGGGAAGACATGTGCATGAGCAGACGGTGAGCCCCAGCCACAATACGGTGAGCCCCAGATACAATACGGTGAGCCCCAGATACAATATGCAGGGCATCTTGTCCTTGTAACTCAGAAGAGAGACTCTAGGCAGAGAGACCATACTGGAAGCTAATTTACTAGCTCAAATGCAAGATCACACAGGCCAGGACTGAGAACACAAAAGGGATGAACCAAAGAACCAGGGTAAGGTAGGTGTGTGTGTGTGCGCGTGCGTGTGTGTGTGTGTGTGTGTGTGTGTGTGTGTGTGTGTCTGTGTGTGTCTGTGTGTGTGTGTGTGTGTGTCTGTCTGTCTGTGCATCTGTGTGTGCATCTGTGTATACATCCGTGTGTGCATCTGTGTGTTCTCTCCTTGCTGAATTCTGAGCCTGATGTGTGCACTTTCTCAAGGACTATTTGTGTTCATGTTCAGACAACACTGGGAAAACAAAAGGAGTCATTGTCCCAATGTGCATAGACTCTAAGGCTTTAGGAAGGGAAGATGTCCACCTCTGGGTACAAGGCTTCCTTCAGGATTCTCCACATCCTTGTCATCCTGGGCCTTTCTACACCGCACACTGACTACATGAACAGTCAGAGATAGAATCAAGGATGCTGAGGTTGAATGTCAACATAGAGAGGTCCACCAGAGCTACAATGGAAGACAACTAAACCACATTGCTCTATTTCTAGTGCTCTCATCCAACACTGCCACTCAATGCAGTTCTTCTCATAGCAGATGGCTGGGATTCCCTCCATGTACCAATAAAGCACGTTTCCCATGAACACCAGACTGGAAGCTGTCCACTGGCTGAAGCCTTTTGCCTCAAGGACCCTCTCCTCCTCCCAGTGTCCCCCATAAAGTCCTCATTGTGTACTGTCCTTCTTATCCACTGGCTCTAAATCAGAGATTCACAATCCCCTCCTTGAGTTCTACCAAGGAACCCAGGGAGACGTATTTACATATTTAGAGGATGTTGGAAAGTCTGCAGATGAGCACTCAGACACTGGAGATGCATAGGCAATGGTGTGGATCAGGTGGTTCCTTGTGTAGGTCACCATCCAGAAACTTCCACAAGATCAGCTATCCAGAGGACATCACCATCAAACTTGGCTTTGGCGTTTGGTGATATCGCTAGCTTTTGGTGATCCACCTTCCTTTGACTCCTTTTCTTTCCCTGGAGTGAAAAGTTGGGGCTTAAAGTGCTCCTAATATTCCTGTGTTGATCTTGATGGTAGAATTAAGCTAAACCATTCATCAGCCATCCTAAAAATACTCAGGGGCTTCCAGCCTTCAGTTATCCACTCTCATAGAAAACATGCTCATCACCCTTGAGATTCTTAGAGTTTTGGGAGCGGTGTAAAGAGACAGGGACAAGGACCAGCTATCTATTTTACAACATCATGGGCAGAAAGAGGAATGACCCCTTTTAAAGGGAATTCTTTAGGTGGCAACCATTTCTCCTGCGGCAGCTGGAGTCCAGGTTCTTTCTCCTTGTTCTCTCAGGCTGGCAAGTAATTTGAGGCCTGGGACTTTGAAAGAATCACTCCCCAGCTGCCTGTGACATTTTGAAATCTGTTGCCAGTTTGAACAAAGCGATGTCTTCAGTTCCTCCGTGCGAAGGCTGGTCCTTAAAGGTTATAGGAAAACTGTTTGCTGCAGTGTTTCACGCCGTGTTGCAACTGATTTTCTAGGCAAAAAATACTCAGTGCAAACAGGTTTCCACTGTCTCTGGAGAGGGCAAGTCCAGGAGATAGAAGGCAGAGCCATCAAAAAGGTGACAGTCTGAACTTCCATAAAGGATTCGCTTCTGCCTTCCTTTCCAAAAGACCGTCATTGGCCACCTCTGATGTTAAACTAATCACGTGCAAATAATTCCTCATGAATGTGTCCTCCTCTTCCTCCAGGTGTCTAGAACACCATCCCTGGGGTAGGTTCAAATACTGGCTACACATAAGACAGAGGCACTTTTATTCTAAGGACAAAACGTTCTAATTCTTACTTCTTACATTTTAGCTTACATGTTAGTTTATTTCAGTATTTTCTGATGGCGTGGCTTTCGTGTCTTACATCTGTTAAAGGCGGCTCTTGACAGCTGGCAAGCATCAGCTTTCCCCTTTCACAAAACAATCAAAGCAAACTGGCCGCTGTGTCTTCCTCTTCTTCATGGAAACTGTTAAAGATGGGTCAGGGAGCATGCTACTGACACAGGAAGTTGACTTTGGAGGCTCCAGGGGATGCTATTTAAAGGTTTGAGAAAGTAGCATTTGAAATGAAAGCGGCAATCTCTACTTGGCACCAAGTGAGTTCTATTTTCAGATTTTTCTTTTCCAATTGCTCAAGTGCGAACTGGATTACTGTGAAAGATGCAGACACTGAGGACCCTGTGGTGGGTACTCTAACATTGTGGGCTGGACTAGATTTGGTACCATCTAGATTTAGCCCGGGGCATGTCTGGGAGACTATTTCTAGAACTGTTTAACTGAGTGGAGAGAGACACAGCCTGAGGGGGCAGCACTGTCCTAGTGTCCTAGGCTGGTGTCCTAGACTGAACAGAAAGAAAACAGTGAGCTGAACACTGGCTGTCCTCTCTCTCTGCCTCCTGCCTGATGCCGAAATATGAGCAACCACCCCATGTGCCTGCTGTCAAGCCTTCCCAGCCATGATTCACTAGGTCTCTTCAAACCATGAAGCAGTAATTGACCTTTTCTTTCTTTCACTGTTTTGTCAGGGATTTAATCGCAGCAAAGAAAAAAAGAAACTGGTTCATATGCTCTTTTCACTGTTGTCACAGAACGTCAGATTGGGGTGGACATAGAGCTAGATGGACAGACAGATGAGAGAGAGAGAGAGAGAGAGAGAGAGAGAGAGAGAGAGAGAGAGATTAGATACATAGGGATAGACAGACAGACAAACAGACAGACTGATAGCTAGACAGACAGACAGACAGAATATAGGATATTTAGATAGATTTCAGCAGAAAATATATGCATTATGTGTGTATTCCTAGTGTCACTTTTGGCTCTGTGCTCCCATGAACTGACTCTAGTATTATCATTTCAGTCGATCCATTTTTGAGATGATTAGCAGTGGGTGTGAAAACTCTGCCTATAGACATGAAGATGTGCAGGGAAACCCGGAGCAGGTAAGAAAACTAAGAACAGCGCAGATGCCAGGGTGAGTTTGCCAGCTCTGCTGAGTGCCCTGCGAACACATCCTGCTTTCCTTGGGATTTTTAAACTCTCTTCAGCCAACACAATTGCAGTCACAGGACTTTGGACCTTCCTTTCCAACATCATTTTTGAAAACCAAATTTGACCTTATCTTTTTTTTTTTTTTTCAACCATTTTAGGTGTGTAACTAGTCACAATGATTACTACCCTTTACAAAGGTATTTCCTTTTATCCCAAATAGAAGCTCTGTGACCATTAAACAATTCCCTGTTCCCCATTTTTCAAACCTCCAGTAGCTGTAGCTTTAGTTTCTGTCTCCATAAATTTGCCTACTTATACCGGCTAGTTTTAAGCCATGTTGACAAAGCTAGAGTTATTTTGGAAAAAGGAACCTAAGTAGAGAAAATGACCCAACCACATTGGACCTCATCAGATTGGCTGGTAGTGAATTTTCTTGATTGGTGACTGATGTAGGAGGGCCCAGCTCACTGAGGGCAGTGCCACCCCTTGGCCGGTGGTCCTTGGTACTATAATAAAGTAGGCTGAGCAAGCTGTGGGCAGCAAGCCAGTAAGCAGGGCTCCTGTGTGGTCTCTGCTTCAGTTCCTGCTTTCAGATTCCTGCCCTGACATCCCTGGATAATGGACTGTAACCCTAAAAGAAGAAATAAACCCTTTTTCTTCCTCATCTTGCTTTTGGTCATGGGGTCTTATCATAGCAATAGAAACCCTAAGACAGGATTTCAACTCAGTGGAACTGTCTGCCATTTGTCCGTTTGTAATCAAATTATATCACTTAACATAATGGTTTTAAGATTCAGTAATGTCACATACTTCCGTTCTCTTGAAGCTGAATGATGTTCGATTGTGTGGCTACTCATATAATCACACTGAGAGAAAGATGTATATAACTCTGCTTATCTATTCACTCGTTGGTGGACATTTGGCTACTGTGAATAATGCTGCGAATGCTCAGGTATCCGTTTCAGCCCCTTCTTTCAGTGCATTTGATAGATTTCCTAGAAGCAGAATTTCCAGTTCCCTTGGAATTTTCCGTTTAACTTTTAAAGGAGCTGTCAAAAGGCTTCTTGAATCGCTGGGCATTTCTCCCACATGTACAAAGGCTCAAATATCTCTACAGCATCAGCGCTTGCATGTTCTGTTGTGGCTATTTTGATTACCCATCCTAACGAATGAGAATGCTGTAGAATTGGTTTTCTTTGTTACCTACATGCATCTAGTGAATTCTGATGTTGGGCCTCTTATCATATACTGATCTTCAGAGAAACTACACATCAAGTCCTAAGCCCATTTTGTGAAGCCATGCTGTTGTGTTGCTGAGTCGTGACTCCTTATTCTGATCCTTAGGGGTGTGATTTGTGAATAATTTCTCCATTCTGTTTACTCTGCTGATAGGATGGTTCAATAAGCACTTTGTTGTTGCTGTTGTTGTTGTTGTTACTTTTATAAAGTCCAATTCGTTTCCTCCTTTCTTTTATTGCCTGCTGTGGTTTGAAATAGACTTGCGTGTCTCCAAAGGTCTAGGGGTTGGAAGCACGGTGTTCAGGATAGCAGGATTGATAAGAAGCAGAATATTTTTTTCCTTTTGAGCACTATATATATATATATATATATATATATATATATATATATATATATATATATATATATATATATATATATTATATGTAATTATATTCATCCCCATCACCCTCTAGTATCCTCCTTTATCTCTCTCTGAACCCTCTGGTCTTCCCACCTAATTTTCTAGCGGCTACACCACTTAAGAAAATGATACCCACTTCTCTAGCAGACATCAACTGTTGAAAAAAAAAAAAAAACTTGGATATTATCCCTAGGCTTGACTCTTAGTTCTGCCCTTGGGAGACCTTGGTTAAATGACTTCGTTCCCTAAACTTCCATCTTATAGCAAAGGCATTACCCAATTCCCACTCCAGATCCATGCGAAAACAGGAGTTCATGGTTGATTACTGTTGTTCAATTAACTACCTCTGAGGACCATGAGCTACAATTCCGACTCCATCAAGAATGAGCCCTTTGCCTCTGCTGAGAAGCCACACACATGATGTCTGGCTGTCTGACTAAATGGCTATTTTGATGATGTTGCAAGAGCAAAAAAACTATAGGGGGCATAGAGGGAAATTATAAAGGTTGTTGCATAAGCTTTTACATCGCAGTGTGTAATCTTTCCTCCTTGGGAAAAGATAGCAAGAATCTTGAATAAAACCACAAACACGGATCTTAGGCATTGTACCAAAAATGTGTAGATTTTTATACTGTTAGTAATTGGGGGGTATATTATCTAACTTAAGAAAAGGGTTCCTATTTGTTTATCAAGAAACCCAAGCCTTCTAAACCTTGTCCAGCTCTGACCCAGGGGTAGCATTCTGTTGATATTTTTCTTCGCTACTGTTCTTCTGAAATGTGTTAGTTCACACGTATGCCTCAGCCCCTAATTTACCATGTAAGCATTTTTTTTTCTAATGATGGTATTTTTATTTTAATCTCGGCCACAGGAAATGAAACCAAGACAGTAACGTCAGTTCTCTCATTGCTGTGGCCAACAGCCATATGACAGAAGCAACTTAAGCAAGGGAAGGTTTGCTTGGCTCTCAGTTCAAGAAGGAACAGAGCCATCAGACTAGGGATGGCAAGAAGGAGTGAGGGGCAGGTAATATTTGTGTCTGTGGTCAGGAAACAGAGAACTGACCACACCCGGAAGTGGGACTGGGCTATAAAACTTCAACCCCACCCCCACCCCTGTGACCAACTCCCTCCAGTGTAGTTCCATCTTCTAAAGTTCCCTCAGTCTCCCAAAACAAGCCCACTGGGTGGGAACCAATTTCTCAAACACATGAGCTTTAATGGTGCCTTTTCACATTCAAGTCAACAGCAAGGGCTACCAGAGTTTTAATTCCAAATAGCCAGGTACCCTTGACTCAAATGGGGAAGCTATACACCTCCTGTTGCAGCAAGAGTCTGCACCTTACCTAGGCCATAAAACTGAGAGCAGTGGAACCTGTAGCCCACAGGTCTCACTCCATCACCTTTGCAACATCTTCCTTATAAGCATTCCTCTTCTTGAGGCTTTTTTGAGGAAAAGCAATCGTTGAGCAATAATTCTTGAACTTTTTGTTCAAGGGGAGCAAGAGGGTCCCATGCCTCCAGTGGCTCTTACCAAACATTCAGAGATTGCAGGGAGACTGAGCGCCCCACGCTGCCAAGTGAGAGTTTCTAGTAATCAAAATTGTGTGCACTGACGAGGGCAGCAGCTGGAGGAACGTTGCTGAAGAAGTCAGCTTTTTCCCCTGCACGACCTCTCAGTTAATCAAGTTCAGCGAGAGAGTGTGATCCAAGCAAAGGCAGCTTCTTATCTCCAGAATTCTTTATTTCTTATTATTATAAGCACTATGTGTTTTGTTAACAGTTGGCATTGTCCTCTGAGTCCTCAAGGACATCTCAGAGCAGATTTTTCTGAGCTCACGTCACTTCATAGCAGTTTATGCAGAGACGAGGATCGCTATGCAGGAACGAGGGGGGTATTGATGCTTATTGATGGGATTTTCATGGCGGTCTAAATACCTAGTTTTCATTTCTTTCATTTGAATTTAACATAAGAGGAAAACAGTCAATGATCATATACAAGAATTTTACAAAGGCAGAAATACACATGTCCAGCATGGCACTGTTAAAAGATGTTCTCTTGTATTATTATGCTGAAAGAAATGTAAATAGGCATAAGGAGACACTATTGTTTATCTACTAAAAACGGTCCAAAACAATCAATAGTAATATGCAACTGCTAAGAGGATTGTTAAATTGCCCAGTGTCCCTGGGTAAAAATATGATTGTGTGTGTGTGAAGCCTTAAAACGTCTGGTAACTCTTTCCACAGAGAACTTCACTTTGAGGAACTTACTCTGAAGAAATAGTCGTGGCTAAGTTCAAACATAACAAAGAAATTCCCCTCAGCATTCACTCTTATTATTGTGCCATTGACAACTAGTTGAGTGTCCAAAGTATAAACAGATGCAGTCTACACAAGAGAAGAACACACACTCATTAAGATTATCTCATGGAAGGAGATGCATACCCAGTGTAAGTTGTACAGGTCCGATGTGTGTGCACACATTCAAATGAAATCTCACCAAGCCTCCGTGGAGATCTCCGTTGGAGGTTGAGGTTATTGGTGTTTCCTTCCCACCTTCCTTTAGCCTCCCTGCCTGAAAAGTTCTTCAGTTAAAATGCATGAGAAACAAAAAGAGAGGAAAAGAAAACTGACCTACTTCTAGTAAAAGATGCATCTGCATTTTTGTTGATATTGGGGGGGGGGGGTTACAGACTCCTTGATAAGGAGAAGCTCCTTGTCTTGCCTTTCTGATGATTACCAATGGAGTCTGGAAGACCAGCGGACTTGACCAAAAAGACAAGCCCATTGGCCCATACGACCTTGGAACGTCACCCATTCAATATAAACTCTTTTATTGGCTACTTGTTGCGCACTAGACTATGAGCATACAAAACTGAGAAAGAGAAACAGGAAATTGCAGGAAGTATGGACGAGGAGAGATTCTGGGATGGCTGGGTTTTGTCAGCTTGTCATGAACTAGGGTCATCTGGGAACAGGGAACCTTGGTTGAGAAGACGTCCCCATTAGTGTAGCATGTCTTGATTAGTAATTGATGTGGGAAGGCCCAGTCAACTGTGGGCAGTGTTGTATTGGAGCTGATGGCCATGGGAGGTAAGAAAGGCAGCTGAACATGAGTGAGGAGAGCCAGCCAGTCAACCAGCATTCCTCCACGGCCTCTGCTTCAGTTCCTGCCTCTAAGCTCCTTATTTGAGCTCTTGCCCTGAATTCCCTCAGCGATAGGCTTCCCTCTTGTTCATTGTGTTTTAAGTCCAACTAGACAGTTGCTGGTTACTGACAAGGTATTTGTGCCACTGGTACAGTTTAGGGTATTAGTGCCATTCTGGTTCATGCTGTAGTTCATGGACAGCATATCTGGGTAGGTCTGTTATTGCTTCTCTTTATGGTACCTTCTGGTACCATGAAAGATATTCCTCAGAAAGGAGGGTTTTAGGCTAGTTCTAGCTCTGTACCCAATATCTGAAACGTATGTTATTTTCAGCAATAGGGACTTCCATCTTTGTTGGGCAACACCAATAGCTTATAATGTTTGGGGAGACTCTTGGACAAAAGTTGGACCCTGACCAACTCAATAAAAAGGGCTTTTCATGCCTGCTGTTGGGGTAAGAAGTTATTTAATTCCAGCTACCATCTGCCAATCCAGCATCATATTCAATGCAGAGAGTTGGCTTAAATGTGGCAAGCACACATCCTATAGCAACATCTGAGCATTCTGAAATCATCCAGAGTTGGAGGCATATATAGAAACCAAAGCTCCATGTTCTACCTGCGGCATCTGCCACGTAAGAACCATCTTTCCACTTCCTGTCACATAACAGCCACCTCTCTATTCTTTACATGCTTTTAGTTCCCCTGGGCTCCCTCCTTGAACTTACAGAAATTCTTTCAATCTTGGAAAGCATTCTCAATTTGTGGGACAGAGTTTTAGCTACGAGTTGCTAATTTATCCCACGCTTCAGAGTACAATGAATATCAGTCTTTCCAAATGAGACCTCCACACCCTGAATCTCTGAGTAATTTCTTCTGCTTTAATCAGATGCTGCAATGTACTGTCCTTTAAATCATTGGGAAATTGATCTAGCTGATCTATAGTGCCTTCCTCTTCCCTGGAATAGCAAATATATTCTGCAAACAAAATTCATTTCTGTTTAGAGTTTGCTATAGAATTTATAGATCCATTTAGAAACAAAATACTTTACATATTATGTTCCTGGAATAATTAGGCATTAATAATGATAACAAATGCAGCAACAATACCAAAATGAGGGGAGAATGGCATTTCATAGAAGCCTGCTATGGTTAATACATTAGAGAAAATGGTTAATGGAAAAAACTTAATGAGCTACTGGGCTGGGGAAATTTTATAGTTTATAGGATATATGCAGCAATCAATGAAATATTTCAGAAAGTTCAATCAAAGAACCCTGCCTTTCAGTTTTCAAATCTCTTTTCTTCAGCTGAGAATGACAGTTCATGGCTAGAATCCCAACACTTGAGAAGCTGAGGCAAGAGAATTGCTGTGAGTTCAAAGCCACCCTGGGATCCATTGTGAATCCTGGGTCAGGATGGATATGAAGTGAGAACATACCTAAAATAAGCAAACAAATAGGGCCGGGGAGATGACTCAGCACCTAAGGGTGATAAGAACTAAACCTGACATTCTGATTCCGTACAATCCACATGGTGGAAGTAGAGGAGTGGCTATCATTGGTTGTCTTCTGACCTCCACAAGAGTGGAAGTGTGGGTAGCATGCATATACATGCATGCATGCATTTTTACACACACACACACACAATCAATCCATGTAAATAAAATAACTCATCTCTTTCCTTTATTAAGCTGCTTTGTGCTGAACAAATAAATGTACTGTTGCTTCTACTAAGGTATATCTCCTTGACCTTCACATAAGAGCAGTTTACACTTTCCATGAAATCTAGAAGTCTAAAAAGCCTGTCTCCTTTCACCATGGTGTGACAGAAACCAAGAGACAGGACACAGCAGAAAGGAGAAAGAAACCAGGGTCAAAGCAAGAGAAACATTTTGCTTTCTGTCCAGTCATGGATGCTTAACAATGGAAGATGCTCTGAGACATATGTCTTAGGAAACATTGGGCCATTGTGTGATCATCAGAGAGAGCATTACACTGATCTGCATGGCACTGAGGATTCAGCCCACGGAGCAAAATTGCTTCTATGAGTAAACGATCCACCATTTTCAAACTTCCTCCCCAAATGCCTTGACACCAGCCTTCCACACTCTGCCCACTGTGCAAACATCCTCCTGTCTTTGCCGCTCAGAAACAGGAGTAAATTCAAATGTGCACGTGAGTCGAGGTTTTTATTGCAACATTGAAAATAAATATCTTTGACAAAAAAAAAATATGACCATGACTGTCATAGTGCTAGGATAAATGCACTTCTGTGTCTGGTCTTCCATTCCATCTCTGTTTGTTTCTCCATATTTAGTAGAGGCCTGCTTTGAATGTCTGTGAATGTCATCACTGTTGTGATCACTGTGAATCTCATCTCAAAAACTCAATGGTCTTCTTTAATTGTATTCTTCAAGCACACACACCCATGGTGGGATGGCCCCTGATGACACAGTAAGCAATGGCCTCTCTGATTTCTCTACCTTTGTAATTCTTAATCACTTTGAACTTGCTTTCTAGGTCAGTTACTTCTTGTGGCCTCTTACTGACATCATTAGCAGTGGGTTCTGTCAGGGACACTGTAAACAAGGCCACCGGAGATGAAATTAGCACGGAGAAAATGATGCAAGCAAGCACTGTGATAAACACAAGATGTACAAGGCTGCTCCTGCTGGCCTTCTCCATAGGTCTGGTCCGTTGTGGCAACGGTTGTGCAGTTCTCCATTATCCTAAGTATGCTGTGGCAGCTGGAGGATGGCAAACACCATGGGAATCAAGGAAGAATGAAAGTACTGTTGCCGTTGAAGCCAGCATTCATGTTCAGAGCAGCACGGGAGAGAGAGATAAAACTGATCCAAACTACTTCCTTGTCCTAAGGAAGTACAACATCCACACTGAAACTGAATCACTTTCCCAAGGGACTGGATTTCCATGGCATTAGCCTCTTCTTTCACAGTATATTGATGCAAAGATGAAGCTCTTTCCTTTGAACACACACACACACACACACACACACACACACACACACACACACCATGGAGACAGGGAGGATATGAATTTCTAGATATGTAAGTTGATCTAAAGGGGGTTCTCACACTGCACACCCAACAACTCAGAACATGTTTTATTATTGCTTGGTTAGTGGGGCAATTACTGTTTTGAGAAAGGCTGTCACTATGTAGCTCAGGCCAGGCCCCAAAGTCTTAAACCTTCTATATCAGCCTCCTAAGTGCTTACACTCTGTTCTTAGATATCTTTGGCTCATCCCACCCATAGACAGGATGCTTCAGCCCACTCAGCATCCTTCCTTTCCCAGATCACCTTGCCTTCCTCCCTCCTTCCACTCCACTCCTCGCTGGTTTCTCTCCATCTTTAGTCAGCCTTATTTTCACCCCGCACGAAAAGGAGGGCACCACTCCCAATATGACCACTACGAAAGGAGAGAAGTGGGAGACAGGAAGAGGACTGTCAAAAAGCAGAGGAGAAATGCAGCCAAGAGTAGAGACATCGCCGTTTTAGCCACAACTTGCTAAAGGGGGGGGGGGGAGTGGAGGAGATGATACCAGGGCCTGGCAGAATGTTCAGTTACCATTTACATATACATAAACTGTATTTTAAATAGCTATCATAAGATGATTTGAATCTTATTCTATAGTAAGGAACAGGACATTCTCGAAGAATGTTTTGTTGTCTTTATAAAGTTTCCAGTTAAAAACTTGTCTTCGTCGCTGTTCTATTGCTGTGACAAGATGCCATGAGCAAGAGAATTCTTATAAAAGAAAGCATTTAATTGGAGACTGGCTTACAGTTTCAGGGGCTTGGTCCATTATCATCATAGCAGAAAACACAGCGGCAAGCAGGCATGGTGCTGGAGACGTATCTGAGAGATACATCCTGATCTACAGGCAGACACAGAGAGAGAGAGAGAGAGAGAGAGAGAGAGAGAGAGAGAGAGAGAGAGAGAGAGAGAGACCTGACATGGACTTTTAAAACCTCAAAACCCACCCACCCCAAGTGACACACTTCCTCCAAAAAGGCCACACCCCCAATCTTCCCGATCTTTCCAAGCAGTTCATCAAGTTCTACTTGATGTTGACTGTTCTTTCAAACACATGAGCCTGTGGGGGCTATGCTTATTCAGACCACTGCACTTCTGCTAGCTTTCTGTTGCTGTGACAGAGTGCCTAAGATAAATAAACGGAGGGAGGAAAAGTGTTGGTGTTGCCCCACGGCTTCAGAGGTTTCAGAGCATGGACATGTGGCCCCATTGTTTTGTAGGTTGGAGTGGACCATGTTATGGTGGGGCTACGTATGGACGAAACCTGATGTCCTTGTGGCGGCTCAGAAACAAAGCAAGAGGAGGGATGCGAAGAGTTAGAATCCCACTGCCCTCTTTAAGATGATCTAAATTAAAGGTCCCACCACATCTCAATAGTGCCCCAGGCAGGTGACCAAACACTTAGCAGCACATGGGACTCTGGGTGACGGTTTAATATCCAAACCATAACAGAACTCAAGATGACATCATTATGGATTGATTTCTGAAACAGGTGAGCCAAGAACCACTAGTCAGAGCCAAGCCTGGCTCTTGGTTGACAAAACGAGTTCCCATAACTCCTTGAGGGAATGGCTTGCTCCTCTTTCCTATGAGGCTGCATTACATGTTATAGGAAAAAAAAAATGCCATCTGTCATGCAAGGAGATAATATTTTTATTGAGAAGTCTTCTAAAAATATATTGTACATTCTCAACGGGATACAATTCATCTCTTCCTGCCATGGGAAAGAGTGTGGCCTGTTGCTCTGCAGCATTGCTGGCCTTGGCCATGGGTCCGATGAACTGAATAGAGTGGGGTTAGGGTTAGGAAAGCTTACTGCGCTGAGGCACAGCAGCAAGAGTCCATGGAGGGAAGCACCTTGGTGTGAGAAGTGGTATCAGTCACCTCTCCAGTGCCCTGTAGTTGAACAAGCCTTCAAGGGAAGCCATGTGCCCATGAACTGTCTCCGTGGGTAAAAGCACTTACCTCATAAGCCTGGTGACTTGACTGCCACTTCCATATGATCACACACGCGCAAACACACTGAAAGACAACACACATATATACTACAAATAAATAAAGTAAAAAAAAAAAAATGTTAAAAGGGAAACCCTTCCTCCTGGTGCTGTTGGCCCAGAAATGGAAGATGGCTTACTTCTCAGAGGGAATGCATCACCCAGCAACAGAGCTGCTCTGTGGGGCTCCGAGTGCAAGGTCCCGTTCCTCTGGCCTAACCCCAAAGGCCAAAGCCAGAAGAGAACAAAATCCAAAAACCCCGTTCCAGATCCTAAGTTCTAGTACACCACCCTCAAAATGTCCAATGTGCCTGCTGGCGTTAGCCAGCTCTGAGCCTCACATCAGTGGGATAGACGCTGATAGAAAACACATGGTGGCTGGAAGCTCACTTTTCCTGAGTTTACAGCTCCAGTAGGGGACAAAGACTTTAAAAGGGGCTGTTTTGAGGAGTCGTGCGGGACCTCTTCCTGTGAAAGTGAAAAGTCACCTTTCAGCCTAGCCCATACCTGCCCATATGCGCATGCGCGCATGCAGAGCTGCGTGCCTGTGCACCCGCGAGCACACTTGCTATTTCAAGTGTGTGAAAGCCCCCTGGAACCGTATTCAAATGCCCCTCCCTGCTGTCTGTCTTTGTCTTCTCACAGTATATTTCCCAGAGACTAGTATTCGAGAAGTGAAACTGAACATACTGCTCCTTTCATGAAGGGGGGAGGACGAACCTCGGAGGTCTTTTTATTGGGTTGGCTTACCATTGGGCACATACGACCTCCTCGCCATGAACGGTGTCGCAGCTGCCCTCCTTGTGTGGATTCTGACTTCTCCGAGCAGCAGTGACGATGACAGAGAAAAAGGTTGGCCCAAGCACACAGCCTGCAACAGTGGGGGCTTGGAAGTAGTCTACCAGAGCTGTGGTAAGGTCTTATGAAATGGCCGCTTGTGCTTATGGGGAAATTAAAGCTACACGTGGGCAATACGAACACTGAGTGGGTATGGGTGAGGGATGAGGTTTTCGGTGCCTTTTGCAGCTACAGTGCGCCTTTGAGGGCCATGGAGAGCCCTTGGGAGCTGTGACGGGGGAGGGGGGGGAGGGCCAGGGACAGTGGGACAGCCTTCTGAAAATAACAAACAACACCAAAGAAAGAGAGAAATGAATAGTCTAGATATAGAGCGAGGTCTAAGAACTCAGCTCCCCCCCCCCGTCCGTTCCCCCCCACACACACACACACACACACTCCAAGAACAAGTGATCAATGATCTTGCAACAAGCTTTTCTTCCCAAACCCTGCGCCTGTGCTGGCTTTCCACATCAGCCATTTTGCAAACTGGGTGAGCATCAAGCCACTTTTGTCCAAGAGACTCTGTCCTAATTCAGCCGCCCCCTCTAGAGTGCTTGTCACGCGGCACTGTGCCACCCATTAAAGCAGCAAGCATGTCAGAAATAGTATCCAATGCCAGGGTTTCCCCCAGGGACAAGGACAGCGAAGGGGAGTGCTGTGGTCTGCCTGTGTCCTGGAACGTGTATTAGAAACTTAACCCCAGTGCAACTATTTGAGAGGTGGCATATACTGAGACGCGTTCGGCTGGGAGAGCCCCGCTGTTGGCACCACAAACCAGAACTTAGGAGTGGGTTAGTTCTAAAGTCTGAATTTGGTACCTCACCTCATTTTTTCCTTCTGTGATGCTATGGCACAGTGAGGAAAAATGAGCCTTGGGATCTATTTCCAATGGGCAGTAGAACAAATGGCTCATGGAAAGGCAGACATTATGAAACCTGGAAATCTGTAGGGAAACGGGACAGATGAGCTGAAGGCTATGCAAAGGAGATTCTGAGCCCCTGTGTTGGTCCCACTGCACACTGAGAGGAAATGGAAGCAACTAGCTGAGCCCGGATTCTGCCACCCAACTTTGGTTTCTGGGGTAATTCAATGGATTATTTTTAATTTCCTTTTAAAAGGAATGTTGAAGTACATTTTAAAAATTAAAAGTAAGAAAAAGAAAAGAACGTGCCGGGTGGAGAAAAGCTGACCTTGTGATGCCTGCTGTTCTCAGGACAAGTGGGAGCCTAGACATCTGGGTTGGGTCACGTGGACTACTTGGGATTTGATTTCCCAAGACATTAAGCCTCATGTGATTGGCTATTCTGTGTCTAAGATTCTCCCTAGCCAAGTCTCGTGTGTCCTTTCACTCACCTGGACAAGAAGCAAGAGACCCTTGGTCTGTCAGGGAAAGAACGGGGACATATGTGCTGCCACACTGTCTGCGGTGCTGCATCTATTTGGAGGTGGTACTTCTCTGCAGAGTAATTAAATCTCAGAAATAAGCCCTGGGCACTTGGAATAAAGGAACAGGGGAGATGAAGTTTTCATCCAGGGAGAGTGGGAGAATCAGCCGAGGAAACCAAAGGATAACTGCTTTGTGGGAGGGATGTCTCAGAGGCAGGCGTCAGTTACCAGGAGACAGAGTGATCTGAAGAGAGCAAGGTTTGGATTGTCAAATGTTAATTGAAACTTTAAAAAAAAAAAAAAAAAAGATAAAAGTAGCTGGGCCACATCTCCCACAAAAAGGGTCTGCCTGTGTGTGTTGAGAGCCATGCTTAGTTCCTCATTAGCATGATTCTTGCTTTGTAGATGTGTAAACCTGAGGCTGGAGAGGCCAGCTAACACTAAAGGTTATCTAGCTAATACTGGGGAAATTATACTCCAGCAGCACAAAGAAGACAAAACATTTGGGTAAATATTTGTGGAGTTAGAACACATTGGTCACTGGCCTCACTAAATCCAAAGGCTATGATCTTAATAACCCTGGTGTGTAGAGTTTTGTTGTTGGGCATAGTGATATAGAGGGTTGAGAAGGAGATTTCAACAGAGAAAATAGCTTATATAAAGGCAAAGAGATGTGGCATGACCAAACCAAGTTCAGAGGCCTGTGAAATGATGGGAGAGGTACAGTCAGAGCCCTAGACAAGGGCATGTTGCCTGCTGCCTTTGGCTTTGGAGAGCCTCCACTTTGGAAGGATCCCTTGGGGAGTGGATGTGGCTGGAAATGGTGCTTATATCTGGACACCATGATGTTTGGGAAGTTGAGGGAAAAAAGTATGGTCACCATGAAAGCCATTCAACAGTCTTTAGACTAAGAGGATTGTGGGTAGACTCTAGGGTCAGCGGACAGGCAAGATGGACCCTTGGTGCTCTGGCAAGGGTGGTGCTCACTCTGTCTTCTGGGTGGTCCTGAGCTTTTGGAGGCAGAGTGACTGGTTTGCAGGGCAGCTGCCTCATAAACAGGTTGCCTGGTGTGACAGTCTGGCCAGTGTACTGCTAAGGCAGTATTAGCACACATCAGGGGCTTCTAGGCTCCCACTACATGCCCAGAAACAGAGTTGCCGAGGTGTTCTGGAGTTGCACTTCATTTGTCTCTTTTAGTTTCATTTGTGATTTTAGTTCCAAGAGGAGGAGACCTAACCAGAATTCACTTTCTAAAAGAAAAAAAATATCCTTCAAGAGAAAGGGAACATCAGAAGTGACTTCTGAATGTTTGGTATGAACCAGAAAGCCAGGCGTGGTGGTTCATACCTTGAATAGTAACACTTGGGAGATGGAGACTAGAAAATCTAGAAGTTCAAGGTCATTCTTGACTTCACGGTGACTTTGAGACCAGTATGACTATATGAGGCCTGGTCTCAAAAATACAAAAAAAAAAAAAAAAAGTAAATAAATAAATAAATCTAAAAAGGAAGTGAGCAAGATGTTCTGAAAAGCAGAAGCTCTAACTTATTCAAGTAAGAGAACTGAAAAGAAAAAGAAGAAGAAAGCCAGTATTGTCAAAGTGAAGTACAAGAACACACACACACACACACACACACACACATACTTATGTGTGTATGTCTAGGGATATGGTCCCAATGCCCACTAGTGAATTTACTCATATGCAGCCTCTAGTACACAAAGATATAATGTGGATTATGAAAATACTTATGACAAGAGAGAAATCAATAGCAGTAGGAGAAATAGGGTGAGTGAAGAAAGACACAGGGTTACGGAGAGAACCTGCGTCCCACCAAAAAAATCTACATATTAAAACCAATGTGCAGTCTGCAAGCGTGATAACCTTCGACTGCCTCCTGGAATATGTGCATGTTATAGTGAAAGGAAAACCGATTCTACATCGTTGTTCTCTGACCTCCACATACACACCATGTCATGGGTATGCCAATACTCATGCTCACACTCACCCGCACACTTACACAATAACAACAAAATGTAATATATATGTTAAACCCTACTTATAAGATTAGACGTATTATAAGTATTAGTTATTATTGTATTAGGAGGTAAGGCTTTTGTTAGGCAATCAGAGCATGAAAGTCAAAGCTACAGAAACGGGATTTTTCTTTTACAAAAGAGACCTGTGGAGCCAGAGGATGGCTCCAACCACCCAAGCCTGCTGGGCACTCGGATCTCTAACTTTTAACCTTGAGAACACTGAAAAGCCCAAGTTTGTTGTTCAAGCCACTCTGTCTACGGCAACTTGTCGGAGCAGCCTGAGTCGAGAGAAACAAGCAATTAAGGTCAAGACACACACAGCAGATGCGTCAGGTAGGAGACAAGGACTACGGATCTGGAGCAGGCAGACCTCATTCAAACCGCTGGGCGAAACTTCTACATCGCAGGCCCTTGTTACCGAGATGTTTGTCCCCAGTCATGCTCCAGGTTTCATTCTGTGAGCTAAAACAGAATGCGTGGGGTCTTAGGACTCAGCTGAACTAGTACTGAGCTTGCTCTGTGACATGACGACCTGAGTTCAATGCCCAGAACTCATGTAAACATGCTAGCTAGATATGTATGCCTGTAAGCCCAGCACCATGGAGGAAGAGACAGACATATATTCCCAGGGCTCACTGGCAAGCCTGTCTAGCCTAGTTAGTGAGTTTCAGGACAGATGAAAGAAAGATGTCTCAAAAATTAAGGTGAACAGCACCTGAATAACAACAGCTGAGGTTGACCTCTGACCTCCACATATATGCACACACGTGGACATAGACATAAGCACACAACACACATATATAATATAAAATAAATAAGACTATATATATATATATATATATATATATATATGTACACATATATGCATATATGTATATACACGTGTATTTTATCGTTTCAGAGTTCTGAGGGTTTCACTTGGTTTCTGGGTCATGGTACTGCCTGGGCCTCACTTCCTTAAAAGCTCTAAGAAAATTCCTGTGATGGTTTTTTTGTTTTTTTTTGTTTTTTGTTTTGTTTTGTTTTGTTTTGTTTTGTTTTGTTTTTTTTAGCATGCAATCTTGCTTTTTAGTTCAAGGCTCCTCCTTCATCTTCAGAGGCATCCCTGTGGCATCTCGTCTCAGCCATCTCATTGCCTCCCTGTGCTGTGGCAAAGCCCTCTACCTCCTTCCTATGAGGACATTTGTATAAAGACGACTTCACAAACACAAGATGTGTAACCGCGATGGCAAAGCCTCTGGCCACACACAGTAGCATTCGTGGGTTACAAAGATAAGGACATGGGTGGTTTTGGTGATCATTTCCAACCTACTATAAGAGAGACAATATTTTATCTTATAGGGGTTCAGTGAAAAGGACTATGGGAAATTTTCTCCTCATATACTGCATGCTTAATAAATCTTTGCTGTTGATAACTTTATATGATATTATATAATCAATACAACAGTGATTCTCAACCTTCCTACTGTTGTGACCCTAGTCCTTCATGCTGTGGTGACCCCCCCAACCATAAAGTTATTTCATTCTACTTCATAACTGTAATTTTGCTGCTGTTATGAATCATGACGTCAATACCCAATATGCCCAGGATATCTGAAATGGGATACCCAAAGGAGATGCAGACTACAGGCTGAGAACCACTGCAATAGAAGCATAGCTACCTATAGGCTTCATGGAAGGCAATTCCAACAAAGAAAGGACATGTCCAAAATAAAACCATTTTCAAGAAGATTGTCAACGGATTCTGAAGTGTAAACGATACGAGAAAACTTCCCCTGAGTAACTAGCTTCCTGGACAACATCTCTAAGCAATACAACTGTCCCCTTGGTGTAGATGAAGGCCTAGAGTCAGCACATAATGTAAAGAGCCATTGGAGACCCTTCCCTGCATGCCGCACGCAGAGGACCTGCTCATCCTTCCCTGCATGCGGCACTCAGGGGTCCTGCTCATTTTGAAAGTTCAGTTGTCATAGGAACAAATGAGCCATTCACTCTCCAGGAAATTCTGCATAACTATTGTTGTTGCTGCTGTGGGGTTTGTTAGCAGTTTCTTCACACAGGTTAGATTGCAGGGATCTGGGTACGATTTCCTGGCAAAGCATGAAAATAGACTCCAGGCTTGCCATACTTTTCACATACTTCATCATCAAGGAAGCAGAGAAGATAGGATGTGTGACATATACCTAAGTAGTTCCATGTTCCCTTTTCGTTTTCTCTAATACTCAACAGACAACCTGGCCATGGAAAGGGTCCTTGAGAATAATCTGCAGCAGGGGACTGCCAACTGTAGCCTGCAGGCTAAATCACATGTGTGGCCTGTGAGCTAAGAGCTGCTTTTTCATTTTTAAATGATTAAGAATAATACTTCTATTGCTATGAAACATACCTGATATGATTAACTTTAAAATGAAAGATTACTTTGCTTCATAGAGTTGAGGTTCCTGTCTGTGATTCTTTGTACCCATTGCTTTAGGCCTGTGTGAGATGCTTTCAATATTAGGAGTGAAGTAAATGGTATACCGCATACACAGGAAGTGAAATGGTAGAAGAGGAGACCAGGTCTCTCAGCTCCCTTGGAGGGTTTCCCTACATTGGCCTATGGACTTCTATTGACACTATTCCTGGGAAGACTTGAACCAATTCACCAAAGATGACTGACTAAATTAACTGATGGCAGACTAAAGAAACAATGCTACCAAAGTCCAACTTGGTAAAGCAATTAATATTCAGGGGTTATTTGCAGGCATGTGGGTCGGAGGTTACTTACTGGAGCAGGGATGACTCAAAGGGAGTTGCATCATCAAAAACTCACTCTGATACAAGTGAGACTCACAAAAGCTGGACCCCTGGATCTGTAGGAAACACCACTTGTAGGTAGTTTGAGAGATCAGAGGTTTGTCTCCTCAGAAATTCTTATTGCTTATATTATCTTGGAGGATGGAGGGGATCTTATACATCTGGTAAGTTTCAGGAAGTTTCTGAGATTTTTGAGTTGTCTTCTTCCTGAGTCTAAAGGATTTTTCTGAGTCTTAATGAGTTTCCTTCCATAGCTAAACCAACTGTAGGAAATTACTATGCAAATTCCTACTAGGCCCCACCTCTTAAATGTTCTATCACCTACTGATAACTCTACATTAGTGAACAAATCTTTGACACATAGGCCATTGGGAGACATTTAAGATACAAACTAACAAAGCCCTGAGGTACACGAGGACTGCATGAAACTCAAATGTATGTGTCCATAAGTAAAATTTTATAGGCATACAGCTGTGTCCATTCTTTTATGTATTGTTGATGGTTACTCATGTGCCGCATCAGCATTGTTGAGAAGGGTGATCTTGCTCACAGGCCACACACAGCTTTAGATGCCAACCATCTTTATAGACATCATTGGCCTAAGGTAGGAAAGAATCTCTCAAAATTGTCAGCAGAGCCCATCCTCAAGTTCTGGATCTTCTGAGTGATTTTTAGCAACAGAGTACTTGGGAATGCATCCTAAATCTACCATGTTGATAAGAAATGTATAGATGTTCTCTCAGAGAATTTTTGTTCTTATAATCTCCCTCTTAGGTATCTGGAGTTCCAGCTTTTGTGAGTCTCACCCATGTTTGTGTGGGCTTTTTCCATTGCAGAAATTTTAAAATTAATAGTCACTTAGAATGCCTCATATAACCCTTACAAAAAAATCCTGGAGGGAGTTTGGATGGGGAATCGCCAATTGTAGAACTGAGGCACATATATTGTAAGTGAACAAGATAATATGCTACGCTTAACACAAACCTAAGTATTCCAGCTTTCCCTCTTCTGGGGTTCTAATAGGCAAACATCTAGGAGGGGAAAGAGGAGGAGGGAAATATCTTCTGATTAAAGAACATTCTTTTTTTCCTGTCCTCCTACCCCAATCCCCACTCTCTCCATCTCTTTACATATTCAGAATTGGCTCAATTTAGCTCTTGCTATGCAGCCAACAGGGACCTTCAGTAGCTCTAGAGGGGGACCTCCCCCCACCATAACTAACATTTGTAATGATGTGTCTCAAGTTGCAATGTTGAACATAGAAATAGCATCCTCCAAATTTTAAAAAAAAGGGGGGGGTTGGGGTTCTTTTACCAGTAAGAGTGATACATTGCCAGTCAGAGCCCTCCTGGGCAATTGGCATATTTATTTCATAAGGAAGCCTATTTCCCACATACAACAACAGGTTCCCCTGTGGAGCAGTTAGTGAAGAAAAGAAGGGTGCTCTGTCTTGGGCAGTATGTTGTGGGTGGTCCCACGAGACCAGGCAGTTTCTGAGAGTTCCTAGAGTCAGATTAGGGCTGCGTCTGGGCCTCAGGCCTTACACTCAGAGTTACTTTAGCATCTCCCCTCCTGTCCTCTAAGGCAACCAGCTTCATTCACTTGTCTCAATAGGATTTGTAACTTGTTGACATTTGCTTCAGGTTGGGCGATTTAACTGACCTCCAAAATGTCCCTTAATTATGAAACTCTAAATCTGGTCACGCACAGGTACCTGCATAATCAATCCATCAAGGTAGTCAAACAGGACAATTAATCAGGCTTTAAGGATGCAAAGCAATGCTGGCAAACTCTCGTACAGAATAGAGGGCAAACGATGAGTGACTTACCCCATAGCTCAATGTAACAAGGCATACGGATAAACCGTTCATCAAAAAGTTTTAAGGCGCCCTGGGAGGCAAGGACTGAGGAAAGGGACACTTCTTTCTCCAGAACCTGACAATTCCGAAGTAAATGGAGCATAAAACCAATGCCAAAGAAATGACACAATAAAATAAAAAAGAATCGCAGGCCATAGAGTCATTTAGCCATGATTTCTAATAATTCTGCAGAGAAAGTAATCTCCCCTAGTACATGCTGTTGTACAATTAAGGACAATATTGAGAAATGGAGAGGTCAGGGCAGAGGCAGAGAAAATGGATTCCAGGGTGCTAAGTTTAGACATAGGAGATGCAGATTGACCAGCAGATTTACCTGGAGCAGGACTGGCTTTTTGGTCAAATTTTAAAACAGGAAATTGATTTAGAAAATACAAGAGATGCAAATGTTTGTTTGTTTGTTTGTTTGTTTCTAAGCTTGTAAGAACACATACTGGAAAGGAAGCAGTCCCTATAGATGGGTTCCTGAGAAGACACCACAGGGACCTTCTAGTGGTTGCATTTAATGGAAACCACTTAGAAGCCAACCCTGCTGAGCAGTGCGAATCCTCCTGAGCACATTAAAAAGAAGAGACTCTGTAACCTGGTGAACAGGAGGAAGTAAGCCAGGGCTGCGGTTCTAAAGGGGCCTCCTTAGTAGGCAGGAAATGGGTGTGTTCTAAAAGGCTATGCACTGCCCTTTCCAGCCAAAAGAAAGCTCCCTGGGCTCCTGGTATGTTTTGAGAGGAGAATCTTGGGAAAGGAGGAGATGGGGAAGGCTGTCCTCCAGCTGGTTTTCAGAGTCAGCACATCCACACACCACAGGCAGCATGGAGTCCTGGGCACAGCCTCCATCAGGCCTGGGCGGAGGGGTGTGTACAGGGCATGGGACACCAGAGTCTGAGAAAGTGGCCTTCGATGAAAAGCCCATTGTGAGCTCCATCTGGACAGTGACCCAGGGACATGCAGCTGTCAGGGAGTGTCTCCAAGACACAGAGCCACAGGTGCCCCCTTCAAGACCAAAGCAGCAGGACAGGGGTCTAGACAGTAAAGAAAGGTGGCTTTCTCAGTACTTAATACACTCTAGGCCTGTGTTATGCCTTTCCTAGATACCTCCTAAGGTCAGATTCTAGATCTCTGACCCAGTAGCTTTGTACTAGAGAACTGGAAATAGCAAGCAGGTGCTGGATGTATATAGCAGTCAACCAGGAAGCAGGTGCCCGCACGCTTGTGTTAGGCTGGTGGCTCAGCAATGCACAGAAGACAACGTGCAGATTACGGGGTAGCAGGAGTCCCTTTGGCTCTTAACCATGAGAAGACAGTGCAAGAACAACCTGTGTACGGTGGCCATGAATGCTGTCCCCTTTCCCAGTAGCTGAGTCCTTTCTTATCTAAGAGGCTTCCTTGTACACTGGTGATGATTTAGTCCCTCCAGTACTGTGCCTTGAAGTGTCCCTTTAAAGATCTGAGCCCTACTCACACAACTGTCATTCCAATGTGTAGTTCATTTAGCAAGTTTTTGCAGATGGGCACATTAGCCACAAATTTATCAATGGAATTTCCTTAAATGTTTGGTAGACCACAACAGACTTTTCCTGATTACTTCAAAACACTGAATAGTCATAGGAAGTGTGTAGTGACTATCACAAAATAATTTCACTATGATGTTTCTCAAACTTGTTTCTGAACATTGGCTCCATGGGCCTAATTTTTTTTCATCTTTGAATTAACACTCATTTTCTCCTCTTCCTTTTCTTTTTTAAATTTGATTGACGTCTCACCAGTGCTGCCTCAATCTCTCAATCCTCCTGCCTCAGCTTTCCAAGTAACTGGTACTGTGGGTATAGACCATGGCATGATCACTCTTATCTTTAAGACTTATGCTTTCTTGCAGTTATTGGGCTATGTATTGGGGTATTTCTTGGTGTAACTAGCATGTTCAAGCTCAGTGAATACATGTGTTTTTTTGTACTTACCAACCAGTAGACTCCGGGCCCAGTTGCCAGTCACTGGCTTAAGTTCTCTTGGCATAATGCTTCCTGACACAACTTGAAGACCTCTGAAGACGCTTCTTCTCACAAACCTCTTTCCGCTCTGCCACTTTCTCCTTTAAAAGTACACTGAGGTCTGCTGGGTCATTGTTTTTGCGATTTAGCGCCCTGCCATTATCCAATGGAGGCTTGGAGGCATATGTCTACTGTGGACCTCTCAATTTAAAAAAATCAAGGGGTCATCTAGAGGCAAGGATAGAGCTTGCCTGCATGATTAAAAATCATCTTTATAAAGCTGAGCTGACTCATGATTAGCATTAAGCTGTCTTCCCTCTTGTATATCCCGTAATTGCTGGTGCCAGTCCAACCTTCTATTGACTTTGGGGAAGTGTGTGCTGGGGAAGGAACTCTGAGTCCTGTGGATGGCTGGCGAGCACCCGGCAACAAGCGATACCCTGTAGCCCATCTACTGGAGTTTTAGATGAGACCACTTGACCTGATCCACCCTTCTATTTTTTGCCAAGTCTGTCTGGCTCATTCACAACTCTTTGTCCTCACTCCTACTCATGTTCAAAGATAGAGAAAACTTCGGAGTTCTCTCTGGTCTGTCCATATGGATGAAAGCATTCTGAATTCCAAATAACTGAGAAGGAAGCTCCGTGCACACAAAGCGCTCGGGATGTTGACCCAGTTTCCTTCCCGTCTTTGTTGTCACTCACACAGGCCTGCTAAGTAATCCCCTAGAGACGGAACCATGACACATGAGATCTCAGAGACATCAGAATAGCCATGGTGGATTTCATCCAGCACCAACAGTGTCCTAGTACTAAGACACTGCAGTGTTTTTCCTGACCAGTATTCTCTGTCTCTAACAGACCTTGCAAGTCACGCTAGACTGCCTGAAGTACAGACATGGAGGACATTGGTCTAGAGCGTCATCATTCCAGGGGATAGGATAAGAGGGAAATGTGCCCCTGCATGGAATGAGGGACCTGGGCAGCTCTCAGAGATGAAGGGTTGCAAATGATCCATGGGACTCAGCTCTAATTGAGAAGAACAACAATTTTATAAAAGTAACATACTGTGGACTTCACATGGGAATGGTGTGTGCTATTTCCCCCTTTATTCGGGACACAGTCTAAGATCCCAAGTAGATGGTTGCAATCACAGAGTGCTGACCTCATGTATACTTGGCTTTTTCTACACAGGCATACCTATGAAAAAGTTTAATTTATAAATTGGCCCAGTAAAAGCAACAACTAGCAACTAGTAATAACATCATTTTAACAACAACACTTTCTTATTAAATTGCCACCATCTCTACTCTTGCCCTTTAGGGACATTATTACAAAATAGGGTAAGAGTCATTTGAGTGCAAAGCACTCTGATTCTGTGACAACCAATCTGATAACCGAGACGGCCCCAAAGTGACTGATCTGTGAGTCCCTCACACAGGGCGGATGTGCTGCACACAGGCGGGACAGAGTACATGGTATGGGAGTTCAATGTGCTGCTCACAATAATGTACAATTTATAGTTGAGAAACGAATTGTTTCTTGAAGTCTCCATTTTAATACTATTGGTTCATGAGGGTAACAAATTGCAAAACATTAAATGGCAGCAGGCGAGCAGCTATTGTATTTTCTCAGAGGGCCAGAAGGGGAAATGCTTGTTCAGAGAAAGGGCTGCATCTCCTGGCGGGAACCTCCCTTGGGAAAGTCTCCCTAACAGCTTCAAGTAAACACACACTGTGTCAGAGAAGAGCTGTGAAAGCTATGACAACGAACGACTTGGGCCCTTGGGCCTGAAAGTGTCACCCCAAAGCCTGCATCTCTGTTCCTTTCTCCATTTGTGGAAAAGCTAGCCATAGACAACCAACCCCAGCCATCAGAAAAATACCTAAAGGCTGCTGCCACCATGCCCTCCATGGGGTCATCGGCCTTGGGTCTGAATCACTGGGAGGAGGGTGTTCTAGGTGGGAGACTGTAGCATGTAGTTTTAAATAAAACTCATGCAAAATCTGGTTATATATGGGATGGATCTCTAGGTGGGGCAGTCTCTGGCTGGCCTTTCCTTCAGTCTCTGCTCCATACTCTGTCTCCATATTTCCTCCTGTGAGTATTTTGCTCACCTTTCTAAGAAGCACTGAAGCATCCACATTTTGTTCTTCCTTCTTCTTAGGCTTCATATGGTCTGTGAATTGAATCTTGGATATTCTAAACTTTTGGGCTAATATCCACTTATCAGTGAGTACATACCATATGTGTTCCTTTGTGACTGAGTTACCTCACTCAAGAGGATATCTTCTAGTTCTATCCATTTACCTAAGAATTTCATGAAGTCGCTGTTTTCAATAGCTGAGTAGTACTTCATTGTGTAAATGTACACATTTTCTGTATCCAATCCTCTGCTGAGGGCCTAGGCCCATCCCCACAGCTAGCTCTTGCCCTGGTTCCCAAGACTAGATTGTTAAACTAACCAAACTAGTTTAACCTGAAATGCCTGGGGCTCCTGCTTGCATTTCTCAAGCCATCCACCCCCTGTGGCTGGCCTGCAGAATGCCAGCTACAGTTCACTCAGCTCCCCTTAACTCCATGAAATGACACTAGAGACTGACATTATACCCGCCAGATTTATAACGGTAAATCTCCAACCCCAATATGCCCATGTAAAGAACACACAACTCAGTTAATATGAATACAAGCTGCACACCTAGGTTAGGCAAATATACACTACACTACTCTATTGCCTAGCTATGAAATCCCTAGCTACTTGCGGCTACTCCAGGACACATTAGGTCTGCTCCGTCTTCAACCTCTTCTTCCTTCATTTTCTTTGCCTTCCATCCCCCATCTCTTCTTCCCTTCTCTCTCCTCTATAAAACTTTCAGCTCTGCCTTTTCCTTCCACTACCCAATCGCAGGCTCTAGCCTTCATTTGGCCAATTAAGATTTTAATTGACATCACCTGAGCATGTGATCTACTCCTTGGCAGGGCACCCCTCTTGAGGGAGCAGGAAAATACAAACAGCAATCCGCAACAGTAGACTAAGTCCCAGGCAGACTCACACCGAACCAAAGCAGAGTAAAGTGGACAAGAAGGTCATTTCCAATGGCAAAAGTGGCTTTTCCACCTCACAGGTGGATTAAATTTTAAATGAAAGGGTATAAGTAGATACACACGTGTCAGGAGAAAACTGTCACTCTTTAGCTATTCAGTCCGCTGGTTAAACAGAGAGAGCCCAACTAGCAGGCAGCGATCCAGGGTCCTACCAAAACTGTGCCTGAGATGTCAAAGCCAGCAAGGAGAAAGAGTAGGCAGCCCCTCTGTGTGTCCTCTGAGGGTGAAATCTCCCTTCCTGGGGCAATAAGCCCCAAGAAAGATGGCAGGAGCATGAGGGAAAGCTAGGCCCTAGTAGCTGCTCTCCTGCTAAGCTGGGAGTCTATATTTCACCTCTGTCAGAGTTGGCGGAGCTAAAATCAGAAGCACAAGGGCCATCAACTTGACAACATTACGACTGAAACCATGAACTCTCATCTTTTTCTCATCTGCAGATAATGTGATGTGATGCCTTTTTCAGATGCACTGAGGTAGCAGTGAGCCTCAGTTGCCAGTCAGCCCAGTTACAGGGGGAAGGATGCTCTGTAATACACTTTGTTGCTAAGCCAGGGTGTTGATAGTTGACGGGTACTACATGCCTCTTTAACTTCTGCTGAGTTCATAAGGCCGTGGCCCCATCATTAAAAAGTGTGTGTCTGTAACTAATGGAGAGGGCTAATTTTGATTTACAATGTAAATTCTTGAGCACCCACCTCATTCCTAATGGAACGTTGACAGTGGTCTCCATCGAATAGCTATATCTAGTCGTAAGATCTGTGATGTCTAATTTCCTAATTTTTCAAGAGAAACCAAAACCTAACCCACAAATTCAATGTCCTAATGTACAGATATGGAAAAGAACCTGTTTCGGACCATGGTGAAAAATCAACAAAACACACCTCGAAGCCACAAACAGCACAGAATGCCACCCTCGGCTAGAGAGGGAAGGGTTCAGTTCAGTCATGTCCTTCCACACCACTCCATTCCTGCTACCCTCCCAACTCTGAGGTCTGAGCAGCATCTCAAAGAGTGCCTCAAGTCCAGTTTGAGCATCACATCACCCTTTGTGTCAAGCAAGCCACCACATTAATCCTCTAAGGGGCCCAAACATAAAATAGCTCTGCGTCCCCCCTCCCCCATTTAGCTAGCAATAATCTCACCAGCCCAACTGCCAAGTGTTCAGTTCAAGTCTTTCTAGTTTATATTGGTTCCGTTTAGTATTAATTTTGACCCAAGTCTATCAAAATGCTTCTTGATACGTGCGAATGTCATTAAAATATATTTTGTTTTAATTTTAAAATTAATTTATTCTCTGATCGTTTTGTGCATGTATATAACACGTTCTGGTCACACCCAGTCGCCCTCTCTTACTCCTGCCAATCCCCACAAACTCTCTCCCCACCCCACACTAAGTCCCCATCCCATTTTCATATCTTTTGGGGTTGGTTTCAGAACCCACCTGGTTTAACCAGAGCCACTCTGTTAGGCACAGCGGTGACGCTCTCCACTGGAGCATAACTAATTCACCCACCGCTACCATTACTGAGGACAATGATCTCCTCTTCCAGAAGTTTGACCACCGCTAATCATTCCCCTGGGTGGGTCTGTGCTCCCTGAGTTCATCACACAACTATGGCTGAAGGGTTGCAGGCTTGGTGCTGGGCCGATATCATGTACGCAACTCCAGCTGTGAGTTCATGAATGTCAGAACCTTGATATCCCTGTAAGACAGCATGACCACTTAGCAAAACAGAAGTAGGAGGTTTACCCCTGTGGCCTATAACTGCCCCAGCTAGGGGCCTTTGAGTCGGTCCTTAGTACCAGGTAGGAATTCTCTCCTGTGGAGGGGGCCTCTGAATCAAGCAGAAGTCAGTTGGTTTACTCCACAATCATGCCACTGTTACACCGTGAATAGGCACCTCTTGCCTGGAAAGTTGAACTGTATCTGTTTCTCAAAAGGAATGAAAAGTAAGCAAGCAACCATAAATTATGCTAGGGATGAAACCATATCTGACTTATTTTAGAACAAAATGCACAGCCTGTGCTCAATATAAACTGGAAGGGTTGGCTTGAATATTGCTGATGTTAAAGGTTTATCTGAAAAATGACTGCTAAAACAAGGCAGAGTACAAATTTATTTAAGAGCTGTTCCCTAGGAAACCCCAGGGATAAGAATGAGAAAGTTAGACAGGAAAGAAAATAAGGCCAATCTAAGTGGCCGCTGTGAGAAAAAGACTCTCAGTTGTGCTGGGGACCTTGGGAAGACCTGTGGATGATACCTTAAAAGCTGGAAGAGCTGTGGTATTGATCTGTCAGCTCCCAGGAGCTGTTCCCGGAGGCACTGGTTCTCAACACCTCCACCTTAACTGTGTTAATAAGCAGACTTACTCCTACAGCAATGGATGTATAAGCAGAAAATCCCAAGAGTTTTCAGGGGAAATCTTTGGTGGCATTAAATGCTAAGGGTTTTAGTTCATTCAAGCTACTAAAACAAAGTATCTTAGCTTAGGTAATTTGTGTGCAATAGAATTCTTATGTTCAGTTATAATTTATTTATTCAACTGGTCATGAACCCCTTTCTATGGAGAAGGCATCAAATATGATCAGAAACCAACTGGCTACCCCTCATCACAGCCATGCCACTATTGTATCAACAGGCATATGTTATTTTATTGAATTGTATCGGTTAAGTAGATAAGGGCTAAAAATCCAAGGTAGCTGCAAATTTAACATCTCCTGAGAACTTGATCTCAACTTCATAGATGCTGCTTTCTGACTTTACCCTCATGGAGAAGGGGCATACCAGTTTCCTTGGGCATCTTTTGTAAAGTACTAACTAATCCTACTCCTGAAGGACTAAGTGCCTAACCACCTTCTGGAGTCTTTACCCTCTAGTACCACTGCCTTAAGATGTTAGCATTTAGACTAGCGCTCTGCTACAATGCTGTAATCCCCTTGATCATTTGAACTGCACATTAAAGTACTGAATCCAAATGAATATGTTGATGAACAGGACACTGGGAAAAGAGAGATTTATATCATTCACTAAAAAGATAATCTACACGGGAAAGCTGTATGGAATGACCAATTTCCTGAGAGCTATTGTAGAAATCTGTCTTCCTCTGTAATATCTGAATATAAGGGGTGCCATGGGCATATATCATCTTCAGTGCATATCTGAGCATGTATTGAAAGGGCTATGGGAGCAAGGTCAACTACAAAGCCAAAAAACAAATTAATAAAACAAACAAACAAACAAAAATAGAGTTAAGAGATGATGCTGAAGGTTTGAGTACCCTCAGCGAACCAGCTACCTACCTTCTATCGACTACAAGTAAGATGTTAATGACTGTACAGTGGTTTGCAGCAGTGACCTGCACCACGTAAGAGAGAAACTTGACCCTTCATGAAGATGCACTCTTCTAAGTGCAGTAGCCATAAATCTATTTTTAAATGAGCAAAACCAAAGTACTACTAGACAAGGAGATACAGCTAACTCTGCCAGGTCACTAGGGAAAATACCTGTGAGAGTGAGCAGTACCAGTTATGATAACACACAGGCTTGGGCCCAAGTATATATGTACTATCTTTCAGATTCAGGAAATCCCAAGTCTAGAAATTAAAGTGGTTTTTGATTGGGAACATCTGGAGTGTGTTGGCAGAGAAACAAACACCCTCAGTTTATGTTTCACTGGCATGCTAAAGATTCCATGAATGCAGAGTCCAAAATCTAAAAACAGAAGGAAATAAATTATAGTTGGCAGAGAACTCAAATGTGGGAGACATACCCTGAGAGATATTAGAATTTGGGAATACAGACACTAATATGAATAACAATGTAACTGTTTAAAGAATTAGAAGTGGGGATTTCAAAATATGAGAAAAGAAAAATACAGTATCAATAAGTATCAGAGAGATTTGACAAAAGAAAGCCATTTATCATGGAATAATTAGTGGCTGAAATAAAGAACAGTTGCTAAGTTAAAACGGAGCTTTAAGAATAACTGGAGAGGGCTAGAGACATGGCTCAGTGGTTGAGAGCACTGGCTGCTCTTCCACAGGTTCTGAGTTCAATTCCCAGCAAACACATGTTGGCTCACAACCACTGTAATGGGATCCAGTGCCCTCTTGTAGTGTGTCTGAAGACAGCTACAGTGTACTCATATACATTAAATAAACAATAAATAATTTTAGAAAAAGAATAGCTGGAGAGATTTTGAGAGTTATATTATTCAATATAAACCATGGAAGAATAAGTCAGAGATGAAAATATAAGCTACTACAGAAGAAAATAAGGAAAAGGCAGGTTCTAAGCAAAAACACTGGTTCCCTTTCTAGAACTCTGTAAGGTATGCATTTTCAGGTTCCCTATGTAGTCTCAGGAGAAATTCCATGATCTACAAAAGGGTAACAAATTGCCTAGCAATAGATCACAATTAGGCTGAGGCCAGACTTTATAAAGAGTACTATCAACACCCCCAGAAAAGAAAAAAAAAAAAAAAAAGAACCACCAGTCTAGAATATATATATTCCATCCATAATGAAAGAGAATTAAAGATCTTCTGGCCAACAAAATCCAGAGCACTTCCTGGCAATCATAGTAGAAGTCAATTCTGAGGGGAAAGTAGGTCGTGATAAATAAAAAAAATTGACCAAATTAATCAGATTTTTAAAAATACCCAAGAAAGCCAGACTGTCTTTTAAAAATTAGCTATCTATCTTCTAAAGAAATTTATCTAGACTATGACTCTGCAGGGGGTGTTATAGTTATTGGCAGACTATAGAACGGTTTTTATTTAAAAATTAAAAACACAGTAAAAATGTCCACCATCTCTTCAATCCAACATCATAGTGAAGGCCCCTACCAGAGCAGTGAGATAAAATATATTTAGGGACTTGAGAGGTAAGCAAAACATATGAAAATTTTACAATGTAGCTGGGCAGTGGTGGCATACGCCTTTAATCCCAGCACTCGGGAGGCAGAGGCAGGCAGATTTCTGAGTTCGAGGCCAGCCTGGTCTACAGAGTGAGTTCCAGGACAGCCAGGGCTATACAGAGAAACCCCGTCTCAAAAAACCAAAAAAAAAAAAAAAGTACAATGTGCATCCAATATGACCATCCACATGGAAAAACCTTGTCAACCAATTAATGCAGTGAGTGAGCACTGAATTCACAGCTTCTCTGGAGAGGAACTTCATGCCCTCTTTAAGGGGACAGCTAGTATGTTCCATCCAAGGAAATTATTTCCCAGCTGTAGAGTGTGTTATTATGTGTACAGACTACAACTGATCCTTCTCTTGATGTATACGTTGACTGGCCAAGCTCTTGTCCTTATAAACTACTGTGAACATCATTTGTTTTGTTTTGGTTAGGTTTGGTTTGGTTTTGCTGTTTTATTTTGAGACAGAGTCATATATAGCCCAGGTCTGCCTGCAACTTTCCATGTAGCCCATGCTTTCTTCAAACCTGTGGTCTTCTATCCTGTCTCTGTCTCTCATGTTCCGTGTGAACGTGCATATTTATGTCTGTTACGTCAGGGAATGCTTCCTGACCCAGGTATTTGCTTTGTCCATTTTTTGAAGCAGAACCTGGGACAAAGGTATTTAGCTATAGCAACATCAGACTCGTCTCGGGATGTTCCCATGCACACTAACAGTTTCTAAGTTATGCCCTGAAAACACGTGAGCAGACAGCGAGAACAGGCGCGACAGTATCCAAATAGTTACAGAAATGGTGGTAAGGAGACAACAGAAGGTTACCCAGCTTCTTGCAACTTAGCAGGGACACCAAGTTCATCTCCAACCCTTACTGTGTGATTAACTCAGGAGGGTGTCCAAAAGATATATGGAGCTGGAGACTACGGCTTTTCAACTGTTCACAGTTCTCCTTGGTTGATCTGAAGTTTGGTTTACTGGCTCCTTTCCTGTGTCAGCTTTCTATCTTTCCATGTAATCCTTTATATATTTATTAGGAGAACCAATTTTTTTAATCCTCTAAAGAGGAAGAGAGAGGGAATAGGTTTAAGAATTGTTGTCCGGGGAGACAGAGAAATGAACCTTCTACTCTGTTAAGAATTTGTTTTGCTGGCATGGAAGCACAGCCTCCAGCAACTGTTCTTTTCCTCCCCCGGCCCAGACTTGCAGGAGCTTATAATCCTGCATCACTCCTGCCCCTGGGACCCTGTTCTCCATGCACTTTGCTCCACCCATTATAAGATGCAATCAGCAAGGATAGTTTCCCAGGGAGGCTCCCTGGAAGGAAGACAGCTTGCTGGCTGAGCCAGGTATCTGATGGATCTCAGTCTGACTTGTTTTCGTTGAGGTAAGAGATGCAGGAAGAATTCATTTCCCCTGATTTCAGTTTCATGATATCCTGAGATGTGATCCCAGTGGGCATCTTCAACTCCTTTGGAAAGCTGCACTATAGCTGTAAAAAGTCTGGGGGCTCCCACCTGGGAGATAATGGGCTTTTATATGCTTTGGATATCTGCTGCTATGATATTCCTTGAATCCAGGCTACTTGGTAGAGGCACTTTTGTCTTAAATGAGAGGCAGTCATGTTCACAAGCATCATCCTCACTGGCCCTCTGATACACGCTACCACAGAAAAGGAGTGTCTCACTATGAGTCATCTCCATCACCAGGACTGCTTCCTGGGAAAAGTGTAAATTGATCTTTTTCCTCCTATGAGTAAGCTGAGGGATTGGAGACAGCAGTGAACAATTCATTACCAGATATACAGAAATAACAGAAAACGCATCACGCCGGTCCCATGATCAAAAACATTTGGGAAATACATCTTAACAATTAATACTCGGGCTTTAGACATCAGAGTATGGCCAAAATTGTGTCAGGGCCCTGAACAGAGCCTCAGGAAGAAGGGAAGTGGCTAAACATGGATGCCAGAGGTCTTGCGTATCCTTGTTCTGTGTCCTGCTGTGTTAACAGTTCCACCCCTGTGGCACCCAAAAGCAGTATTGTAGCTGGTTCTTCAAGATCTGCGTTGATGTAGAAGTTCTCAGGAAGTTCTCAAATATACCTTGGACTCCCAGGCTCCTGTAATTTCTCCCTTGGGAGCCTACTTCTCTGGCAATAGTTTCTTCCAAGTGGACCCTGCCCGATGGATCTCTCCTGGAAGGGGAGCTTCAAATGCACAGCCACCATAGGAAGTAGCTTGGAAGTTTCTAAGGGAACTGAACACATTCTTGCCAGATCACTCAGAAATCCCACGCATGAGTACTCATTCCAGAGAAAGAGAAAGTGCAACAGAAAAAACAATCCGTAAATTGATGGTAGATTTATCAGTACTAGACAGGAAGTGGTCAAATGTCATGGCCTGTAGAACTCTTCTGGAGGCGACTCTGAGAACTTTGTGGTCCCTGTGTATTGTAGACTGTTGTCCTCTGAGCATGGCAGCCATAACTCTCTTCATAAATAAATAAATATATATATATATATATATATATATATATATATATATATATATATAACCACCCTCCATTGAGTATTACCCTTTCCCCTTTTCGCTCTGTCTTCTCCCTCCCTGGACCTCTCACGTTAGGCCTTTCCATGCCTAGTGTGACACAGAGAGAGGACGTTCAGGTAATAGAAAAAGGAAAAGTTCTTAAGACCATTTTACAAGAATTTCACTAAGCACATCTGTGCCTTTCTTCCAGGAGTTCAGTGAAGCCACCTGGGTAATTGCTGGGGTCCCAGAGGCTTATACTCTTAGACGTGGCGAACAGAGGAAGCACTGCCTCTCTAGAGACAGAAATCAGTAAGGTGGACAGGGAGGGAGCCAGGCACAGAAAACCGTTGGCCTGGGTGGGAGGGATCCCCATGTGAAGCTCCTCAAATTCTCATAAGTCCTACAAATCATGAGACATGGTTTGCAAAGAGATGGGTTAGGGGTTAGAAATCTACTACAGAGCTAAGCTTTGAAACTGCGGTGAAACACGTTATATCTTGAGACCTATCTACAAAATTGTACACCAAGGAGATTAGCAAAAAGGCCCATATGGCTTAAAACAGTGGTTTGCAAATAAAATAGGTAGTTGAATTTGACTGTTAAAAATCTCCGTGCAAGCTGGGCGTGGTGGCGCATGCCTTTAATCCCAGCACTCGGGAGGCAGAGGCAGGCAGATTTCTGAGTTCCAGGCCAGCCTGGTCTACAAAGTGAGTTCCAGGACAGCCAGGGCTACAAAGAGAAACCCTGTCTCAAAAAAACAAAACAAAACAAAAAGATAAAAAAAAAAAAATCTTCGTGCTGAGGCAGCGCCCAGACACATTAAGACAGAATGGCTGAATGGACTCAGACATTGGCATATTCACAGTCATAATCACTTGGTGGCCATCATTGGTGGAAGAATACACTCTGAACCAGAGTCACACCCAATGCAACCCTATTTAGTTTCCTCCTCTTAGGGAATGTAGTCTAGATTCCTCCAGTGGATGTGAAGCAATGGAGAAGACTTAACTCTGTGTACATATATTTCATTCTTACCTAGATCTTAGTCACCTCGGTATATGATTTATTTTCTGTATTTAAAACACTCATCTCTTACCATAGAAGAGCTTCTTACCATTTAAAGCTTCTCTATGGCACATCTGAATTTTTAGCATTATTATTCTTTTGCTTCAAGGTCATTGTTAAGTCAAATAAGGATTACATGAACCTGCTACATTCCTGAGACAGAAGTTTTTATAACCAAGATAGCTGCTAAGTGGTGGGTTGTGAATACAACATAGATATGCCACACAAAAGACCAATTCACTTCCCAAAGGGAATGAGTTGAGATTCTGTCACAGCATTCAATGACACCAATTTGAAAATTACCTACTGTACAGTTTGGGACATTTTCCATTTAATAATTTTGGACAATATCTAATCATAAGTAATGACAAACATGGCAAACAAACTGCAGGAGAGGGACCACTGCATTATAACACAAAACAAACCATTCCCTCCCCCTGCTGGGGGAAGGTACACTTCAGCTGTTCTGAGACCCAAAGTGCTATATATATCCCTCCTCTTTTCCGTCATTAAAGGGCTATCATTAATGACTTTCATTTATTTTACAATTGAAAAGAAACTAGTAAAGGTCCCAGAATTTTCCACCAGCAATCCAAACACTCCTTTACACTCAAAAAGCACACTGCCCGCCGTTACCAAACAACCTATACAGCATCGAGGTGTTTAAGCCCTCAACTCACTAACATTACACAGCGATGGTGTCAATGCTGTTCTTGTTGCATTTAAAGCAAAGATTCCTATCTAAGCATCTGCATACCTCAGCTGAAAACAGAAGCAACTGCATCGGAGGTGCAACTTAGAGTGACTCAATTCCCTGTGACACCCTGGGAGAAGGACTTGAATGGGAGTAGAGCTGGTATTATTTGAAAGTGAGCCACTGGGGCCTTGCTAGGCTAGGCTCTAATAATGAGATTTGACAAGTGGGAAAGAGAAGAGATTGGGAAACCCTGCTAGCAAACATCCACCCACGCTAGACTTACTTTTTCCCTATAGTGCAAAGAAGTGGGGAGTGGGGAAGGGTGTGCAGACAAGACAATAACTTTACAACAGGAAAGATGAAAGTTGGCTTTGAGCTGCTGTGGATGAATTCTAGCAATGCTGTCTCGCCCAAGCCTTTTGCCGTCATCATCAGTGACGGACCATCATCAGTGACGGACCTTCGCTGACCCTCGAATGATATCGAATGATATGAATTGATACAAGAGGATTAAGACCCTGGTCAAAACCACCAGATGAGAAAGGAAACTTTCACCACACACTACATTTTAATCATAAACAGAACACAAGCTTGCAGAATTGGTAACCAGGCAGCCCATAGATAATGTCTAAATAAGGTCTGTTTGTTATTATCTGGTGAAAGATACAGAGGAATGGCTGCCACTTCTGACCTTGGACTACTGGCTTTTGAAGCACACCCAGAAACTCTATCTCAAACACCAAAGTAAATATTTCCATTGTTGTCAAGAAAAGTTAATAGAGTTGAAGCTTCCTGGAGAGCTAAATTGGCAAAAAAACAAAGAAGTTATCAAGAGTCTCACAACCAGGTCTCAAATGTAATTGCTAGCACCTACCAAAGCCAAGGCCGAGAGTACAAGGCTCCATTGCCTAACACCTTCTGCTCTTGTCAAATCACCCGACTTTGTCCTTTTCCTTACATATCCAACCACCTTGGGCGTGTCCACTAACACAGACACCAGTTATCTGAACGTGAATAAATAAAACACAATTCCTAACATGACAGTTTACACCTAGAATTGGGTGCGTCCAACTTCAGGACATTGCAACAAAATTCATGTCGGAGGATGGGACAATTGAGTTACAAAAAAAGTTCACCAAAAGAAATCCCATAATGCCATACATACACGAATGTAGGTCAACAATATGTCTGCCGTGGACATTCTGGCGTATTTGTGGAGCAGAGTTGCAGAAACCAGTGGGGCTTAGAGAGAGCAAGGTCCCATTGAATACCAGCTCCAGCGATTTTCTCATGCTGTGTACTTTATTATTTGCCTGGGATCTTGGGGGCTGAATTGACTAAGATGGTGGCCCAGAAGCTGACACCTTTACTTTGGTACTTTGAACAGTGTGTTTTGGGGGAAGATGGAGCTTTCCGTGGGAACTGGTGGGGGGAAAAAAATCAAAATGATTTTGGAAATGCAATTCTTTAGTTGAGGATAGTGAGGTATGGGGGTACCTCTCTGGCCTTCTCGTTGGCTCTGTCTCAGGTAGTCCAGTGGATATATGTCAACAAGTGGTAGGGACTCTGGGATCCCTGAAGCCTCGGTGTTTCCTGCTGGATAACTCAAGTCCACAGAACTCACTCAAGTTTCTCCACTGTTCTAGTTTCATTACGTCACTGGTTTATTCAGCTTACAATTCCAGTCTGTCACTGAGGGAAGTCAAGGCAGAAACACAGTAACCTGTCATATCTCATCTACAGCCATGGTGGAAAGAGCAGGATGGGTTCTCACTTTCTTACAAAGCTAGCATTCTTAACTCTTTTCTAATTTATGGGTTGGCTCATAAAACTGAGCTGCCCACAGTGGGATGAGCCAATCAGCAACCGTCTTAATTAGGGCCGCTACCGTTGTGATGCGTCACGATGACCAAAGCAACTTGGGGAGGAAAAACTTTATTTGGCTCACACTTTCCATATCACTGTTCATCATCAAAGGAAGTCGGGAGAGGAGGTCAAAACAAGGCAGGAACTGGAGGCAGGAGCTGATGAAGAGGCCATGAAGGCATGCATGCTGCTTACTGGTTTGCTCTCCTCGGTGCCTTCTCAGCTGGCTTTCTTATAGAACCCAAGACCACCTGCCCAGGGTGGTCCTACCCACAATAGGTTGGACCCTTCCTCATCAATCGCTAATTTAAAAAATGCTCTACACCTGTCTATAGAATCATCTTATGGTGGCATTTCCTCAGTTAAGGCTCCCTCCTCTCCAGTGACTCTAGCTTGTGTCAAGTTGACATAAAGTTAAAATTACATAGTACAACAACTATGTTAGTCTCTCCAAGACAAGGCCACAGGTTAGCATGATCTAGATTATTCCTCAATGGACTTTTCCCCTGGGTGATTCTAAGTAGTGGCAAGTTGGCATGAAGACTAACCATCACACCAAGTTTTACAATCATGGTGTGTGTGTGTGTGTGTGTGTGTGTGTGTGTGAGAGAGAGAGAGAGAGAGAGAGAGAGAGAGAGAGAGAGAGAGAGACCTGCCCTCACCTCTAGTTCTACTACTTGAATTTAAAACCTGTTGGGAATTGACTGACTTTCTCCCACAGGGGAGGAATTCTCTTTAAAAAGTCACCAAGAGAAGTGGTAGTACCCCACCTACCTCACTTCCATCAACTTTCCTGGAGCTTATGTCTAAAGCAAGCTTCAAGCTTCTATATTTCCTGCTCTGGGAAGGCAAGCTCTCTCTCTCTCTCTCTCTCTCTCTCTCTCTCTCTCTCTCTCTCTCTCTCTCCCTTCTTTCTCTTCTCCCTTCCCTTCTTTTTCCTACTCTGCTCCCTACCCTCCTTGATTTTCCTCTCTCTACCTCTCTTTCTTTTCCCTTGACACACACCCTCCAGGGCTTACACCTGACCTCACTCTAAGGCCCCTAATAGCTTAAACCTTTGTGTTCATTCTTACTTCTTCTTGAGATCTGGTTTTGCTTCCTGTATGTGCTGTTAGCAGAAAAAAAAGGCTGACCCAGAAGAATGCTAATGCGAGGGCTAAGGATGCTAATGTGCTTGGCCACGTTCCAATAAATAAATTAGCGAAAGGTTTATACCTCCCATAGTAAAACTCTAATTATCTCTCTCCTATAGTCTCTCCCTTCATAACTGGCTCAACCACACCTCTCCAGGATGCCCTCAGAGTCCCTGGTTTGCCCTTCCTCTGGCTTCTCACAGTCTATTGTATATGTATCATTATGCCTCTATCATCCTTAATCAATGTAGAAGTCAAGGCTCTATTACTCTTCCTTGTGGCCCAGGGTAGCTGTGGAAGTGGCTCAATAAATATGCATGCATTCACTGCTTCTGCTTCATCTACAATTCCCTATCCCTCACTCCCTTCCTTGTCCTGCAAAGGTCCCTGCCCATAAGAAAGTAATGCCTTAAGCCAATGCTTCTTCACTGAGCGTAAGTTAGTGCCCAGAGGTGGTTGGCCTTCAGCAGTTCTGTCACGTTATGGATTGTCACAGGGACGCTTCTATCATATGGATAGCAACTGGAGGTGCTGGATACCAACCTGTGGACCACAAAACATTATTTGAGACTAAATGACAATAACCATGAGGTTAAGCTGTTCACCTCTAAGGTTCTCAAGGGCATTGTTCCAAATAACCTACAGTGTTCCTTCTTTCAACAGTTACGGAGGAGCTAGTATAATATTGAGACATGATGCTCCTGGTTCTGGGAGTTTGTGTCTAATAGAGGAATGGCAGGATATATAGTACCCATAATTCAGAGCATGCTAAGCACCCAAGTGGAAAAATAAGAAAATACAAGGTATTCGTGCGAGGATGCACTTGAAGGAAGTGATGTCACCTTTTCCTAGAGCCTGCAGAGTTTTCCTGTGGACTGCCTAGTTACTTTCAAAGACATCACTCTTACATAAAATAAATTGAGATAACTGCCAGGGAAGCTCAGAAAATTCCCTAAGTACTTTTAAAATAATCTTTCTGTTTCCATATGCATTTCCTTAGAGAGGACACAAGCAACCTACTGATCCCTTTGTGACTTTGTCTCTTATTAAAATTATTTTTCTAATACCAAGAAAAGGCATTATTTCTTTCTACTCCTTTTAGTTCACCCTACGTATAGCTTTAAAATATCGGTGATAAACACACCCTGGAATTCTGTAGCTGCTAACTGAGCAATATATACCGTTGTTCATTTTGCCTCAGATGGCAATTTAAATTAATGCACAGTTGTGAGGGTGCACTTTTCTAAACCTCTACTGTTAAGTGGCCTCCATTTCCATCAATATTGAGTGCTAGGTGTGTAGAAGGAGCAGTTGCCTTCCTCATCCCCACCGCCGTTTAACAATCTGAAAGAAGTCCTGAGACAGTGTGAAAACATTTAGGAAGACGTCAGAAGCGCATCAGGAAAGAGGGACATTTTCCCTAAGAAAATTAGGGAGCTGGGCAGTGGTGGCACATGCCTTTAATCTCAGCACTTGGGAGAAAGAGGCAGGCAAATCTCTGAGTTCGAGGCCAGCCTAGTGTACAGAGTGAGTTCCAGGACAGCCAGGGCTACACAGAGAGACCCTGTCTCAAAAAAAAAA
>NC_034605.1:40406614-40419179 GCF_900095145.1 Mus pahari
CCGTGAGTTAGACTTGCCTCCTCGGGGACTGGGAGAGCTAAGGGCAAAAGCTGGCGGGATGAAAACTTGGGTGCTTGGAAGGCAGACCTTGTGGTCCAAGGCAAGAGTAGGGTAACCACCTCCGAGGCACTACTTAGCAGAGATCTGGGGACTCACAGAGCTGAGCCTGGCTGGTTCCAGGAAAGTGCAAGAGAAGCATCTATTGGAAGCAAGGGCCACTGAAAAGCGTGGAGAAGCAAGCCCACTCCCTGGCCCCGGCTTCCATCTCTCCCCAGCCCCCTGACTGCATTCAACACAGGAATCATTAAGCCACACAAAGCAAAGTACAAAGGCTGCATTCAGAGCTGAGATGTGGCTAGCTTAGTGACTGATCCAGACTCATAGTCATCATGTGCGTCTGTGGGTTGCCTATCGCTAGGATGGGCTGGGTAATGGGGAGTTTGAGAAGGGAGGTTGAAAATTCTTAGCAAGTACTCAGTTCAAGATGGCGTTCCTCACTTAGGCCCAGTAAGAAGCACAGTAGAAAAGGAAATGAAAAATAAAAGACACAAAATTAGTTCCTGCCTTAAATCTAAGTTTACATTAGGTGCTACGGGGTTAAGACACACGGAGCAAATTACAAAGCAATACAGTTGAGTTTCTATATCCACAGTTGCCACATCCTCAGATTCAACCAAAAACAGATCTAAAGTATTTGAATATGAGTATATTGAGCATGTGCAGACATCTTCCTGTGTTTCTTGAACATAACAGCGTAAGATGATTCACACTGCGTCTGTCTTGTATCACACAACTGCATCACACTTACAACTACTGTAAGTCTCCTAGGAATGACTTTAAAGAGCTGTGTGGAGAGGAGGCTGGAAACATGACTCACTGGTTAAAAGGGTTTGCACAGAACCCATTTTAGGGTATATATATATATATATATATATATATATATATATATATATATATTCATTTTTTAAATATATGTGTGAATACCTACATGTTTGTATGTTTACCACATGGGTACATGGCAGCTCACGATTTTCTGTAAACTTCAGTTCTAGTATATCTAACTCCTTCTGGCCTTCACAGGTACCCATGTGGTACACATACAAACATGTAGGTATTCACACATATATTTTAAAAATGAATATATATGTGTATATACATACACATAGAATATATATATATATATATATATATATATATATATATGGATTGCATAGATTCTATGGAAATTGGATGTTTTGTATCAAGAACTTAAACATCTATGGATTTTGGTATATAGGTGTCCTGATGTGTTCTAATGGATATTGAAGGATAACTAGACATATTTACACAGTTAGAAGACACAACTGGGTTTTTGAATACAGAGACTAAATGACTACTCTCAACACTATGAAGGAAACTTCACAAAAGGCAAGAATTAGCAAGAAACATTTGAAACAAAAGTATACAAGTGAATCAGAGAGCTGGAGTTGTGTGCGCGCGCGTGTGTGTGTGTGTGTGTGTGTGTGTGTGTGTGTGTGTGTGTGTACATTGCCACCTGCCTCAGGGTAGGGACAGAAGGCTCATTCTGCTCTTTATTCTGGTTCATAAGGTGCTATTAGGATAAAGAAACATTACATGCGAAACACATTATCTTTAGCCCCTAACTATTTAGCATAATGACTTGCATAGAGCAGAAAGGGGGCACTGAGTGGGATGGGGTGACATAAGGTAAAGCAGAATTGTAAAGGCTCATGGTAACTGAGTATCTTCACACGTCTCCCTCTGTCAGCAAGATTAACGATAGTGGCTAAAAGAATGTAAGCAATGATGGAAACAGTAAGTACTAAACTTGTCATCTGTTCCTGAGGCCCTGTTGTCAGTGTGAGCATGACAGTGACTGTGGACAGACTGGGAGGAACTGCTGAAATGTTCCAGATGTTTCTAAGTATGGGTCACTTCAGTACATCCTGTAAAAATCATTAGTGCAGATTTTGCAGATGAGTTTGTGGTGTACTCAAGACTAATCTTTCCATGTCCTCTTTGGCAGATCCCTTACAGGATTTTGGCCTTTCCATTGACCAGTGTTCCAAGCAGATCCAATCAAATCTCAACATTAGATTTGGCATCATTCTGAGTAAGTAGATGCGATTACCCTGACTTGAAGGATAGCAGGGCCTCCTCTCCTCCTCCTCCTGCTCCTCCTCCTCCTCCGCACATACCATGACTCACATTGACTTAGCACAGCAGGCTGTATCAACTGTCCTACCTTCACCTCTCACAAGCCCTCTCTAGTTAATCCCTCATGGTCATAAAATGCTGGGCTTTTGTATTAAAGAGGTTTCAGATGCTCATTTCCATACTGTCAACTCCTGGTCACCATAGACAGGAGAGAGAGAGGGAGAGAGGGAGAGAGAGAGAGAGAGAGAAGCAAGGAAGGAAGCAAGAAGTGATTGTTTGGTTGCTACAGAAAAGAAGCTTGCTTATTACCTTTGCCACAAACAAATCTGCTCTACCCACAGCATGGTCTGTTACTCACATTAGTTTGCTTCCCAAACAACTAGTGGAAGTTCCTATACATGGGGGGGAGAGGGGCTAAATCTTTCCTCCCACCCCAGGATGTGAGCCCACATACTTCCTGGTAGTTTCTTGGTTGCCTGTGCCATTACAGTAAACCAATATGTTTGTCATAGCTACTAAAGCAGCCCCTTTTGTAGAAGGCCAGTTTTCTCAAAACAGAGCAGAAGCATTCAGTAATCCGAGCACTCAGAATCACTCCAGAGAAATGAGGGGGATATTTTCAAAGACCAAGAACTCTCATGTGACCAGGTTTCCCTATAACTCTGCACACTGTCAGGACTCACAACGTCTGGAGAAATGCTACCGGTGGGAAACCAAGAGGGGAAGAGGGATGGATGAAAGACAAAAGAGGGGAAAGAGGGCCAGAAAGAAATGGATGCTGCCTGCAGAGCTCACTGGAATTCCCCGGGGAGCTGTGTGAGGCATCCACTACTCAACAGCCGTGGGAATGCACTGACCCAGCCCTGCCTTGCTAGTATCATGGCGGATAAATAGCAGTATGGAGCCAAGGAACACAAAAGGCCAGACTTGTAGGCATTGATAGGTCAGAGAGCTGAGTATCAAGAGGGACAGGTAGCCAGTGAGCTGCCTTATCCTGAACAGGTGGACGCTTAAGCTAGAAATGCTGCTCTGTCGTGAAGGGCGGTGCGCCCCCACATACAGCAGGCCGAAGGCAGTAGAGTTCCTTTAGACAGTGCCATCGAGCCCTGAGTGACCTCCCTGCAGGGGAAACATGGAGTGCTGAAGTTGTTCTTCTCTATAGGACAGGACATCAGAAAGCTGTTTCTGGACATAGCTCTGGTGGCAAGAGGCTCTTCTATTCTGAACTACTCCTATCCCCTTTGTGAGGAGGACCAGCCCAAGTTCTCTTTCTGTGGAAGAAGGAAAGGAGGTAAGGCTTTACTGACTGCTTGCGCCTGGCACCAGGACGCCAGGGGACAGCGCCCTGACTCTACCCACTCGTCTTTGGATAACCCACACCCTATTCATCAGTATCTATGCATAAAAATACCAGGCAATGCTGTGCAGAGAGCCTCCCTTAGACAGATGTTGTAAGTGCTGAAATGAAAGATGCGTAGAAGATCGCTCTAATGGGGGGCTTTTTCCTGCATAGAACAGCATCTTACTCAAAAGAGTGGCAGCAGAAAGAACCAGTAGTCTCCAAAACCCTAGGAGGAGTCAGCTTGTTTCCAGGTTTTCTCTGATCATCTCCGCTGAATTAAGGTCTCGCCCATACAGCAACAACTCAGAAAAAGAAAATAGAGCCAGGCTTGCTAAAAGTCACGGTTTTCCCCTGCTCCCTGCGGGGAAAGGGAAGCCTGATGGAGATGCCAGGTAACTACGCTCCAAATAAAGAAGCAGAAACCCCATCGTGGGAGCTATGAGCTCCCTTCTTTGTAGTTCACTAAGTTTTGACTTCTCCTAGGTTTGGCCTGCAAGTGCACAGGCAAGCTCACCCACGTGTCGCTACCTCTCTTTTTCCCTTCCCCTCCCCTTCCAGACCTAAAGATGCTTTAGTGTTTATGAGAACATGGGTCTGTTCTGCACTGGGCTCCCCAGAAGTTGCTCTTTTTGCCGACTGCTCCCTTCTGCCCATTTTCGTTGACCATGGGGTGTACAATTCAAACCCATGTTCCAGAAACATGCCCTTGACTCCCTTGATCGTTTCTCCTTCACTCCAAGAACCTAGACCTTCGAGCAGCAAGGACCCTGTCAAAATGACCTGTGATGGTTTGCATAGGATCAGCCCAGGGAGTGGCACGATTAGAAGGTGTGGCCCTGTTGGAGTAGGTATGGCCTTGTTAGAGTAGCATGTCACTGTGGGTGTGGGCTTTAAGACCCTCATCCTAGCTGCCTAGAAATCAGTATTCTGCTAGCAGCCTTTATATGAAGATGTAGAACTCTCAGCTCCTCCTGCACCATGCCTGCCATGAAGCTGCCATGTTCTTGCCTTTATGATAATGAACTGAACCTCTGAATCTGTAATCCAGCCCAAATTAAATGTTGTCCTTATAAGAGTTGCCTTGACCGTGGTGTCTGTTCACAGCAGTAAAACCCTAACTAAGACATGACCCAATTGTCCTTTTTAAACAAAAAACATAGAAGGCATTGGAGTCCTCTTCCCATACCCATGGATACAGAGGGAAAGGTGTTTGTCTGCAAGAACAGCAAACAGAAATTGAGGGAGAGCCACCAGAAGGGAAGGGAAGCCTTGATTTTGCACAATGAGCTATGCTCCATTCAGATCCCCCATTCTTGCTAGCCCTCTCCCCTGCGAGCATGGTCTAGAGCTCTCTACCAAGAGAGCTTGCCACCATCATCGTCTCTACTTATAACACACACTAGACTACGGGGCTGGGGAAGTGTCACACATCACATCTGTCCCCTGCACAGTCGGGTGTTGGGATCTGGTCCTAGAACTCTCAGGGGATGCCAGACCCCTCGGGTGTTTAAGCCTTTTATACAGATGGAGAACATTTGCTCCCACACATATATTAAAGACTATCTTATCATCTCCAGATCACTTACTACCCCTAATGTCATCACGATATAAGTAGTAGCAGTTCTGTGTTGGTAGGGATTCCTGACAGGAGCGCTCTATATGTCTCAGAAGCTTACTTCTCCCTACACACACAAAGCTTTTCTTTCCACAGTTGGAATTTGGGGCTCCAAACTTGCAGCTACAGAAGGCCAAGTGTGTTCCAAATGTACACTAGTTTAGGAAGCTTGGTACACATTCAAACATACAGTCACACACAGGCACACTCAATACAAACATATATACATACAAGCACATTCACACACACACATACATATACACAAATACAATCATACACAGATACACTCACACATATATTCATACAAACATACTAGACACAGGCATATACACACACACATTCACATATACACTCATACACACACATACACAAAGACTCAGACACATGCACACACACAGTGAACCAGCTAATACCACCAAGCATTTTACTGGCCGCTGTTCTAAAAGCTTTATACCCAGAAACCCATTTCCTTGCCATCTCAAAGTCACAAGGGATGCTATCAATATTCCCCAAATGTGTAAATACAGAATCTGAGGCACAGCGTTTTAACCACCTATGCCAAGTCATAGGCTGGTGAGGGACCCGTGGCTGGAACCCAGCAAGGCTAGCTTCCAGGTCTATAATCTTAGCTAAGAAAAACAAAATGAGTGAACCAAAGAACCAACAAGGGACATATGGCTGTGCGCACATCTTTTAGCCAGGAGTTTATTTAGAATAATCACTTAAGATCTCTGTTTGAAATTACTGTAAATGGTATGTTTTCCTCTTTCAACTTAGTGAAAAGGAGTGGAGTGGAGTGTGTGTGTGTGTGTGTGTGTGTGTGTGTGTGTGTGTGTGTGCTGGAGGTCAAAGGACATCCTCCAGTGAAGAGCCTCCCCTTCCTGCTATTTGCTTCTAGCTGGCCTGAGGACTTCTGGGGATTTTCCTGTCTCTGCTTCCTATCCTATCTCAGGAGTGCCAGGGCTGCAGACACGTGCTGCTCTGCCTGGCTTAACATGGATTCCAGGAAGTTGAACTCAACTTCTTTCTTAGTCAGTGTTCTACTACTGTGAAGGAACACCATGACCATAGCGACTCTGATAAAGGAAAACATTTCATTGGAACTAGCTTACAGGTTCAGAGGTTTAGTCTGTTATCACAGCAGGAAGCATGTCACTGTGCAGGCAGACGTGGGCTGGAGAAAGAGATGAGACTTCTACATCTGGACCAGCAGGCAGCAAGAAGAGAATAAGACACATTTCCTCCAACAAAGCCATACCTACTCCAACAAGTCCATACCTCCTAATAGTACCACACCCTATGGGCCTATAGGGGTCATTTTTATTCAAACTACTATATCCCACTCCCTGACTCCCATAGGCCTGTAGCTATATCATAATGCAAAATGCACTTAGTCAGACTTCCAAAATCCCCATAGTCTGTGACAGTGTTTATCCCAGTACAGTCCTAAGTCTCTTCTAAGATTCATGCAATCTCTTAACTGTAATCCCCAATAAAATCGAAATCAAAAGGCAGATCAGATGCTTCCAACATGTAACGGCACAGGATATACATTACCTTTCCAAAAACAGAAGGTAAGGAAACATAGTAAAGATATACTGGACCAAAGCAAGACCAAACACCAGCTGAGCAAACTTGAAATTCTGCATCTCCGTCTATTGTCAAAGCGCTCTTCAGATCTCTAATTTCTTTCAGCTTTGTTGACTACAGCACACTCCTCTCTCTTGGGTTTCTTCCACTCCCTGTTAGCAGCTCCCCCTTGACAGGTATCCAACAACTCTGGCATCTCCAACATCTTGAGGTCTCCAAGGTAACCCAAGCTTCACCTTCACAGCTTCATATAGAGGCCTCTCTAGGCCACCATGTCACATGCCTCTCCTTAGCTTCCCACATTATGTTAGCTAGTGCTTTGTTGACTCACTCAGACAGCTCTGTAGCCTCTAGAATTTTTTAAAATATATTTTAAGTGAAATAGAATTACATCACTCCACCTCCCTTTCCTCCCTCCAACTCTTCCCAGCCAACAGCTCTCATGTCCTCCTGACTCTCAAGTTGCTATGCTTGTTTCTTTGTTATTGTTGTCTATGTGTATGTATATGCATTATATACTCTTGAATAAATATAAATACAATCTGTGGAGCCTTATTTTTTTTTTGGTGGTGTGTACATGGTTTATTAAGGTTGTCCACTCCTCAATAAGGGCTCCTTCTTGGGAAAGGCTAATTCTCCTCCCAACAGGCAGCCTTTAGTGGACTATAGTTATTTGTCTAGGGGTGGGACCTGTGAAATTTTTCCCACTTCTATGTTAATGTGTTTATTGACATTGCCCTTGATCCAGCCCTTTTGTGCAGCTGTTTTTAGGACGGACTGTTGCTTAGCAGAATTCTTGATATTCTGGTTCTTACTGCCATTTTGCCCTTCTTCCTTGATGTTCCCTGGTCCATAGATGCAGGAGCTGTGATGTAGATGAATCCAGTGAGGCTGGGCTCTCCGTGACCTGTACATCACTGAACTGTGTCCAGCTGTAGTTTTCTGTGTTTGTCTCCATTTGCTGTAAAGAGAGGCTTCTTTGATGAGGGTTGGTAGCTACACTTACCTTTGGGTATAAGGATAAGATGTAGCAGGCTGTAAGGAATCATGCTGGTGTATCAGAGTGGTTATAGTAGATTCTCTTCTAAGTTCCATGACCTCACTAGTCCTGAGAAACTGGCTTAAGTTTCCAATACCAGGTGTGATTTGCCTCCTGGTGGATGAACCTGAAGTCTAATCAGACAGCTCTTGGTTGCCACCTACATGTGAGTGCCACTATTACACCTTTATGCCCTGGAGATTTTTATGAGTTGAGCACATCCATAGGTTCCCTCAGCACGATGAACACTTCACATCAATCTCTTTTCTTTTCTGTACCTTTTTAATATGGAAAAATGTACAACACCAAGATGGCACAATCTGCCGTAGCATCAGCAGCCAGGAACTACATCAGGAAGTGATTCTGAACAACAATTCCTAGAACATAATTAAGAATTTAAATTTTTTTCACAAATGGCAGGTGCTAATCCAACCAATCAGAACTTTGTGAGTATTAAGATAAATTATTGCCCTGACATAGGCTCCTCCCTAATCTCATGGCATCTGCCTTCCCTCAAGCCCACAGAAATATGCATACATAAAACATTAGAAGCTAAGAGACACACATAGGAGAGAGTGTGTGGTGTTTGTCTTTCTGAGCCTGGGCTACCTCCTTAATATAATATTTTCTAGTCCTCTCCATTTTCCTGAAAATGACATAATCCCATTTTTCTTTATGGCTAAATAAAATTCCACTGTGTATATGTGCTTCGTTTTTATTATCCGTGTCTGTTGAAAGACACCTAGGCTGATTGCATTCCCTTGCTATGTGAATAGATCATAAAAATTGATGAGCAAATATCTCTGCAGTAGGATATAGAGTCTTTGAATAGATGCCCAGGGGTGGTATAGCTGGGTCATATGGAAGGCCTACTTTTATCTTACTAGAGAAATGTCCCGACTGAAATCCATGATGGCTGCACCTGGTTATACTCCTACCAGCAGGAAATAATGCTCTTCTTTCCCATATCCTCAGCTGTATTAATTGTCATTTGTTGTCCTGGTGACAACCATTCTGACAAGGGTGAGGTAAAAATCTCAGAATAGACTTAAATGGGTACTTCCATGATAAGGGGGCTGAACAATTTTAAAGGTATTTATTGGCCATTTGTATGTCTTCTTTTGAGAACATTATTCAGCTCCTTAGCCCATATTTTAAGCTGGGTTGTGTGCTTCCTCATTGTTTAGTGTTTTAATCTCTTTGTACACTTTAGACATTAATCCTCTATTGTATGTATGAATAGAAAAGACATCCCATTCTTTTTTCTTCTTTTATATTGAAAATATTTTTCCATACAACGTATTCTAATCACAATTTTTTCTCCCCTATCTCCTCCCAGAACTCACCTCTCCTCCCCCCCCCATGCTTTCCCACCAGCACCCCAGTTCTTAATAATAACTTGGAAGCTTTTTTGTGTACATTGCTTAGGCCTTAGTTGGGCTTGTTCCCTGCCTAGCTTGTTTAACCTGTTTAAACTCTTCTATGTCTGCGACATGGCTGGTTACCTCTCCTCAGTCTCCTACATCCAACTTCTTCCGAGTCCACATGAATCTTCCCTCCCAACTATCTCCCACAGTTCCAGCCTGTCTACCGGAACTCTCACCTTCCACTTCCTGCCTTTTGCTAATAGGCCTTCACCACAGTACGCAAGAGATTATCCCTACAAATGCAGTTTTTGACAAAAGAAAAAGCACAAGAAATGCATACCAAGGCAAAACCCTTAAAAACTCAAAACTGGGAACTATAATATACATGCAAAGACCAGTGAAAATATAAAACTTCCTAAGCAAAGCAGTATGAGGCAAATAAATCTTCAGAAATACCCTTGAGCTCATTTTCAATTAGCCATCTAGTGCTTCGCATGGGGCCCTCCTTAATCATGGTTAATACCCCCAGAGAGACTCTACTGGAGAGAACTAATTCTTTGCAAGTAGATGCCAGTTAGAGATGGCTTCTTGGTTAGGGATGTGAGTGCATGTCCACGTCCCCCTCTAAGCACTGGGACCTCCCTCTTTTCTGGCTCTTACAACTGTTTCACTTCTTCTGCACAGTTTCCTGAGCCCTGAGGGGAGTGTTTTTGATGAAGACATCCCATTAAGGACTGAGTGTCCCAAGGTCTCTCACTCTCTACACATTGTCTAGTTGTGAATCTCTGCGTTCGTTCCCATCTACAGTATGCAGAAATGTCTCTGATGGTGTCTGCATGAGACACTGATCTATGAATATAGCAGAATATTGTTAGGAGTCATTTTATTGTTATGTTTTTTAGCAGAACGACAGTATTTGGTTTTCCACCTCGGTCCATAACCTATTTAGTCTCAAGTTCTTGGCCACCTGAGTAGTGTCGGGGTTCCATCCAGATGGGATCCATCTTGTGGAGTGGTCCTTAAATCTAATCAAATAGTGCTTGGTTACTCCTACATTTGTGCCACTATGACACCAGCATATCATCCAGGCAGGCCAACATTGTAGATTGCAGGGTTTTTAGCTGGATTGGTACTTACCTTTATCCCATGGTTGTACGCAGAGTAACTTTCAGGGCAGGTGTTCTAGTTAGGTACCAGTTTGACTTCTTCCTGTTCAAGGAGATATGTAAGTGTTGTCTTCACCAATAGGACCTCACCATCAGTTTGTAGAGGGCAATCGATTAGTCTCAGCAGTAGCCTGAATTATTTGGGGATTTCCACAGACCCTCCTCGGGTCAAAAACTCAATCAGATGTGACCCATTCCTGGCACTGGAAGTTTCGCTTCGTTACAAAAGATCTCCAGTTGGAGCTTTGTCTCGCCCATTATTTGGTGACTCTACATAGGTTTCTTTGATATGTGTATCTATTTTAAGAAGCTTTTTACAGTACTAGACTTCCTCATGGCCCATCTTACTTCCTCTTCCCTCCTCCACCTCCCCACCTAATTCTCCTATTCAAATCCCCCTCCCATCTCTCTACAATGATATATTCTATTTCTCCTTCCTAAGGAGATCATCCCCTACACACACAAGTCTCTTTCACTGTCACTAATCTGTGATTATATGAATTATAGAGTGCTTATCAAAGACTTAACAGCTAACATCCCCATATAAGAGAATACATAATTTTTTTTAAAAGCTCCATCCATTTACCTATGAATTTCATAGTTTCCTTTTTAACAGATAAGCAATATTTCACTATATAAATGTACCACATTTCCATTATCCATTCATCTCTTGGTGGACGTTTAGGCTGTTTCCAAATTCTGGCTCTTATGGATAGAGCAGCAATGAACACGGATGAGCAAGTCTTTGGGGTATATGTTCAAGAGCGCTGGATGTTGAGGAAGATGACTCCCAACTTCCTGGGAACTGTAACACTGATTCCATCATGGCTCTCCAAGTTTGCCCTCCTGAAAGCAATGGGTGAGCTCTCTCCTTTTCCCACATCCTCAGCAGCACGAGCTATCATTCGTTTTATTGACTTTGTCCATTCTCACTAGTACAAGATAAAATCTCATAGTAGTTTTGATTTGCGGTTTCCTGATGACTAAGGATGTTGAGCATGTCTTTGTCTCTCCATCATTTGTGCTTTGTCTTCTAAGAATTCTCAGTACACGTCTGTCTCCCATTTTTTAAATTGGGTTATTTGTTTTTCTTAATGTCCAATTTTTTGTTCTTTGCATATTTTAGATAATAACTCTCTATCAGATATGGAATTGCTAAGGATCTTTTCTCGTTCTATAGCTTGCCGCTTTCTCCAAACAATGATATCCTTTGCCATACGGATGATTTTTTTATTTCATGAGGTCCCATTTGTCAGTATTTGACTTCATTTCTTGAGCTTTTGAAGTCCTATTCAGACTGTCATTACCTATGCCTATATCTTGAAGTCTTTTTCTTATTTTTCTTTCCTTGTAGAACTTTCAGAGTTCCAGGCCTTATGTTAAAGCTCTCTGGTCCACATGGAGTTAATATTCAGGCAAGGTGAGAGAGAATGGCATCGTTTCACTCTACTCTCTGTGAATATCCAGTTTCCCCAGCACCATTTGTTTAAGAAAGCTTTGCTCCCAGTGTTTTTAGCAAGTGTCTACAGCTGTATACATTTATGTCTGGGTCTTCTGTTGCTCTACATGTGGGTTCTTCTGCTAGCAATACACTGCTTTTGTTCCTATAGCTCTGTTGCATAAACTTAACATCGGATATGCTGGTACCTCCAGCATTGCTCTTTGCCCGGAATTGCTTTAGCTGACTAAGCATTTTATGTTTCTGAACGAATCTTTAAAAATTTTTCATTTTGATAGGGATTTACTTGAGTCTTTAGAGTCTCTCTGGTTAAAATGGTCATCTTCACAGTACTGATTCTTTCCACCCACAAGCATGAAATTCTTCCATCTTTCACTGTCTTCTTCTCTCTTGAGCAATGAACCTCTTCGGGGTGTTTTGAAGTCTTCATTACAGAGGTCATTACTTCCTTGGTGGGATTTATTCCCATTATTTTACTTTCATGATGGCTACTGGAAGTGGGATTTTCTGTTTCATTTCAGCATGTGTGTCCTTGGTAGATAGGAGGGCAACAAATTTCTGTATGATGGTTTTATATGTTGCCATTTTACTGTGTTCAAAGAGTTTTCTGGGTGCCGGGGGTTGGTGGCACACGCTCTTAATCCCAGCACTCAGGAGGCAGAGGCAGGCAGATTTCTGAGTTCGAGGTCAGCCTGGTCTAGAGTGAGTTCCAGGACAGCCAGGGTTACATAGAGAAACCCTGTCTCAAAAGAAGAAGAAGAAGAAGAAGAAGAAGAAGAAGAAGAAGAAGAAGAAGAAGAAGAAGAAGAAGAAGAAGAAGAAGAAGAAGA
>NC_034605.1:40419234-40434890 GCF_900095145.1 Mus pahari
AGGAGGAGGAGGAGGAGGAGGAAGAAGAAAGAAGAAAGAAGAAGAGTTTTCTGGTAGTCTTTGAGATCTCGTGTATAGAATCATATCTGCAAACAGAGACAGTTTGACTTCTTTCTAGTTGTATCTCTCTCATTAGTGCCTCTCGTCTTACTGCTCTAGCTAAGACTCCCAGCACTACATTTTAAGAGTGGTAAAGTGGATACCTGTATCTTACTTCAGACTTTAATAGAAATGCTTTGAGTTTCTCCCCTTTAATATCCTGTTGGCTGTGGATATGTCATATGTGGATATGTCTTTATTATGTTGAAGCATGTCCCTTCTGTTCCAAGTTTCTCCAGGACTTTTATCATAAAGAGGTGTTGGATTTTGTAAAAAGCCTTTTCTACATCTGTTGAAATACCCGTGTGATTTCTGCCCTTGAGTCCACTATGTGCGCCGTTGCAATTTTGATTTACCATGTGTTGAACCATCCTTGCATGCTTGGAATAAAAAGGACTTGATTGTGATGAATGAACTTTCTTAGGTTTTCTTAAATTTGACTTGCAAGTATTTTTATTGAAAAAAAAAAGTTTTTCCAATCTTTTCTACCTGTTCTTGCCTAGGCTAGCCCCAAACCTCCTGGCCACACTTACTAGACACCGCAACGCAATTCCTTCAATCCTCTATCCCATTTCTTCTCCCTTTCTTCTACCTTCCTTCCTCTCGTTTGTGGGCCATCCTGTCTTCTTTCTGCTCCTGGCTTCATCCCTCCTCGATTCCCTTCCCCCTACCACAATGACTAAGTCCCATATTGTGGTGCCAAATGCTCTGGGAAAGCCTAGGATGTTTTCCATCATCTCGGACATTACTGGCCTGAGATAAGAGATCTATAAATCCATAATTCAAAGCTACCACATGTGGTGTTTACACTGGACAGGCCTGCAAGGTAGCTCATCCCCTGATGAGAACATGAACAAGAGATCTGAATAAAGAATTGCTTTCCTGCCTGCCTTAAAGTTACCTGAATCCTGTTACAAGGTGTTTGGCTGGATGCATTCATGTTTAAATAATATTCTTTGGGATATATATATATATATATATATATATATATATATATATATTTTTTTTTTATATATATATATATATATATATATATATATATATATTTTTTTTTTTTATATATATATATATATATATATATATATATATATATAATAGTTTCTTTATCCATTCACCTGTTGCTGAAAACTTGGGTCATTCCAAACTCTATATTCTGGAATGAGCAAAGTCTTTGAACGTCATACTTCTTCAGGCACATTCTGCCCCATGCTCTGTTTGTACCTTTAGCGTCTCACCAAAAAAGTTATCACTTTCTTCCCACAGCATGTGTGATAATAGGTACTGTGTACGAATGGTCCCTTTGACCTGTAACATTTGTTTCCATTCGTCTTCCATGTGGATTTAACCTATTAATCCTTCTCTAGAACTCAATCAGATTCATTGCTTCAGTCATTGCCAGAGCCAGGGAATGGTGTTGGGAACAGATGGCAGAGATGCTCGTTAACCGTAATGGGGGTGCATTTAGATAGGAAAAATAGCTGTTCTGTGATGGGAAACAATTCATGATTCCTACCTCTGCTATAGCCCTGATCTTAACTTCAGGTGGGGGGGGGGGAAGAGAGACAGAGACAGAGACAGAGACAGAGACAGAGACAGAGACAGAGACAGAGACAGAGACAGAGACAGAACTGCACTCCTTGAAGGCAGGAATATTTCTGGCTTCCTGTCTCTGTGGACCTGGTAGATAGAGCTATCACAGAGTAAAGAGATAATGAACACTTCTTTTGCTGAGTGTGGTGTGGGCAGATGATAGACTGGATACAAGAACAACCAGTTCAATCAGATGAGAGTGTATAAGGATGCTGCTGCATTGCTAAACACTGGAGGCTCATCAAATCTTCACATGGAGGAAATTGTCTCTCTCCTCCAAGTTCAAGGAAACCTCACTATTTATTCTGTGTGTGGTTTTAATAGAATTAATAAAACAGGAGAACTACTGGTTCCTCACACAGTTTTAGGAGTCTAAATCTGTTTAGCAGCTCAGAAAGCTTGCCTTGGACTTATCTGAATGCTGGGCAGACAGCCCACAGTCAGTTACTTTCCTTATTGCTATGGGGACAATGACTGCAGAGGCAGGCAGAGGGGCTGGCATCTGGGGAACTGCCAGGAAATTTTATTCAGTATAAAACAACCAAATACGGGATGCACAAATGCTGAACAAATAATTATGTAAATTAAATAAGCCAGAAAAGTGAAATCTTAAAATTCAGAGGCCTCTTGGGTCACTGGGGTTTTTAACCTACTGCAGGGAGGGCAGTTGCTGCAATTAACACTGGGTTTGGAAGCCGGCAAATGACACCAGGGAGAACCGGAGCCATCAAACCCAAGCACAGGCTCCTATTTCCACATCAGGCCTGGGACAGAGTTTCGGGGGGGGGGGGGCGGCTTGCAGTTCATTTTAGCACAGGGACTTGCTGTCCTGAGGTGAGACAGTCTGCCGCCTTCTGCAAGTCCAGTGCTCAGCGCTGTTTACCACGCACTCGCCTGCAAACTAGAGGCCTCTGGCTACCTCCCAAGCCAGGAACAAAAGCTACTACCAAATGGCTCAGGTTGAGAAAAAAAAAAAAATGAATGGTTAAACTGCAGTTTTCTTCTCCTTTGCCCTACCTCAGCTAGCTCTATGGCAAGAGGCCCTTTGGGGTGTAAAGCTAAGTGACAATCCTTGAGCCCACAAATTGCCCATCATTTATGCTTTGGGGGGACAAAATATCCTCCCCCACAGAAACCTAAGAGAATTCCAAGAAACACAGTGGTGTATGGAGTTGAATCCAGACACATCTCAACTTATCCTACCTCAGTTCGTGGCACTTGGCAGAAACTGTGATTAACAAATGGAAGACTTGACAGCCCTGTGACAAGCAAGTCTCTTGGCACTGTTTCTCCATCGGCATGTGCTCACTTTGTATCTGTAGTTCACACTTTTTTTTTTGGCAATAGGTATTTTTAAACTAAAGTACATCCATCTTTTTTGTAGACATAGGCTGTGGCACGTTGAACAAACCACAGTACAGTATAAGTGTAACATTTATGTGTATCCAGATGTCATGGTCTACAGTCAAGCCAGCTGTTTCCATGAACATCTGTAGGAAGTTCTGAATCAGAGTCAAATAGGCTATTATCTAATGCCAGCTCTTCCTTTTCTCTTGAGGCCCTGGAGCCTCTTCCTCCAGGCCCTGAGCTTAGAGATGCAGATGAAAAACCATCTTCTCTACCACTTGCTCTCTACTGTGGGTCAATAGATTCTTTTGCTTTCAGTGCTTTGCTGCATATGCTCAATATCAATATTTAAGACTAACTTGGGTTTAATGACCACACCTAATTACTAACCTTAAAGAGACAAGTTGGAGTAGTCCCTACCACACTCAAGAACAGTCACACAGTTAGAATACCCTGCCATTGGGTGGTTTAGCTTTGATCTGGTCCATAGACATTCACCATAGTTGCCTAAGCAGATATTAATTTGGGTTCTATTTAGTTAGACCTCTGCTGTCCTATGCAGGGATCACAAGCCACATATAGTGATAGAGCCTCTAACATGATGCCAGCTGAGCTGCCCTGTACTGTAAGTCTAAAGCACATGCCCAATTTTTAAAGGCAATATGAAATAAAAACATATTATGTCACCATCATCAATATGTTCGCCTTCATTTTCCATTGCTGAGGCCTAGTGATTTTTTGAAGGGCTGAAGTTTATTTATTTGTTTGTTTGTCTTTGCACTGCTGGGCATGGAACCAAGAGTCTGGCTTATGCTATACAAGTGCTCTACAGTTTAGCAGCGCCAGAACCTGGAGGTTTTATTTGGCTCATAACTCTAGAGGCTGAAAACCCAATTCCCATGCATCTGGTCAGCATCTGGTCAGAGCCTCCTTGCTGCATCAGGACATGGAAGAGAGCCTCCAATAGGACAACGGAGCAAGCTGCTAGCCTAGGTTTCTCCCTCTTTTCTTCTAAAACCACTCGCTGTATTACGAAAGCTCCGCTTCTTTGACCTCACCTGTCTTCGTTAGGGTTTCCACTGCTGTGAAGAAACACCATGCAACACTTATAATAAAGGCAAACATTCAATTATGACAGGCTTAAGGATTCAGAAGTTTAGTCCATTATCGCCGCAGCAGGAAGCATGGCAGGATGCAGGCAGACATGGCGCTGGAGGAGCTGGGAGTTCTACATCTTGATCTGAAGGTGGCTGGGAGAAGACTGGCTCCTTCTAAGCAGCTAAGAGGAGGGGTTCAAAGCTCAACCCCATAGTGACGCACATGTTCTAACAAGGCCACACCTCCTAATAGTGCCACTACCTGGGCCAAGCATATTTAGATGATTACATCACTCAGTCCAAATTACCTCCCAAAGACTCCAGCATCCAAACGCCATTCATAAACTACTTCAGAGATTTAATTTCCAGCACATAAAACTTGAAGGATACCTTCAAACTATAGCAATGTTGAAATTTTTAATGTTTGGGATGTGGTTGGTATGTTAGTCATTTTCTATTATTGTATCACAATACCTGAGATAATCAACTTGAAAAGAGTTATTATACTGGGTAGGGCTGCATATTCTTATATCACATATATTATAATATATACCATATAGGATAATTATATGTATTAATATAGTGTAACATTGTTCAGTACATAGAACTGTAATAAAAGCAACATAATATTATATATAACGTAAGATGCTATATAATATATTCGTAAAATATGTATTTATATTGTATAATGACATTATATATTATATAGTGGATAATATTATGCTATGTATTAACTAGTATAACATTTATCATATTTATTGCATTACCTCCTCTTAAAATGTTGAGGATCCCAACACTGGTCTATACCCAAGACCAATTAAATAAAAATTCCTGGAAGTCAGAAGCAAGCTAGGTTAGTCCAGTCCCCACCATGCTCTATTCAGTTCCGGGAGTCATTACAGGCATCAGTCAGCATTATCTTTGCACTTGACTGTTCTAGGAGCCTGTACCAGGATGTCGTGCGTATTAACCAAAGCTTCTGTGGACCTTATGAAATGTAGAAGCTTTGCTATTAGCTTCTGCGGTGCTGTGGATTGCAATAAATGGCCTCTGTCCTTGGTTCCCAGCAGCTTCTAAAGCGCTTTGTAACTTCCTGAGCCTCAGAGGGACTGGGAAGATCTTTGGTTCTCATGTTAGTCACTGACAGAGCTACCAAATCCCTGGAACTTTCTTGGATGATGAGTATCTTTGTTCTACTGTTGGCAGTCTTGGTTGGCTCTTTAGCTGGTCATCAGAAATGCAAAGTCAAATTACAACCCAGAAGTCATCCATCCCACAGTGCACTTCTGCCTTCTGAAAAGACATAGGGGATTTAGTTAATACCAAATCATGTCCACGCTGGGGGCAGCTCCAGGGTGACCCCTAAAATGTGGGTGCAGGTCCCTGGAGGGTAGTGAGTTTAGAATAAATGTGGAAGCTCTGCACAGCTTTCCACATAACCTGCCTGTGTGTTCACTTCTAACCTCGGCAAGGAACGAACTGAGAAATGTCAGCAAGCATTTTCCCAGGTTCTGCAAACTGTTTTAGCACATTACTGAGCATAAGGAAAGGCTAGGGTGAGTCCCTTGTTTGCAGAGAAAGTGTGACAACTCTAAGAGCCTACTGCTAGCGGCTGGTGTCTGAGGTGAAGGGGAAAGGCAGTCCTGTGGGATGGAGCCCTTGACCTTTGGGATCAACACTAACCTGATTGCTGTTGGAACTGAAGTGAACTGTTCCATGCCCAGCTGATGCTGAAGAAGTGGATGGAGTGGGAGTAAATCGCACATATCTAGCAGTCAGAAATATAATATTTTAAGAACATAGAGAAGAAAATGGTTTGGGTTTTTTTTTTTCCCTATCTTTATTCTAACAGATGAGGTAGGGTTCCAGAGAGCCTCAACATGGTAGCACCTTAGACATCTAATATCGGAAATGCCCCCAAGTCTGGTTTTTTTCTATTTTTAGCTCACACCACAGTGTAGACCCAACAGCCTCACGTGTAACAAAGTCATCCCAGTCCCCTTTAAGATCTGACTTACCAAGAGTTCAGTGAATGTGTGTGTCGGTGGGCTTAATGTCATTCAAAGAGTTTCCCAGAATATCCCATCTCAGGATGGTGAGAGTTACATAAGATAAATAGAGCCAAAAATTAATTATGGTACTTACTGACCACGAAACTAAATTAGCAGGAAAGTAGGAAGAGGCCTCCTCCACATCACACTCCACCCAAATAAAAAATTGGGAGAAATTACTCAAAGGAGTTTGCTAACTCATGTACTTTATGTAGAACCATAAAACGGAAATGAACAAAGAAATTTGAATAAAGGCCCAGACTAAGGCCATGGGTTAAACAATGAGTATGAGATTTTTTTTTCTTTTTCCAGTCCTGATGATAACTTGCATGCCGCTCTCGAACTTGATCCTGGCTAAACATCTGTGACTTCTAGCCAGAGTAGTCAGGATTGGTACTGAGCTCACAGCACCAAGTGAATAACTGACTTTAGAACTGACTCACTGTTTAATGAATTGGTTTGTGGGTATCTTGCTGTACCCAGCTGTTACAGTTTGCTTAAAAAGTCCCTGAAGGACTTTAAAGGCTCTGTTCTTGTGATGGTGCTGCTCAGATGTAACTGAAACATTAGTATGTGAGGTCTCATGGGAGGACCTTAGGTCACTGGAAGTGTGGAACCTCAGGGCTCTGACTCTGGTTTCCTAGTCATGAGTGAAATGGGTTTGCTCCAAAGATGTTTCTTTGTGTCCTCACCAGCACAAAGTAATAAAGCCACCTGATCATGGACAGGAGCATCTCATAGCTCTCTCTTAGAGGACTAGACCCAATATCTGTTACAATGATTGAAAAGCTGAAGCACCAACCTATTCTCTAAGCCAACTAAACTAACTATTTTTAAACTGGGCGAGGCAAGTATGAGAGTCATATACAAAGGCACTGGGTAGACCTGTATATCTATAAATGACCCCTCTGAGACATCGCTAACAGGTGCAGCACAACACAATAGACACTGAAAGGACTTAATAATGTCACTTTCATGTTAGAATCCTAGAGGGGTATAGGGGACAGTACTCACCCCACAAGAATTGCTGAATCACGGTGCCTCTGTCCCTGGTCAAGACACTTTTCTTCAAAAATATAGGACTTAAATATATCCAAATTACAACAGATGGGACTAAATGACACTTTGTGCACCATGTAAGATACAGGATATAACTGAGTCTGGATATTAAACTCATATTTATACTCTTTGGATTGAAAGATGTCTCATAGTGACACTTCTTGCAGAGTGAAGAATTCTTGGGCTTTTTGATGTCTTCTGAGTGTTTAGCAGTTATTTTTTTGTATTTGGGCACAGGTCTTGAGTTTTCCACAATGGTCTCAAACTCACTACCTAGCAGAGGGTAGCTTTGAACTTCTCATCCCCCTGCTTCTAGCCCCTGAGTACTGGGACTACAGGCATGCTTCACCATGCCCGGTTTGTGCAGTGCTATGGGTCAAACCCAGGGCCTCATGTATGCAGCACGAGGACTCTACCAACAGAGCCACAACCCAAGTCTCTGAAGAATTCTTCAGTCTAAGAAAACAATTGCTCTCTGGCTTATCTTCTGCATAAAATCAACTCTGCTATTTTAATTGTTTGCCCAATATGGTAAATACATCATAATTACAAGAATTTTAATATTCACTAGATCCACTGAGAGCTATACATAAGCATGATATTGCCCTTAGGGCAGATATTAGCCCTGACAACAGCTAAGGGCTTGGGCTATGGTGCTTACTGATCTTGCATATGCAAATAAGTCAAAAGTGTAAGTGCACTCGGTACTTGCTTATGACTACTTGTCCTCCATTCCACCCCATCTTGGCCCATTCCACCCCATCTTGACTGGTGTTTCCTGCTGTCCTGCTTCTTCCTGAGCATCTGCATCTAGTGATCCTCAGGGCACCATTAACCTCTAAGATACCTCAGCCTTGCCACCTATACAGATCCAAAAATCCATCTTAACACTTCTACCTAAATCCTCAGGTCAGAACTCATTTGCTTCTCTGGTGCCTTCATTACTTCTCTTTCCATGTGCCGCTTACTGTGATCTATGAAAGAGGGGTGAACAATGAGAATGCATTCCTCTTTATTGCCTAGATTTAGAAAATTTCCCATTAGGTGCTTTCTGTACAGTGCCGTCTACCCGCACTGCTATGGGAGAGGACAAGGCCAACAACTACCTTCCAGGCAATACGTTGAAGAGCGTTGATCTAGGCTGACACCCTGACAGCTCCATAAAGCATGCTGGAGACACAGCATGTCCACAAGCCTCATTATTCACTTGTTTAACAAATGTAAGCCCAGGGAATTTGGTCACTGATCTCTGCCGTAGCAGAAGGAGATGAAGCAGCTCCATTTGAAGCCTCAATTATGAAATATGCCCCCCCTCTTCCACCTGCTCACTTATCTGGCTTCTGGGGCCATTGAAGACCACCTGCTTCTGCAAGCCCTATTGCTGCAGACTTCATGCTCCGATGGTCCCCACACTATATTCTCCATCTCTCCTGATCCCAGCTTCTTGTCCTGACCTTCATCAACTCTCTCAATAGCCTAAATGGCAAGATGTCTTCATTCCTCTTCCTGTGGATGAACCTACCTGGAAAATTGGACAATCTCTCCTGCCATCCTCACTCCTACTGTCATTTTGTAACTGCAGGCAGCATGTCACCCAAAGTATTATTCCAGGACAATGTCCTGCTCCCTGCCTCATCACTCTGCCTGGTGACTAGAGGATAGAATGGGACTAAGATCACCCCAGCAACTCTCACAATGGAACAGGCATCAGCTTTGCTTGGAGACTGTGTTTAGCTGTAGATGGATGGACCATCCTCAAGTTTCAAGCTCATGAAAAGAATTCTGAAAACGTACATTGCCTGTGTTGAGTGGCAATGTTCCTAGAGCGATGGGTGCTCACCTCAGATAGGAAAGCCATGACAGACTGTCATAGCTAGGGTTTCATTGCCCTGAAGAGACACAACGACCAAGATAACACTTATAAAGGAAAATTATTTAATTGGGGCTGGCTTACAGTTTCATAAGTTCAGTCCTTTATCTTCATGGCAGGAAGTATGGCAGCCTGCAGGCAGATATGGTGCTGGAGAAGCCAAGAGTTCTGCATCTTGATCCAAAGGCAGCAGAAGAAGATTGTCCTCTGAAGGCAGCCAGGAGGATGCTCTCTTCAACTCTGGGCAGAACTTGAGTAGTAGGAGTACTCAAAGCCCACCTATACAGTAACCCACTTCCTCCTTCGAGGCCACATCTATTCCAACAAGGCCACAACTCTCAATAGTGCCACTTCCCATGGGCCAGGCATATTGAAACCAGCACACAGACCAAAGAGAGGAGACCCCCAAAATCTAACTTGATAACTTGATAAGTTTTGGGGACTGCTCACAGGTCTGTGGATGGGAGGCTAATCTCAGGAGCACAAATGACTGCAAATCTTACCTGTGAAAATGATGCTGCTCATTTGGGGACCACACCCTAAGAACTACTATCCTGGTAGACAGTCGTGGGTTTGGGAGCCAGACCTACAGACTTAACTGCGTGACCTTGGGCAAGCCACTTACATTCTGAGCCTCAGTTTCCTCATGTGTACAATAAGGAGAATGGGACTGAACCCATGAGATGATGGAGAAATGTGGGCTAATGTGTGAGAAGCCTTGCCTCTACAGTAGGCGTTCAAAATATCACCCACAGCAGATACTTGAAGCAGGTAATGACAGCATCTCAAGCCAGGGCTCAAAGACTCTCAGGAATCATCAGGTGGAAGCCTCAATCCTAATGAGGCAACCTGGAGAGTCACTAGAGGCCCTGGGGCTTAGAAGCTGGAGCTCTTTTTCCTCACAGGAAGCAAGAAAATAAATGCCTTTGGTCCAAGCCTGCATATTCCCCAGAGGTCAGTGATGTCTCCCTGGCCTCCCTAAACCCTGGGGGGAGCCCCATTTGCATATCTGTCACTTCACTTTCAACCTTTTCTCATCTTCATGTTTTATTCCTTGTTTGTAGCCTTTTTTAAAGCAGCTCTGGGTTTCCTCAGCAGCCACTGCTGCTGCAAATTCATGGAGAATCAACAAAAGCCATAGACTCTTCAATGAATGAGTAGAGCTGCACTCTTGGACTGCAGGGCACAGACCTAAGAATAATGGCCATCAAAGAGAGGCTATGGGGGACTCTTCCTTGTTAAAATGAAAGGAGAGACCCTGGTTGTTAAGGAATGGTGCGGTTCTGGTGTGTTTGTCTCCATCCTCAAGTTCAAGTACCAGTTGCAAATGATCCAGTTTAGGGTTAAAACTGTCTTTTAACATCAGTCAATGTGTTCAGTTTGAGCCCAGTCTAGTAAGGCTAATGACGGCCTAGAACCAGAAGCAACTTTAATTTTCAAAGACAATGCTCAGCTTCTTTCCTAGCCAGTTATGAGCTTCCATAAATCTAACTCAGTGACTCACACACTTCCATGCAATAATCATTTAGGAAGCTAATTTCAAAGGACAACTCTCAGCTCCTCCATTCTACCCCACTCTGACCCTAAGGTTGCTGGTATTTGCATTTTTAACTAACTAAACATTTCCCAGGGCTCCGCTCTGCAGGGCCACAGAGTTTCCTAGGCCAAGACACATAGCCCTCCTAAATGCTTATGTTGAATTCTCAGCCAAGGACATGCTTGCCAGCCCTGCCCAGGTTTTTGCAGATCAAGCCCCTTTATTGTTTCTCCCATGTTCTTCCTTCTTTACTCAGAAGTCCAGTCACTCCACCAATAGATAAGGTGACATTTGAGTGTGGTATTTAGAGTCTACAGAAATCGAAGAATGGGTTTTCAGGAGGAGAGGGAAATAATGAACAAGTTGAATTCTCTTTGCTGTGATTCCTAGACGTTACGTATTTCTCACATGAAACTTGAGCAGCAAAGGGAAAAAAAAGACCTGGAAAGAGGAAGGAAGTTCCAAATAAGTCTTACTACTTCTTCCCAGGCGCCTCTTCCTCATCCATGATTGACTAGTGCAGTGGCCATCAACGTCCAGTGTCTGAGGCCCTTGAACCATGACAAGTCCAAAGTGAGAGATGCTGGAAATCTAAATACCTCATTTCTATATTGGCTACATGCTAAAAATGGTAATAGTTTAAATTACTGAGTTAAACAACACATTTTGCTAATCTTACTTTTTTCTTTCTCCTTTTTTAAATATGGCCACCTGAAAAGCTTAAGTGGCCCATGTGGCTCATGTATTTCTGTCAGTGTTGACACAGAATTTCAATTGTCCAGCAAAATAACCACAAGACATACATGGTCATTCAAAACTGTTTTTAAAGTAATTTAAAAAGCTGCACTGGTCACAGTGTAAGCTCTTATGGCCACAGGGAGTTGGTGTCAGTCATTTCTGATGGGATCTTTGCAAAATGTCCCACCGGGCAAATCTGACCTACTGCTTTGTATTGATTGAAATTGTCTGTTCTGAACTCATGGGTAAAGCTTGCATTAGAAATCTCACTCCCTGGCCCAGTTCAAGCCCTAATATTTTCTCTTGGGCTCAAATCCTAGAATATGTTTGTGTCATGGTGCTAAAGAACCCTTTTGCAGAAACTACCACTCATGACCCCATCTCAGGCCAACTACCTGGGTCCTCCTCTCTTAAGCCAAGACCTCTGTATTGACTTCCAACTGCTACTGTAACAAGTTGTCATGGGATATGCAACTCATAGCACTGGTTTGTCCTCTTGGAGTCTGAATGCCAGGAATCTAAGTCCCAAGCATCTGGAGAGCCGTATGCCTGTGGAAGCTTAGCGAAGCCGCTCTCTTACCCAGTTAGTCTCTGGCTGTTGTGTTCCTTGGCTCCCCTCCACGCTCTGCCTCCATCTATCCATGGCCTCTCCTCTTTCCCCTCCGTTCCTTCTTCCCTCTCATCTTCTAGTAACACTGAGTCCATCCAGGTAACCCAGGGCCTATTCAAAATCCCCTATCTCAAAAATTTCAAAATCCCCTATCCCCTATTTCAAAATCCTAATTAGAGATTACATCTGCAAAGTCCCTTTTGACACATGAGATCTCATAACATTCACAGGATCTCTGGGGACCAGGATGTGGCTGTCTGTGAGTGACCATTGCTGCCTATGCAACAGTTATTGAGAAAAGAACATTTTTTTTTTCTGATTCCTGCTGGCCATGTCAAGAGCCCACATGGCTACGTATAATCCAAAGGAGCCTCGGGCTCCTTGTATTTTTGATTAAAATGTCCTTGTGAAAACCAACCCGCCATGAACTCCCTAGACCATACGCTTGCCCACATGCCCAGAGCAAGATATGAGATTTTCTGTTCGGAGGTCAGATCATTGCTTCCTATCAAAGCTTCGTCTCACTGGGACATGACTGTCACTGTTTCTCAACTTCATAACCACCCCTATTTGGCATAGCCCTTACCCAGAAGAAAACCAGGGCAGCCAGAAGTCAATGACCTACTCATGGGATGAAGCCATTCCTACTTCAAAACTGGCTTGCTGTTTAAAATGAAAAGATTGGCGATGACCACATTGCTAAACCACTGGAGAGGCATGAGGAGAAGGCTGTGATTAATTCAACCCAGGAGAAGTCTTATTGGATAATTTTGTAATGATCCTTTGCAGTCTCAGAGGGGATGGTTCTGAGTTGTCAGTAACATTAGATTTCCCTAGTCAGTGCAATACCACAAGGGGGTCAGAAGTCTGGTTGCATGCGGAGGGGAAGATTTCAAAGTAGAACTCACTGAGCCAAAATGAAAATAGTTCATCTAGAGGAAAAGTAACCATGGTTGCTGTATAGCTATGGACTCTAAAGGAGGACTGTGGTTTCACAAAGAAGACCATAAGTATTCCCGGGGCACCTGACCCTACGCACAGCCCGTGGGTATTAGCTGGGGTATAACTCAGTTGATAGCATGCTCATCTAGCATACACAAGGCCTTAGGATAGGTCTTTGGCACAACATAAGTCAGGTGTGGTAGCACAGACCTGAAACCCCAGCACATGGAAGGTGGATACAAAAGGATCAGAAGTTCAAAGCCACCCTTAGCCACAAAGTGAGTTAAAGAACATCCAGGGACATGTGAAAACCTCTCTCAAAAAGAAAATAAAAACGAAAAAAATAGTTCTTTCTCTCTCTCTCTCTCTCTCTCTCTCTCTCTCTCTCTCTCTCTCTCTCTCTCTCTTCCCAGTGTATTAGGAGCTGAGAACTCACAAGCACAATTCAATGCATNTCAAAAAGAAAATAAAAACGAAAAAAATAGTTCTCTCTCTCTCTCTCTCTCTCTCTCTCTCTCTCTCTCTCTCTCTCTGCTACTATCTCCTCCCAGAGTATGAGGAGCTGAGAACTCACAAGCACAATTCAATGCATAAAAATTCTTCTTCCTGGTTTTTGCCTTAAAAGTCAGGGAACCAACTCCAGATCATTCCAACATAATCTGTAGACACGGTGTCCTGTCATCAGGAGGAGGTCCAAACAAATCAACAGCTGAGACTCCTGAACCAGCACTAGCTCCAACGTACCCGTGGTGTGTGGGCTGGGTAGTTATGTTTTGTTTTGTTTTGTTTTGTTTTTTAATCTACTTTACACAAGCTAGATGAATCTGAGAAGAGGGAGCCTCAATTGAGAAAATGCCTCTATAAGATCTGCCTGTAAGCAAGCCTGTGCGGTATTTTCTTGACTAATGATTGATGTGGCTACTGTGGGCAATGCTACTCATAGGCAGGTGGTCCTGGGTCATATAAGGAAGCAGACTGAGCAGGTTATAGGAAACAATCCAGTAAGCAGCTCTGTTCTATGGCCTCTCATTAGTTCCTGCTTCTAGGTTCCTGGTCTACTTGAGTTCTTGTCCTGACTCCCTCAGGATGGATTGTGACCTAGAAGTATAAGATGAAACAAACCGTCTCCTCCCCAAGTTGCTTTGAGTCGTAGTGTTTCATCATAGCAATTGAAACCTAAGACAAGGAATATAGGGCACTGATGTGGCAAATTTTCTAGTTCTGTAGCAGAATCTTGAGTCTGGGTACTTTATTTAAAAAAAAAAAAAGAATTCTTTTTTTTAGATCCATAGTTCTGGAGATGTGAACATCCAAGCAAGGTTGTCCACATCTGCTGAGGGCATCATGTCACTTCGTGACATGAAGGAGGAGCAAGAGGAGCAGATGAAGGGCACCGCTCTGCTTTAACTGGAAACCTGCTCTCCTCTTCACCAGTGCAGCTCCTACGGAGCCAGTGCACCCATCCCTCTATGAGGGTGTGACCCAAATGCATCTCGAAGATCCCACTCCCTCTTGATACCCTGGCATCACGCGGCTTTCGGTGCGAACGACCTTTTCAAGCCATAGCAGGCACCATCTACCAGGGAGTGTTCTACCTTTGGGATCCTCCCTGAGAAAATAGGGGGCTCAGAAGCCTAACACTAAGCAAGAGTGAGGCAGGGTTGGGAAAGGGACCCAGGGAGGAGGAAAAGCTAGCCATCACTGAATTGTGGCTATGATCACCACTTGGGGGAACTGAGGTGGGTCTTTCAGAACTGTCCTTCTCAGGGTCAGGAGGGTCCTGGGTAAAAAGCATCCTCTGGAGCTGGACACCGTTGATTTCCTGGTTTCTTTCCATGCCATCTCGAAAGCAGAATCCTGTTCCCAGGTGGCAATTCCTTGACCTACGATGACAGCAGAGGGCCACTACAACCTCTGGATTTCCATGTCTCCCATCCCTCACCAAACACTCCGTGCAAGCATGTGCCAGGGCCCTGCAGGGGCATCTGAGACTTGAAGCAGATGTGCAGCAGAAGTTCCTGGGGTACCCTTGAAAGCAAAGCAAAAATGACTGGTGCAATGGCTCAAGAATGAAGCTCCTCTTCGAGAGGACAGGGATTCAATCCTAAGCTCCCATGTGGTGACTCAACAACCACCTGTAACTCCAGATACAGGGTTTCCAGTGCCCCCATCTGGCCTCAGGACCCTAGGCATTTGTGCTGCACAGACTTGTATGTAGGTGAAACACCTATATATGCAGAAAAAAATTTTTGAAAATTCTCAAAAGTGGAACAAAAACGACTCAGGAACTCTAGAAGACAATGGTAAAATGGCCCAGATACAGGCATGGCCTTGGTCTAATCCCTAGTATGCACACATGTGCAAATGCATACAAGTACACACACACACGTGTGTGTGCAAATGCATACAAGTATACACACACACATGTGCAAATGCATACAAGTACACACACATGTGCAAATGCATACAAGTATACACACATGTGCAAATGCATACAAGTACACACACACATGTGCAAATGCATACAAGTACACACACACACACACACACACACACACACACGCGCGCGCACAAGGGGGGAAGAAAAGGAAGGGAGGGGAGGGGAGGGAAAGTAAAGGGAAGAAAGGAAGTAAAAAGGAGAGAGAAAGGAAAACAAGAGAGAGGAAAAAGAGAAAAGGAAGGCAAGGAAGGGAAGGGGAGGGGAGGGGAAGGAGGG
>NC_034605.1:40434943-40446906 GCF_900095145.1 Mus pahari
GGAGGGGAGGGGAGGGGAGGGGAGAGGAAAGGAGAGGAGAGGGGAACCTGGCATGCTACATGAAGAGCTGTGCTGGAGAAGCCGTGCTCAGCCTTTGTCTAGATTTGGCTCAGGAAAGCCCCAGAGGTAGAGAGGTAGAGAGAAGAAACTGTCTTTTATTCACAGCTCACTAGAGTGAAGTAACCCACTCCCTGCCTCTCCCTCCAGAGACAGGCAGTATGCACCACTAACCTTCGCCTCTCCCTTGATTTCCCTAGCCTCTCACTTGAGGTTTTGTTGGGCTCCACCTCACGGTGCTCTTACAGAACACAGGCTGTGTGTCCCAGATTCACAGGCCTTCTCTGCATGCGGACAGTTCTGAGGGATTATGGTTTTGAAGGCATCTCTATTTTATTTTCTCCTTAGTTGTACTATGCTCCCACCAAGAGTGTGTAAGCATTCCCTTGCTTCAAAAAAGTAGCCAAGTAAACAAGAAGTAGAAATGGCACCAACAAGGGAACGAAGCCATTATGATAGAACTACACAGCAGATTGTATGCTACCTTAAAGAAGGAAATCTCATCATTTTTAACAGCGTGGTTAAAAAACAGAGGACAGAGTGCTAACCGGAATAAGCCAGAGAGAGGATCAATTCGGCCTTGTTTCCTTTACATATGTAAACTAAAAGTTAAAAAAAAAATTCAAACTCATCAACTCAGAGAGGAGAGATTTTTTACCAGCCAGGACCCAAGAAACGAGGAGTGACCTTGATCCAAGGATATACTATACTAAAGTTAAAGTTAATTTTTCTCACTGCCATGATCAAAAAATCTAACACAAGAAACCTAAAGGAGGACGGATTTCTTTTGGTTCACTATCCCTGAGATACAGTTTATCACAGCATGGAAGGAGGGGTGTGGCCACGTTACATCCACAGCCAGGAAGCAGTCCAAGGTGCACGCTGGAGCTCTGCCTGCTTTCCCCTTCCTTTTTCAGTCTGAGATTCTGGACCATAGAACAGCTCAACGGCTACCTCAGTTAACTCGATGTAGAAACTTCTTCCTCACAGATGTGCCCGGAGGCCACTCTCCTAGCAAGTTCTCCACCCTGTCAAGCTGACAGCATTACCCTTCACAGACACAGACTTCCAGCCGTGAGATGGGCCAGTTCTTGAGATCTGACATACAGTGTGAAAACTACACATCAGAATCCTGTATTGTTTATTGGAAATTTGCTGACAGGATGGAGCTTAGCTGTTCTTTATTAGGGAGAATGACACTAGAAGTGTTTGGTTACGTCGGGTAGCTTTGAATGCCTTAGATAGACACTTAGCCAATATAGCTTGGGAGAACCATTTTGCCCTACTGGCCCAGCAAGAAGGAAATGGCTTCAAAATGTCAGCCATTTTGTTGGGGGTGGCAGACCAGCACTGATACCCACAGCCTGACTCATATGTCACCTACATCCATATTCACATCTTTAAGAACCTCCACACAGATAAAGCTAGGTCCTTGACACAGGAAAGAGTCAGAGTAAATGAAAGTGAGTATGTTTATTAAGCAGAGCTAGTACACACTGTAGATTTAAGGTCAGGTGTTGAAAAGGAGGGGCACAAGGAAGGACAGAGATCACATCCACAACATGAATGTGGGCATCTCAAAAGAAAGGAAAGGACTGCTTACGTGTTGTCGTTAGTTTGCTTCCTATTGCTATGATAAACATCAGGACCAAAAGCCACCAGAGGAGAAAGGGGTTTATTCCATCTTACAGATGAGAATGCACCATGGAGGGAAGTCAGAGCAGAAACCCAAGTCAGAAACCTGGAGGCAGGCACTGGGGAAGAAGCGATGGAGGAAGACTGTTCAGTGACTTGCTCTTCAGACTCACATTCAGCTACTTCTCTTACACACCCCAGGACCACCTATCCAGGGCTGGAACTGCCAACAGTGGCCTAGGCCCTCCCACATCAGTCAGTAACTTTGATGGAAAAATGTCCCTCAAAGACTTGCCTACAGGCCACCCTGATGGAGGCTTAGTCTCCAGTGTGATTCCTTCTTCCCAGGTGACTCTAGCTCTTAGGGTGGTGACCAAACACTCCCCAGAACACCTGGTGTCTTTACAGTGGTTACATCCACACCCACGGGTAATTTTGTAGCTTTCTAAGGCTCGCTGTTGCAGCTTTAGAAGTCCAGGTGTTTCAAACAGCTACCCCACCAAAGCAAGAGAAAGTATCACTGGAGAGTCCAAGCTGAGGGGAAACACTACCAGGATGGGGTGAGAAGCCTATTGCAGATTCAGACTTGGAGTCCACGCAGCAACAACAGCTATACCCAAGACTGAAGCTATTGCACATCCCATTCCTCTTGAGGATGCCCATGGTCAATCATAAAGTAAATGCGCTGGTTTCAAGCCCTGAGAAAAAGTCTGAATGAACACATAAATAAGGGCTGAGAGTTGTAGCTCAGCGATCAAGCACTTGCTTCACATGGGAAAGCCCTCTGTTCAATCCCAGCATAGCACATAAACATAATAATCTTTTTAAATAAAGCCCTTCTTCTGCATAAACTAACAGGCTTGGCATCATAATTGTTAGTCTACACTAACAGTGATAAAACACCATAACAATGCTTAAATATTAAGAAAGTGGAAGAATTCTAATGAGGGCCTAGCGAGGCCGGAGGAAGGGTACAAAGGCTGTCAATCAAGTTCACCACTCTGGGAGTGTAGCCGGCCAGCCGCCATGCAGAACTGGGTCTACCTGAAAGGGGATCTGGAAATGAAAAAGGACAGGGTGTGAGAGAAGGATGAAGCCAAGACTAAGTTTCTGATCAAGGCTCAAAAGTTTAATATTCAGCACTATGTTTATATAGGGAGAGCCCACGGACCCACCCTTTGTTTCAGGTAGATGTGTCGCAAAGCAAGCTCAACCAGCGGTTTACTCCTCAAAGCTCCCATAGGAAATTACAAATGCAGCAAGAGGCCAGCTGACTCCACCTAGGTCTTAAAACCACTGGGGGTCTGTTTAACCTACTCAATGCTGGTAGGGGAGAGCACATGGGAGCATCACCACTCTGGGAGCACGGCCACTTCCCAGCACTTTCCCTTGCTCCAGCCTCTGCTTTGGTTTCAGAGAACAAAAAGATGGAGCAATTGGCTAAGCTCAGTGGAATCTACTATAAACATGGCTCTCCTGCACACCAGCAGTACCGAATGATTGACTGAACCTAGCAAGGACTGGACCAGTGCAGCCAGAACTAAAGACCTTGAAATAGAGCGTTTCGGTGTACTGGTCTGAGGTCATGAGACTCAGTCAATAAGGGCTTACTCCCACCCATTCTGTCAATACCGCCGAAGAGAACCATAGAGGCAGTACCAGGACCAGATGAGCAGGGACACTATAAGCAGAGAGACTGGGATCAGTTTGGGCCCTGGAGACCAGGGGTGGTAAAAGGAGGGAGCAGAGCACAGACCATCACCCCAAGCCTGTGACTTCGAGACCCTGTGGGTCTTTCATGTTCCTGCCGTAGAAGTCAGTTTCTGGAGTAGGAGTGGAGCTTCATGGTAAATATGTCAATCCCTTGCCCAACAAAAAGGCAATCAACTTAGGTTCAATTGAACTAAAGTCAGTTTACTCTCTTTAATAAGGAGAGGGTGAAAGGCCAATTTTTAGAACTTTTTCAATGAGGGAAAGGAAGAAATAGGTGAGAGTATCCTGGGAATCTTTTTTAGTATAGAGGGTGAGAATGTTAATTAAAGGAATCTCAGAAACGAAGAGGGCCTGAGAAGGGAAGGAAAGAGAGTTTAATTTTAGGTGTTGTTTTGTCGAGCTAACAACAAAAAGTCACTTCCCCGAGTTACTCGCAGCTATTCTCAGGAGCTTCGTGGACCCCAAAAAAAAAGCTCTAGTCGAAAGCGTGAAGCATAGAAAAACCAATTTAATGAAAAGCTCTCCCAAAGAAGGACCTGTTAGGAGTGAAGAAGAGCACAGACTGGCAAAGCCCTCGGGCGTTAAGTGAGCATCAGAGAAGAACAGGTACCATGTGAACAATGTTCTTCAAACAGCTAGACCCGTCCACGTTTGAAACTGAAAATGTGAAAACGAAAAAACCAGATGCTACTGCACGAGACTTCCCAAACCTGGGTGTCATCGCAGCTGTCGGAATCCATCAAGTGAGCCTCCCGTGAACTGGCTAACTAGTGACAACTGCCATTACCCCTCCCCGGGACCACACTGTTGGCTGAGGCTACAGCCAAGGCCTCTAGTCCTCCTTGAGCCCTGCTGGAAGATTTCTGTTTCTGTTTTGTGAGTCCAGAAGCTGAGTGCCAAGATTACCCACTGTCCCTTTGCTAGTGACAAAGAGATCTGGGCCTGACACCCATCTATCTCTGCATCTTAGTGTTGGGGATTGGTTCCCCAATGTTTTGAATTAATCCGGCCCCCAAAAATCAGGAATTTGCATGTCCAAACACTGAAGGTTCTTGTCCCCAGTTGGTTTTTGATCAATCAATAAAGAGCCAGTGGCCAAAAGCTGGGCAGGTAGACTGAGGTGGGACCTTTAGATTTGCAGAGGCTGGGGACTGGGAGAAAGGAAGAGAGGGGATCACCATGACTTGGGGGAAGAAGGATGGAATGTAAGAGCTGCAGGAGAGAGAGCCAACCAGCCATGTAAGAATTTGGGTAAGTGACCACTTCCCAGATTGGACCTGGGGCAGCAGGAGAAGCTTTAGAAATCTCAGGAGTGCTGGAGAGGAGCATTTGCTAGCAGGGGGGAAGGTTTAAGAGTTCCCAACCTTGGAGCTGGTCACAGTATATCAAAAAATTAACTGACGTGTGTGTGTGTGTGTGTGTGTGTGTGTGTGTGTGTGTGTGTGTGTGCCCTTCGTTTTGAGTATACAAAGAGCTCCTGAAGAGGTATGTGCATGCAACCTGCCAGGAGCCAAAGAGCTGTAGTAACTACCAATACATCTTAGCTCAAGCCATTTGCCCTGGGCCACACAAGAGCAATAAAATAGATATACAGTATGCATACCCACAATGGGTACTGGAACCAAGTACCCAGAGAGGAAACATAAGGAGGATAGTTTGGAGATAGAAGGGGATCGGCAAGAGGGCAGCGGAGAAGGGAGGGAACTAGGGGGTAAATATAAGCAAAGTACCCTATGTATGTTGTAGGCATGAATCGGAATCCAGAGGCACCTGATGAGACTTCTAGGTCCAGGGACACTTGATAGTTTTAGCAATGGAAGTAGCTTATCAACAAGAAAGGCAGGTCAGGAGAAATGAATGGCTCAGTGGTTAAGATCATTCCCATTAGAGGGACAGAGTTTGGATCCCAGTACCCACACCAAGAAGCTTACAAATGTCTATCACTTGAGTCCCAAAGATCTGATACCTTTTTTTAGCCTCAGTAGTCACCCTGGAAAAGACACATACATGCATACACAAACACACACACATAAACACACTCACATATACATGCATACACAGACAAACACATACATGTGGTCTTAATATGAAAAAGAAGGGAGAGGCAGAGGCAGAGACAGAAACAGAGGTAAACAGACACCTGAGACTGACCCCCAGGCCACTAGATTCTGGCTTTTCAGTTGTTCACATAGCATCTACCTTTCCTGGCTTTTGGAAGTATGTTCTCATACATGCTGTCTCTCAGATGTATCCCTGGTAAGGAATGGTCTCAAGTCTTTCAACCAGTGGCTTGTTGTTGTTGTTGTTGTTGTTGTTGTTGTTGTCATTGTCATCATCATCATTGTTTCCCATGCTAATCCTGATGCATATAGTCCCCCCCCATCCAACTCTCCTACCACAATATACATATGTGAAAATGGACATATCAGCTGGGTGTGGTGGCAACACGCCTTTAATCCCAGCACTCGGGAGGCAGTGGCAGGCGGATTCCTGAGTTCTAGGCCAGCCTGGTCTACAGAGTGAGTTCCAGGACAGCCTGGGCTATACAGAGAGACCCTGTCTCAAAAAAAAACAAAAACAAAAAAAAAAAAAGAAAAAAGAAAATGGACATATTATCTAGCAATGGTACACCTGCAATCACAGTACTTGGAGGGCTGAGGCAGGAGGATGAGAAGTTCAAGATCATCTTCAGCTTCTTAGTAAACCCAAGGCCAGCCTGGATTATATGAAACTTTGTCTCAAAATAAACCGACAAACAAAAAGTCATGGTGTAACCCATTATTTTTTATGCTAACTAAAAACAAGGAGTTAGTCTGTTTTTAAATTGTGTTGTTGTTGCTTTAAACTTTTTTCAATACTGGATTTTTCTGTGTAGCACTGGCGATCTTGGAACTTGCTCTGTAGACCTTGAACCCAGAGACACACCTGCCTTTGCTTCCCGAGTAATGGGATTAAACCTGTGCACCACCACCACTATTTAATGTGACTGAGATGGGTGGCCTCTGAAGTGAGCAGAAGAATGAAAATACTCTTCTTAATTCAGTGATGGAGCTGGGCAGTGGTGGCGCATGCCTTTAATCTCAGCACTTGGGAGGCAGAGGCAGGTGGATTTCTGAGTTTAAGGCCATCCTGGTCTACAGAGTGAGTTCCAGGACAGCCAGAGCTACCAAGAGAAACCCTGTCTCGGAAAAAAAAAAAAATTATTAATAGAGTATGTCTTAGGTAGGGTTTCCATTGCTGTGAAGAGACACCATGACCAAGGCAACGCTTATAAAGGACAACATTTCATTGGAGCTGGCTCACAGGTTCAGAGGTTCAGTCCATTATCATCAAGGGGGGAGCATGGCAGCATCCAGGCAGGCATGGTGCAGGCAGAGTTGAGAGTTCTGCATCTTGTTCCAAAGATAGACAGGAGAAGACTGGCTTCCAGGCAGCTAATATGAGGGTCTTAAAGCCCATTCCCATAGTGACACACTTCCTCCAACAAAGCCACACCTACTTCAAGGCCACCCCTCCAAATAGTGCCAGTCCCTGAGCCAAGCATATTCTAACCACCACCAAGTATGATGACCAGGAAGACAACCACCACTATGCTAGGAACCTGAATTCTTCTCTGTGCTTTTCTTGAAAAGAGGACAGCTGATAATCCACCATCTTCAGTGTGCCCGGGCATAGTGAAAATGAAACCGCGTGACTCCTTCAGCCATAAGTAGTAACAGACACTGTATTTAGAGAAGAGAACAAAACCAAGCCAAAAGTGACTACATCACAGCTATCGGATGTTTCTCCTAATGCAGTGTCTTTGAGTTCCTGGCCACTGGTCTCAAAACATTTCACCCTGTATTTCCAGCACCAGTCTAGACTCTTGACCACTCAGTCAGCCAGAGTCTTTCCATGACCTGCTTGCTTCCTCTCCACACTTCTCACTATCTGGACTGTGCTCTGCCCAGAGGTTTCTGTACTGTCAGCCTCATCACTGGGAAGCAAGAAACAGGTACATGGGCAGAGACCATTGTTCATCAACACCTGAGATCCATTTGAAGTCAGGAAATTAAAACTTTTATGTCAATGGCTACTCTTACTTTATTACCCAGACTTGATCTATGTCTCTATGGCCACAGATGATATGATAACCTTATTTGGAGGGTTGTTTTAAATGAATGAATAACATTATCTGTGCTCTATATATTTTTCAGAACAGATATACTATGCCGGCCCTGTCAATAACCTTGGACTTGATATTCCACAGGTAAGGTTTCCTGTTTTGTATTGTTGTGTATTATTGTGTTGAAGAGTTGATTTTCAACTCTTGGAGGAGAAAAAAAAAGAGAGAAAGAGGAGAAGGAAAAGGAGAAGGGGGAAGAGGAGGAGGAGGCAAAGAAAAGGAGAACTAGACTTACATAATTGAAAGTGTTGGCACATGCCATAATTCGGAGGCATGCTAACATGCCAGCTTTGTCCTTTTGATGCTTCATGAACCTTTCGGTTATACCAGAACAAAACCTACTGGAGTTGAAATGCTGGCATCTTGTCCACAGGATTGGGGTTGTGTGGGGGAACTCCATATGGCTAGCGTTGTGTGGAATGTGTAGGAGTCAACTGGCTTCTGGCAGTCTAGTGAAAGGAGAGTTTACGAAACCCCAAAGGTTTCAGTGTCCCACTGGTTACCATACCGTACTATGACTGCCAAGCTGGGATGTTAGTCTGCTTCTATTTACTGTATAATGTATAAAGAACAGGGACAGCTCAGCTGGGAGACTGCTACCTTGCAAACATAAGGGACTGAGTTTGATCTCCAGAGCCCACGTTAGAATAGCCAGATGAGGCAGTCTAGGCTCATAATCCAAGTCCTGGAGAAGCAGAGACAGGCAGGCTCCTGGGACCTGCGGGCCAGCCAGCCTAGGGAGTTTCAGCTCAGTGAGAGATCCTGACTCAAAAAAAAAAAAAAGGAAAAAGGAAAACGGTAGATGACACACGAGGAGTGACACCCACAATTGTCCTTGGCCTCCACAGGCATGTACACACACAATTATATGTGTCCCACGTGCACATGCATCTGCACACACAAACACGATCACATAACACATATGACCAAAGAATAAAGGAATAAACTCAGCCCACCCCTCCAGAGTCTGGGATCTCCAGGGTAAAGGGGGCACATCTAGGGTCTCCTTGCTGGTAAGGACTTTGCAACATCCTAAGTCAGCCCATTAGGGGACACAAGTCAGGACATTTGAGGATAAAGGAGTCAAAATTTTTATAACGCACCCACTCCCAAGAAAACCCATTATTCCTTAATCTATTAGTCCATAAACGAATGAATCCACTCACAAGGGCAGATCTCTTTTAAAAATCACACATCTTCTGATCTCACGCTGTGGATTGCAGTCAACAGACTTTATAGCAGGGACAGTCAAAACAAAGCATTGTGGCCCGTCCTGAGCCAGACTCAAAGCTAAGATGAGGATTTCCCATGAAGTCCATTTTACTTAAAATAACATTACTTCTGATGGGCATGCCCTCAAGCTGCTCTGACATCGCCATGCATTTCCCTGTTGCCCCTTGAAAGGACAATCTGGAACATAATAAAGATGTCACGGCTTACACATCTTGCTTTCAGCTTCATCTTTTCAGTCATCTGAAACATGAAGGAGAGATACTGGCTCCTGCACCAGGCGTCAGTTTCAGCTCTGAGGTTTTTGTTTTTTTTTTTCCTTCCTGTCCCACCCAGTGAGCTCCGAAGTCACAGAGTCCTGAACAGACCCACTTCGGTTTCCACAGGAATCCTTCTCACAGCCGGAATCTCTCTCCCTCTGTCTCCAGGAGTCCCCAGTGATCTTCTCCTGCCTTTCTAAGAAAGGCACAACTTCTTCCAGGAAGGGAAACTCAGTCTCTCCCTGGAGGAACTCTCCCAGGGAGCTAGCTAGCTTTTCTTCACATCGTTGCTACTTGAACGTTTTTTTTTTTTTTCCTTCCTTGTTTTTTTCTCCTGATACCCCACTAGAGACTGATGTAATAATTGCTAACAATTGGATTTCATTTTGCCTTGCTGGCTTTTTAAAAATCAGCTACACTTCCCAATCCCTAGGCAATGAAGGCGCAGTCAGGGGAAGGGGGCTCTTAAAGTCATAGAAGCTCTTTGAAAGGAAATTTACCCTCAGAGATAGATATAAAGGGCTTTATAGATGTTACTCATCTTAACACAGGATTTCATCTGCTAAACTCTGCAAGAGTTTAAAACAGCTTAAATGGAAAAATTCATTGACTCCATCTAGCCTGCAGAACCTCATAGCTTAGTGGCAAGATACCCTGGAGAGTGCCGGCCGTTTGATCATGTCTTCTCGTGACTGGGCACTGTGACTCACTGTCACTGAACTGCGTGTCACAGGCCTGGAAAAATGAGGGTTGAAAATGCCAAGTACAGATGCTCCTGAGCCTCTTTTCGTCTGTCGCCACTGTAAATAGAGCCACCGTCATCGGGCACCATACTGTAGTCAACAATATACAGTCAGCAAGCCTGCAGTGCTTGCAGGCTACTCCTTGCCTGCCTTCTTCAACCAGTAATAGTGCTCCTAGAGATATAGCCCAGGGGAAGCCAGAGGTCCTGACCCTGGTTTCCTCCTCTTCTTCGGCTTGTTCATGGGAAGTAGACACCAGAGAAGCTGCTAACCCACACCCACAACCAACAGATGACATACTTTTCTGGGGCACCTTCCTCACAGGCCTATGTAACAGAACAACTGGGGGGGGGTCTTGATTCCAAGAAGGGCTATCCACATTGGCCACAAACAGCGATAGTGTGCCCAGGGCAATCAGCTCACAGCTGGATGCCACACAGCTTTGAAAAGAACTGCACAGTTTTTAGGGAAAGTTCTGGTTTCCTAAGAACTGTTAGTTGAAGTCATTTTAATGGAAGGCCTACTCACACCCCGTCCCTAATCTAGACCCCCCAGAGATGGATTCTGAGCTGATGGAGGTTTCTCTTTAGCCAAATTCTTCCCATCAATACCTTGGTTATTTTTCCTCTTTTTTTGAAATGTATTTATTTATTTACTTATGTAAGTATGTGGTATATACTGACTAGTGTGGCTGTGTATCATGTTGAGTTTCACAAAGACAAAGAAGTCTACACATGTTCAGTACAGAAACTTCTTGCAAATACTTTCATTCTGTAGTTGGTGGAGTGGGCAGATACACAATCCTTAAGGAGAGAGGGACATACATGCTCTATTTATTAAATAGCTGGTGGTGTTGTGGGTCGCATGTCCTAATGCTTTGTTTTTGTCCCTTGCAGGGAGAATACCAGCTCTTGCTGGAACTGTACAATGAAAACCGTGCTACTGTGGCTTGTGCCAATGCCACCGTCACCTGCTCCTGAGCATGGTCTGCAAGAAAATGCACAGTAAACTCGGCCTCAGGGGACCCCAAGGTCCCTGGACTCACCCAGCTGCAAGAACCACTGATGTCCAAGACAGGTTCTAGAATGAAATTTCTTGTGGGTCATTCTCCCAATCTTAGCTCCAGGGACAGATGTTCCAGGGCCCAACAGATGTAATAAAGCTTCAAAAACTATCTATTTCTGAGGACCCTGAGTAGACTTGAAGCCCCATTTGTAATACCTCTCCTTGTGTAATTACATCTCATCAAAGTTACTTCCTTGTCTGCTCCTTAGCAACGTTTCCTTGAAGTTGCCTGGGATGTAAAAAATAAAATAAAATAAAATAATAAAATATGCCCTGCACCTATTCATTGTGGCTTGCTCAATGACTGTAAGAACGGTCTGCAGTTAAAGAATTGTTTTCTTCAGATACAAGTGTTGGCCACCGGTGAGGCACAAGTAACTCTCAGAAAGCCAAGATGGTGGCCTCCCTAAAATCAGAGCTCTAAGTGTCATAGCTGCTCCTGAGCCCTAAGACCATGACCGGGAGAAGATGAAACCCCACCAAGTGTGATATCGCTGTCCCACTTACTGACCTATTCCTTTATCTTCACCCTCTATTCTGTCAGCCTCCATCTCTGTAACAAATCTCTAGGATAACTAACTTACAAAGGGGAACCGGGCGTGTGGCTCACAGCTTGGCACGTTTCCGAGGGTGACTGTGGTCCCTTCTGCTTTGACCTGTGGTGGGGTGTCGCTTTGCAGCAGGAGCTAGTGACAGAGTAAGTCAGAGCTTTAGAAGCTGTTGAAGGTTCCTGAGTTGAGGGCAGACAGGAATGATAGCAGTGGATCCATACTGCTCACAAGAGAAGACAAAGACGGCCATGCCAGGCCTCGGAGTGAGCCATTCTGCGGAACCATTCTGCCCTTCCACTCCCTCTCTCTCCAGGCATCTGCCCCATTCCTTTCTCGGTGCATTCCTGAGACTGAGAAAAGCCTTCAGGAGACTTGTGCACACTCCCACTCCCAACAGCTCCCAACAGCAGTCACAGGCTCCCAGAGGCATGAGAGGGTCCCAGCCATCTCTCTCCCATTGCTTTCCTTAAAGCTGACACCTCTGTGAGGTGTGTGTGTGGGGTGTGTGTGTGTGTGTATGTGTGTGTGTGTGTGTGTGTGTGTG
>NC_034605.1:40446976-40452471 GCF_900095145.1 Mus pahari
TGTGTGTGTATGTGTATGTGTGTATATGTGTGTGAGTATGGTATGTATGTATGTATGAATATGTGTGTATGTATATGTGTGTATATGTGTGTATGTGTGTGTGGTGTATGTATTATATGTGTGTGTATGTGTGTGAGTGGGTCGATGGGTGGGTATGAATGTGTATGTGTGTGTATGTATATGTGTGTGAGTGTGTGTGTATGTGTATATGTATGTGGGTATGAGTGTGTGCATTTGTGAGTGTATTTGTATATTTTATGTGTGTGGGTGTGTGTATGTGAGGGGGTATATATATGTGTGTGTGCTTGTGTGTATGTGGGTGTGTATTATGTGTGTGAGTATGTATACATGTGTGTGTATGAGTGTGTATGTGTGTATGTATATATATGGAGTGTGTATGTGTAAGTGTGTGTAGGTATGTGCATATATATGTGTGTAGGTGTGTATAGGTGTAAATGTGTGTATGTAGGGTGTATGTATGTGTGAGTGTGTGTGTGTGTGTGTGTGTGTGTGTGTGTGTGTGTGTCACCTTATGTCAGAGACATAGACATTTATTCAGATTCTGTAAGTTTGGGTTAAATAGGGACTTCCATTTGCAGAGCTGACCCCAATCAGGGCTGCACGAATACACTCACAGTTTCACTAAGAACATGAGTTGTGAGAAAAAGAAAATGTTCCTCTGCCTCCACATATTGACTTTCCTAATGTCATATCTATGCCTTGGCTTTCACCATGAGTTTCATTTTTGCAAGGTGAGTCAAAATGCCAGTCGTTAAGAGTCTCTTACAAAACAGACCCGGTAGGAGAAATGGCCAGCCTCACTCTGGCGGAAAGCAGTACCAAAGTCAGCTGTGGGGAGCAGAGGACTGGGGGTTTTAAGGAGGGGTTCCCAGAAGAGTGGAGCTCCCACTTCTCATTAAAAAACAAACAAAAAAAACATAAAACTTCCTTCTGCAGCACACAGAGACTGCCACAGTGAGCCATAGCTGCTTGGAACACAGAGGACTGACTGGGTGCCTGTCCCCAACTGAGGTGTTAGGTCTCAAACCCTAGAGAAACATACATATCAGAGTGGACCTGGCCTCCAGGTTCTCCCAGCATCCCTCAGTCCTGGCCTGTTACAGGGCATGGCTGGCATATCCCATCCCCACCCTGAATGTCCCCAGCCCAGGAGATGGGCTGCCCTTCCCCGAGCTGTCCTTCCCTACATCTGTCCTGGTTTTTTTGTTTGTATTTCTGTTTTGTTTTTGTTTTTGTCTACCCTTTGCCTTCCTAGCCTCTTGGTCTAGCTCCCCCCTCTCCCTTCTCTGCTCTCCCTTTCCCTCTCCCCCCTCTCCTCACATGGCCAAGCTCAGTTTGGTCATGTTAACTCTGGACTCTGTCTCTGCCTCTGGCTGTGCTCTCCCTTTAATCGACCATAAATCTCTCTCCTCCACCATACCTAGGAGCAGGCATGTCTCTTTCCTTATTTCTTTTTTCATTCAGTGCATTTACAACACAATCTGCGCATGTAAGGCACAGGGGACATTGTAGAACGCAGGGCAAGAAGCTTGTAAGAGCCAGAGGACTAGGAGGGCCTCTATTGAAAGAATGTCTTCTAAATATGACAGGAAAGGGACACCCGTGGAGTCTTAAGATCATGGCTGCTTAAGCAAGACCAAAATAATGACAACACCAGCTGACATGACAGCGTTGATGGGGGATTCTCATGGGACACTAGATAAGGAGCGACAAGCAATTAAAGACTGCTGAGAGGAAGAGAATTAATGTTCCCCAGGGACATCCTTCTAAATGATTATCCAATCCCAATCAGTCAATCCTAAAAGTACAAACAATAGTAAATAGACTCAGCCGGTGACATTTACGTATTTATTTGCATATGCATGAAACAGTAGTAATTAAAGAGTAATTAAAGGCCTTGAATTTGAGGAGGAGAGGATGTGGGAAAAGTTGGGAGGTGGTGGGGTGGATAATACAGATATATTTTAATTCAAATAATGAAGTTTCTTTTTACGTGGGTACCAAAAGCCAGACATCTAGATGATGTGGTCAGGCTGCCGGAGAGCTCTGAAGGAACCCAGATTGTCTGTCGAATAATTTATGTCCACTTTTCTTCTCCTAAGAAGACTTTGCTACTGTCTCAAAATCACCATGGAAAACTCCAGGAGCTTGCCCAACCTCTGAAGAGAAAAAGAAAGCCAGTTTAGTAAGGTTACACTGTTGGCCAGAATGAAAGGCCTCTTCGGGAATCTCCACCTGGGGCTCAGTCCTCAGCCGCCTTTCTTTAGGTTCTGAGGGAAATGTCAACCTCTCTGCATACAACACTATTGAAGCACCCCCCTTTTTTTTTTTTTTTTAAGATTTACTTATTTATTTTATGAATGTGAGTACACTTGTTGCTCTCTTCAGACACACCAAAAGAGGGCATCAGATCCCGTTACAGATGGTTGTCAGCCACCATGTAGTTGCTAAGAACTGAGCTCAGGAAGAGCAGTTGGTGCTCTTAACCACTGAGCCACCTCTCCGGCCCCTACTGAAGCATCTTTTAAGGGAACTCTTATGTCCTGAGGAAGCTATGTGGTACAGGTCTGGGACTTCACCAGAGCCCCAGTGGCCTGCCTTCCCCCTACTAGGGTCCACTTGTTGAAGTGATATTGCCTCTCAACAGCAGTGTTCTTCAGCCCAAGATGGTAAATCATGGGCGTTTGAGGGATTCCAATGATTCAAATGATGTCCAGCTCAGAACAGTGCTTGGGACGCCACAGCACCATCCATCATGTGTCAAGACGGCCAGTCACCAGTGGAGGCAAAGCCTCATGTCCTGCCTTACGTCTCCTATAACCTCCCTCCTATCATCTTCCATGATGGCACCAGACAATGGAAGGCCATCCCTCATCTGTTGAGTTAGCCATACTTCAGGAACAGTGCCTAACCCAGCTGCTTTCTGTTGCTATAGCAAAATCCTCTGACCAGAAGCAACTTGGGAAGGAAAGTGTTGATTGGTTTACACCTCTGGATCGCAGCCCATCATTGAGGCAGTCATCAGGGACCGCAGAGGAGCACTGCTACTCAATTGCTTGTTCATACAACCCAGGCCCACCCGCCCAGGGATAGCACTGCCCACAGTGTCCTGAACCCTCCTTCAAGTAATCAAGAAAATGTCCCCACAGACTTGTTTACAGGCCAATCCTCTACGGTAGAAACATTTTCTTAATTGAGGTTCCCTCTTCTCAGATGACTCGAGCTTATGGCAAACCAGCAAAGAAGTCGACCAACACAACTGAGCCCTGGTCAGCTTGACACACACACACATATCACTGTTTTACCTAAGCATGCTATGGCTAGCTTTGTTAGACCAAGGGTGGTAGCATGTTTCATAGTTACAGACTGGAGCCCGGGAGCTCTCCAAAATATATATCTGAAAAATCCATTTCCCCCAAAAGATAGATTGAAAATTTCCCCCAAAATGGAAATACCATAACCAGGCCAAAAGGATCTTGCAGATATTTTAATTCAACTTACTCCCTACAAATAAAGACACACCTTGAAGACATGAAGAACCAAATGTAGCAACTGACAGTTTAACAATTACTTAACAGCCAGAAATAGCTACTGAGAAGTAGCCAAGGTTCTTAGCCTCATTATAACATGGATGGCCTGTGGGTCTGTCAGCTGGGACACTATGGCTCAGATGCAAACCAACTGGCTTTCCCAGTCAGCAAGGCCAGTGCCTCTGTCTACACTCCCCATCACTAGATCACGCAGGCAGGGCATTATGGGAGTTGAAAAAAAGAGTTATTTTCCCTCTGGTCTACATGTATTTGCAGTTGTTAAGTTTGGGACTGAAAGGAACCTTCCACTGCTTTCAAATGTAACTATGTTCTCCTCACTAAAGCTTTCCCTTAATATGTGCTACGGTTTGATACATGTGTGTCTCTCAAGGACCCTTGTATTTTTATAGGGTCCTTTTGTGTTCTTAATGCTATTGAGAGGTATGGTAGAGATTTTAAGAGGCAGAGCCTAGCAAGGGGTCATTGGGGGGAGGGCTTGGGGGATTATGAGCTCTAAGCGTCTGTCTCCCTTTTGCCTTTACAGCTGATGAGTTTCAGTGGATTTACACTATCATGTGCTCCCACCGTGATGCGCTGCTCGCCAAAAGCCTAAAGCAACTCAACTCATTCGTCATGAACTAAAATGCCCAAATTGAGCCAAAAATAATTACCCTTTACCCTTTATGATCTGGTTATCTCTGGATGACAAGAAAGTAAGTTCTTTACTTCAGTATCTTGGTCTCTCTCTGCTCTTCAGGAAAAGGAGTTATATATCAATCCAGCCTCATGTGCTTGAACACATCGTCTCCAGCCGGTAAAGCTGTGAAACTTTTCAGGCGTGGGGCAGCCCTTGGAGGAGCTAGGTCACTGGTGGGTGTGCCTTGAGGTTAGTATATGCTGTCCCTACTTCTTACCCTATTTTGCTTCCTGATTGACCATGACGTGAACAAGCAGCCTCACGCGCTTCTGCAGCCATCAGAGCCGTCCCAACCATGGTGTCTTCCCTGTAACAGGCTGAAGAACAAACTTGGGCTTTCCCAGTTTTCGTGACGAGATGCTAAGGCACCAGCAGCATTCTGGTGGGCGACCTGCTGATAGGAGAGTAAAGCTTGTTCCGTGAACCTGAGCATGAAGGCCACACAAAGAAGAGAGGGGATGAGCCAACCATGAGCATGGGCGTCTTGTGGCTCCCAAGACGCTGGTGATGAACCTTGGCCATAAAGGAGATTCAAGATCCCTGAACAGCAGCCTGGGGAAGAGGTTGCTCAAGGGTAGACTAGGAGAGAATCACTGACACAATGATAATAGGGTCCTAGCAATAGCAAAGGTAGAAATTGGAAAGAGTGCCTAAAGACATTCCATGACACAAACAGGCCTGGGACTCTTAAAAGCTCGCTCTTCTTCAAGCACCTTCTTAGCAACCACGGACTACAAGCACATCAGATCTCACCATCCCTGGTGGACAAGATTCCCCCCCTCCCTTGGATCCCCAGCAGAATGGGGATCCCACTTCCCCCCCTCCGCTCCCCCCAGCTTCTCTTTCTCTCCCCTACTGCCATCTGGAAGTCCACTTGAAACACCCACACTGTCCCCACAGTGTTGTGCTTCCCTCCGTTCAAAGGCAGACGGACTCCTGTTACAGAGTGCCTTCCTCCCCCTCCTGACATTAAGCCTCCAATCCTAGGATTTGGGCCACTCTGAGCCAAAACACAGCCCCAGGTCCTATGGCCTATCCAGGGACCATGCTCCAGTTCTCATCCATGGGGTGGAAAAAACGAAACCGCAGATTTGGAGTAATGTACCAAGCATTTGATTTTAAGGATTTGACAAGAATGGAAAAAAAAATTTTTTTGAGAGCATTGTAGATACTCTTTATCACAAGCATTTGTTAGCAATTACACAAAGAATCATCATGCCCTTGACTTTCAGTGATAAGGAAACAAG
>NC_034605.1:40452741-40453748 GCF_900095145.1 Mus pahari
GAAAGAAAGAAAGAAAGAAAGAAAGAAAAGAAAAGAAAAGAAAAGAAAAGAAAAGAAAAGAAAAGAAAAGAAAAGAAAAGAAAAGAAAAGAAAGGAAATGATAGCCTTGACTTTGTTTACATTAGTTAAACTATATGAAAGCTCAGACCATAGATACCCAGTGGCAAGCCTTAGGGTAGAAGAGCAGGAGATGCCTTAGAGCATCACACCCTAGACAGTACAATGGGGTCCTGAAGGAACAAAGGAAGAGTTCTGGCTCTCCTAGGTTTTCAGGAACGTGGAGGGGCGGAGCACAGTAGGCAAGCTCCATACTGTGTGACCTCCGTGCTCTGTGCCACAGGTTCCCAAGGGACTGGCATAAATAAAGGCCTAATTCGAGGCTGCCTTGTGCTTGCCCAAGGTGACTTAACTTAGCAAAAGAGTGCTTGTGTGTCACACACAGTACATCACCCCTAAAAGCCTTGAAAGACAAATGTGCAACGATGAAAGAGTTCTGGGGACGCCCAGCAGTGACAGTCACACAACCACACAACACAATGCTGTGATTGTGATGATACCAGAGAATATTTAAAAAACAGTTACAATGAAACATTTTTTTGTCCTACATGTTACATCTTTTTTTTATTGGTTATTTTATTTATTTACATTTCAAATGTTATCCCCACCTTTTCCTGGTTTCCCCTCCAAAAACCCCTTATCCCATCCCCCTTTGCCCCCCCCCTTGTTTCTATGAGGGTTCTCCTGGACCCATCCACCTACCCACTCCTGCCTCACTGCCCTAGCATTCCTCTATGCTGGGGCAGCAAGCCTCCACAGGACCAAGAGCCTCCCCTCCCATTGATGTCCGACAAGACCATCCTCTGTTACATATGCAGCTGGAGGCATGGGTCCCTCCATGTGTACTCTTTGGTTAGTGGTATAGTCCCTGAGAGCTCTGGGGGGGTCTGGTTGGTTGACATTGTTGTTCCTCCTATGTGTTGCAAACCCCTTCAGCTCCTTCAGTCCTT
>NC_034605.1:40456171-40476617 GCF_900095145.1 Mus pahari
TTTTCACCCAGTAAATGAGACTATGACGAATATGCATGGTCTCCGTCTCTTCCTTTATCCCATTCCTCTCTAGGTTTGGAATCCCCCTCGAGGACCATGGAATGACTTATGTCCCGCGGGTCGGGATATTTGACCCTGAAATGTTGACAGACATTGATGCTATAATAATAAAAGTAATGATTCAAACAGATTCTCTAAAGTCTTCTCAGAACGATTTATTCTTTACCAGAGTAACAGTCCCTTTAACGGAGGCTGGGCACAGACACAGCCTCTCAATGGAACAGGCAGGTAGATAGGTATCCTTTACTGGAGAAGTCTGGCTTTGGAATAGTGATAAAGCCCCACCCCCTCTCTAGGTCTCTGATACAATGTAAACAAATCAATTGTTCAAATGAAATACTCCAAGACACTTGAACACTGGATGTGGTAACACAGTATAATACTTCCATGAGAATCCTACCTTGAGCGCCTCTGCCCTGAGTTCACCCCAGCTCTTAATTTCTTTTACTCCATTCTAAAATACTTGTCCCCAGCTTGCTTTTAAGGACACTAGGCTAGGTGTTTTCTCTTAAGTTATAATGTAGAAGCCACCATTGCCCTGTGGAAAAAAATGTCATCTCCACTTAAAAGCCTGTTCTAAAGGTAAGGTTGAAAAGAGGTTAAGTAAATTACCCATTTAACTAGGAAAGAAGTTAGAATCTGGTGGCTGCAGAAGGTATAATCCTCACAGAGTCAGGGTTTTGAGAAAGCATGGAGACTAGGTGAGCCTGTGTTGAAGGAGGTGTCTCCACTCTGGGGCTCTTGGTGTAGCCCTGAAAGTAGAAGCTAACTCACTTCTTGTGTGTCTGTTTGTGTGTCTGTTTGTGTGTCTGTTTGGGAAGCAGCATGTCCCGAATGGCTAGGCTGGCTTACCTCTGCTGACTTACAGTATAAATTGGCATTCAGATCCTCAGAGCTACTTCATTAAGCTTCTTCCATGATCTGTGCATTATGAGCCAGGTATACAATGAGAAGAGGCCAGGGACACACCCTGCTGGATGGGTCACTTGAAGAATGACGCCTGAGGGTCGCAAGCCTGCAGCCACTTTTTTCACACTGTGTTGTCCTACCTCCTGGGTGTAGGGATGGGCGGTCATGAGTTGTGTATTTGTGTAAACAAAAGTTTACATAACCTCTCTCAGTCCTTGCTGGGCTGTAGGGCTTTGGGTGCTTGTTCTTTGGCCTAAGCTTTGGAGCAGGACCCTTCATCTTACCACAGATTTAGCTCCATGACGGGTTCTCTGTTTTTCCATGTGAGCATTTATGCCATGTGAAAAACAAGAGCAACTTGAAAGTGTCAAGAAGATTCTCACGGAGCCTAGAGCGATGGCTCAGTGGTTAAGAGCACTGGCTGCTCTTCCAAAGGTCCTGAGTTCAAATCCCAGCATCCACATGGTGATGCACGACCATCTGTTAAGAGATCTGATACCCTCTTCTGATGTGTCTGAAGACAGCTACAGCGTACTTACATATAATAATAAATAGATCTTTAAAAGAAAGCACTGGCTACTCTTCCGGAGATCCTGAGTTTAATTCCCAACAACCACATGGTGGCTCACAACAATCTTTAATGAGATCTGATGCCCTCTTCTAGCATGGAGGTATACATGCAAATAAAGCATACATATACATTAAATGAATGAATAAATAAATAAGACTTCTACATACTAATAATAAGTAAAAATTTTTAAAAAGACTCAGTCTCAGGGCTGGCAAGATGGCTTATGGGATTAAGGAACTTGTTGCCAAGTCTGACATATAATCACTGTAGCACACACACACACACACACACACACACACAAGTAAACAATGCACTTTATAAAAATGCAGGCTCATTCTTTATCCTGCTGTACCATGCCACGATGCTGGCTCACCCCACGCTGGCCTAAATCCTCTCCTACCCCAGTGTCAAGCACTAAACATGGGCAGCATGGTCCATGCCCTACATGGTCATGCATCCTTTTTAGCTGACGGCATTGCTGTGCTAGGAATCTAACAATAGTCTCTCCAGGGATTTGAAGGCTCTGCAAATTGCCATAGCACAAATACTTCCATGGTGCTCAATCCTGAACTACTATTCACCAAGCTCTTGAAGTTCCAACACTCATACGCCAAGAGCTGATGGAAGCTGGTGACCACCGTCCATTCTCGGTCCTCTGTAGCACAGAGGCAGAAAACTGCAACCATATTCCTCCCAGCCAGCGTTCCTGCCTGTCTCCGCAGTGTCATTGTCTCCTAGTGTGAATGCGCTGCATCTCTCCCCTTCTACCCAGAAGAGCAAGCTGCATGGTCTAGATGAACATCTTTGCATTAAGGCACAGACTGCAAGTTATGCAAGGTACTGAGCCTGGTGTTTGGACTGGGATTGTGTTTTGGGGTGTGTGTGTGTGTGTGTGTGTGTGTGTGCGCGCGCATGGGGTGTGTGTGTGCGCGTGTGTATGTGTGTACCTGTGTGTGCTCTTTTGAGTAGGGGTCTTATTAAGTAGCCCATGTTTGCCGTGTAGCTTCTGTTGGTTCTATGGAGTCCATTCAGTTTTCTAAATTATTACTATAGTGTTTTATTCCTAAAACCCCCAGTTTGTTCTTTCTTCCCCTCAGTATCTCCTATTTGCTGAAACTATCTTTTCCTTCATTTCAGGGATGTCTGCCCTTACTGCTTAGAGCTTTTTGGTAATCACGGCTCTAAAATCTTTGTTAGACAATTCTGACTCTGTAACATCTCTGCTTTAGTGCTTCTTGCAGGCCCCCCACGCCCGCCCCCCCCCCAACCAGGAAAGTTGTGTATTAACAAATGTCTGGATAGTAACTATTTTGGATGCCATGCCTCAAGCCTCTAGATACTATTTAAGCTCTTTGGCAAACTGTCTTGTTCAGAGGACCAGGTTGGATCTAGGCTAAAAAATCTCTGGCCTGCCTTCCACGGATGTGACCTCGGTGTCGAAGCCATTTATTAGAGGTTTCAATGAAAGCTCAGTTGCCAAAGTGTCTACATGTGCCCCCGGTCACCCAGCAGTGAGTGTGGGTCTCGGACTGTGCCCTAGCCCACAGTTTGCTTCTCGGAGTCTACAGCAGTCTGCGTAGAGTCAGCTCCAGGCACCGGGAACTGAAGAGTTTGTACCCAGCTTTTTTTGAGGCTGCTTCCCTCTTCCCAGCCACAGTGGGAGCTCCCTGGGGCTCACCCTTTCCAGTCTCCAGATGGAAACAACGCGGGACTGTGACTACCTCATTTCAGCACGTGTTTGCATGCAAGCACACACCTGAGGCCAAATGACGTAAGCATCTTTTACAGCCATGAGGATTTCTCCGGCTCCCCGGAGGAGGTCACAACTCCTCCAATCCCAGATGTTTCTCTTTCCTCCGGACTTGAGGCTTCTCTAAACTGTCAATAAACTGTCAATGGTGCCCCTACTGCCACCTTGGCATTGCTTCAGGACTGGATGGCAGAATGAAGACAGGAAGTGAGAACAGAAACTAACTTTCCCAGGCTCTTCTTTAATATTAGAAACACCTTTGCCATTCTTCACACTTCTGAATCTTTCTCGGTCCTGAAGTCTCTCCTGGGTTGAGGCTCTGATTAAACCTCGAGAAAGTCCTAGAGGAGAAAGAAATGGAGGCACACTGGCGGCTCTCCAGTATTCTAAATCATCTCTTCCCATCTCACCCATTAACTAGGACTCACTTTCTGGAGTCCTCAAGCGGCTGCTTTACATCCATTATGCCCAGGCTTTATAACCCTTTTGGGAGCAGACCCAGAACTTAGTTCACCAGAACCCTACAGTCTGATCAGAAGAGTCTTTTTAAACCACAAATGTAGTCACACCACTCCCCTGCCTGGGGTCTATAAAGCACCTGCTCCCCGTGCCCCTAAACCCTCCATGTGTGCCCTGTCTCCTTTTCTCTCCAGCTTCCGGCCATCACTCTCTTGTCCTCAGCGTGGGCCATGTGCAGCTCCCAGCACACAATGCACTTGGAGCCCCAGCACACACCACCAGTGGCCTTGTCTAGGATGTGCTTTGCCCTTCTGTCCCTGGCTGCTGTCCCAGAAATCTCAGAAGAAACCACAACGGATTCCTCTTCCAGCTGAGAGTTCCTGACACGTTCTATTCTAGCCTGTGATCAAGCAACCGTTTATTTAGTTCCCCAGCCTTCGACACTAGCCAGTGAGCACCAGGAAGGCAGACGTGGTGCTTTCTCCAGCTTCTAATAGAGAATCTAGCACATGCTAGGTTGGCAGGTGATGACCTATGGAATTGAATCTAAGTACCAGAAGTGCCTTGGGGAAGCAAACAACCTGCCCCGAATCACATCCCTCCTCTGCTTATGTCCCGGGTAACAGGCTGCCATCACTCTTGGTTAACAATAAGTCCCCATTCTGCATCTGAAATTCTACCTTGGATCCTGTACATCTATCTCAACCATCAAGTCTCCAGTCTGTCTTTAAACTCCTGGGACAGAGTGTCACTCCTGAAGTGACCACACAGTGACCTCAGGCAATACCTATGGGGTTGCATCATGCCCATGCCCGTAACTCTGGGCCCTGCGAGAAGCAGCTGCTGCCCCCTTTGACTGGTTCCATGATAACCACAAGATACTGTTAAAGTAGACTGAGATTTCCTGGCTCCCTTAACACCCCCCCCCCCAATTTCCATGCCTCCTACCCCTCTAATCCACCCACCTGATTGGATGAAGTGTCAAACCACAAGCTGGTACACAAAGCATGGAAGTCATAATTTTCTGATAACTCCTTTTTAAAATAGAAAATGCTTAGAATTCATGTTAATAATGTATATTAGGACTAGCACAGTTGGTTAACTATGAATGAGAATACAATGAATATTACAAAACAGCTAGTAGAGAGGATTTGAGATATTCTCAACCCAAAGAAATAATTACTCCGTGAGCTGATAGACATGAGACATGACATCACACTCTGGGCCCATGTATTGACATGCTCCATAAATATGAGCAATCCGTATGTCAATCAAAAGTTTTAAATACATGCCAAGTGTCAAAGTGTATTTTATTTAACCCAGCTCCTCAGAGCGTTATCATTTCAGTATGCAATCAAGATTTTTGTAAAGTACTGGCAAGCAATTTCACATTTTTGGTTTTGTACTAAGACTTTAAGTTGCAGTCTGGGACCTGGAGAGATGGGCCAGCACTTTAAGAGCACTCACTACTCTTACGAAGGACCCAGGTTCAGTTCCCAGCACTCATGTGGCCACTCACAATTGTTCCTAACTTCAGTTCCAGGGGATTTGATGCTCTTTTCTGACCTCTGCTGGCAACACACAATCACACACACACAATCACATACACACACACATACAGTGCCCATACATACAAGTAAGCAATCATATACATAAAATAAAAATAATTATTTTATAAAAACTTAAAAAACAGAATCCTGGGCTGGAGAGATGGCTCAGCAGTTAAGAGCACTGATTGCTCTTCCAGAGGTCCTGAGTTCAATCCCCAGCAACCACATGGTGGCTCACAACCATCTGTAATGGGATCCAATGCCCTCTACTGGTGTGTCTGAACACAGCTACAGTGTACTCATATAAATAAAATAAATCTTTGAAAAAAAAAACAACAATCCTCTGTGTGTGAGTGTGTGTGTGTGTGTGTGTGTGTGTGTGTGTGTGTGTGTGTGTGTGTAAAACACATATATTGATCTTTTGAGACAAGGCCTCTCTTTGTAACCCTGGTTGTCCTGGAACTTGCTCTGTAGCCCAAGCTGGGCTCCAATTTAGAGCTTTGCCTGTCAAGTGTTAAGATTAAAGGCACAACTGTGGCTAGCTTATACTTTGTAATTTAATTTGGCACCTTTGTTTTATTTTGTGTAAGGATCTCTATGTAGTTCAGGCTGACCTCCACCTCACTTTGTAGGCAAGGATGGCCTTGAACTCCTGGTCCTCCTGCTTCCATTTCTGAAGGGCTGAGATTCCAAGTGTACAGTGCCTGCCTAGTGTTGTATATTTATAACATATGCCACTTTGGTTTAACCTCATCTCAAGCTCTCAGTGGCCACAGGAAGCTGGTAGTTGACACCACTTTGGATAACATGTGGCTGGAGGTTAAGCCCTATAAATAGCAACAGTAACTGCCAATCATTACTTTCTGCTTACAATGTTGCTGTGTGCTTCCCGTTTGCCTCCTACTCAGAGCTTTCAGTCTGCTCAGCAGACTTAATCTTTGTAGTAATCCCTGACCCGGGGATTATTGTAAAATCCATACTCTAGGAAACAGTCTCACAGACTAAGAATTCCTCTATGATTGACACAGGAAACTGAGCAGAAGAGAGGAAACTACATCCAGACTTCCGGCTGAAGTCTTCTTGCTTCTTAGCATTGCTAACCAATCAGCAGACGTAGAGAACTTGATAACTCTAGGTTATCAAGGACACACGGAAAATACATATATTGACTGAATGCATCAGGGACAACGTGATCAAACAGGCTTACCTTTTGACTTCATTTTACATTTTTCCAGGATGTACTCTGGCCAAGCGCCCCATCACTGATCTTCACAGCCAGCCCAGCTTTGATGGGTAAATTCGTTTTGAGAGTCATCATGAAGGATAAGCATTGCCTTTCAGGAAACACCCCTTCCCTCTCTGCTCCTTTTCTCATCTGACCCCTTTCTCCTTTTCTCCCCTCCATACTTCCCCCTCTCTCCCCCGTGTTCCTGGCCAGCTGCTGCTGCTTTCTTCTTCTTTTTCTTCTTCTCTTTCTCTTTCTTCTTCTTCTTCTTCTTCTTCTTCTTCTTCTTCTTCTTCTTCTTCTTCTTCTTCTTCTTCTTCTTCTCCTTCTCCTTCTCCTTCTCCTTCTCCTNTCTTCTTCTTCTTCTTCTTCTTCTTCTTCTCCTTCTCCTTCTCCTTCTCCTTCTCCTTCTCCTTCTCCTTCTCCTTCTCCTTCTCCTTCATCTTCCTCTCTCTTCTCTTCTCTTCTCTTCTCTTCTCTTCTCTTCTCTTCTCTTCTCTTCTCTTCTCTTCTCCTCTCCTCTCCTCTCCTCTCCCTGTCCCCTCTCTTTCTCTGCCTCTACTCCCTTCTCAATTCCCCTTCTCATGCCCCCAAATAAACTCTATTCTATACAAGAAAGAAAGAAAAAAGCCCACCCCTCTATACCAGCACAGGGCTAGGAGACTGTCAAGCCATAGAGAGGGCTGGGTTTACTGTGTTCCCAAGCTCTGAGAGCTTCATGGAGGATTGGCTTAGGGAACATTGGGTTTCTCCAGAGTTGACAGACAGTTAAAAATCAAGCTGCTTTCCTTCTTTCCCTCTATCCTACCCCCTTAGGCCAGCCAGCCTGACTGAGGTGGGGAGGTAGAGCTGTTTTCTCCTTCGCCTTCTCTGAGGCCTTAGTAGGAGGCATGTCCTTCTGGCAGCAAAAGGAAGGAGTTGGTTAGCACCTTAAAGATGCTTGCAGAGCAAATACAATCCCCCAGTGATTGTTCTGGATAATTGAGTTTTTCTTTCTTATTTCAGGACTAAGCTGGGCTAAGCAAGCTACTCTACCAGTGAGCTGCATCATTGGCCCTCAGCTTCTCTTTTGATGTGATTTACCTTCAGAGTCTCCAAATAAAACTTTGATTTTTACCCATGAAAAGAGTTACAGAGACAAAGTTTGGAGCTAAGATGAAAAGATGGACCATCCAGAGACTACCCCACCCGGGGATCTATCCCATCATCAGCCACCAAACCCAGACACTATTGCATATACCAGCAAGATTTTGCTGAAGGGACCCTGATATAGCTGTCTCGTATGAGGCTATGCCAGTGCCTGGCAAATACAGAAGTGGATGCTCACAGTCATCTATAGGATGGAGCACAGAGCCACCAATGGAGGAGCTAGAGGAAAGTACCCAAGGAGCTGAAGGGGTCTGCAACCCTGTAGGTGGAACAACAATATGAACTAACCAGTGTGGACGCCCGCCTCACCAGCAAGGAAGACACCACACAACAGGATTCTTCCGCACACGTTTATTGCGGGAGTTTGATTGTAGAGGCGAAAGACCCTGAGCCCTAGAACTAGGGCTGCTTTTGTAGGCCTAGGACTGGCGTGGCCATGTCTGATTGGTTCTGCTTTCAGTCCTTAATTTACATGCCCCGGGATGGGCTGTGACTTGGTGTGAAACCCATTTGCACCTGCGTACATTGGTTGTTTACCCGAAATACACGGGTGGTGGCCAGTGGTAGCCAGCGCCATCTTGTAATGGCGTAACGTGGCTTCCCACAAACCAGTACCCCCAGAACTTGTGTCTCTAGCTGCATGTGTAGCAGAAGATGGCTTAGTTGGCCATCATGGGAAGAGAGGCCACTAGGTCTTGCAAACTTTGTATGCCCCAGTACGGGGGAACACCAGGGCCAAGAAGTGGGAGTGGATGGGTAGGGGATCAAGACAGGGGGAGGGTACAGGGAACTTTCAGGACAGCATTTGAAATGTAAATAAAGAAAATATCTTAAAAAAAAAAAAAAAAAAAAAAAAAAAAAGAACCAAACTCTCCCACCATAGCAAGTCCTAGAAAAAAATAAAAAATAAACCTTGATTTTTTTTTTCCAGTCTGGAGAAACCGCTGTTGTAACAAAAATTCTCATGCTGGTTTACACTAGTCAGACATAATTCGCTCTTCTATAAGCATCATCAGTCCACAGTGGCCTCCATGTGAGGAGCCTGAGGTTTGTTGGTGTGGAAGAGACAGAGCTGTGTCTGCATCCCTGGCATGGCTCAGAAATTCTACTCCATCTTACAGGGTTTTCACTATTAATTATAAAACATAATTTTTTTTCCCAAAACAAAATTTAAATACCTGAGAAGGCCATTGTATGCCCAAGGTTGATCTCTTGAACCCTTCAGCCTGTGTTCACAAATAAAGCTTGCTTTATCTAATGTGACCATAATTTGGATCTGTGGGATTAACAGTTTCAAATCTAACACGATGTTTATGGCTTGATTTAGGTATGCCTAAAGAGACACACCATCTTATATTGCAATTTTTTACTCAATTTGTTATGTTTGTATTAATTTTCCAACATGATTTCTAGATTTCACTATGCTTTTAAAAACATTTTTAAAGGTTTTATTTATTTATTTTATACAAGTGCACTGTCGTGGTCTTCAGACACCAGAAGAGGGCATCAGATCACATTATAGATAGTTGTGAGTCACCATGTCGTTTCTGGGAATTGAACTCAGGACCTCGGGAAAAGCAATCAGTGCTCTGAGCCATCCTCCCAGCCCCCTTCTCTAACCTTTATTAAAGGGGTCTTTAAAACCCAGATTGTGGCGACACTTACTTCGGATAGAGAAGAGGAGCGGGTCCCTCTTCCTGGATTTGAAAGCTCCTAGGAGACACGCCTGAAGAAGTATGGTTGAGGCTTTCCAGGGAGGCTTAGCTGAAGAGAAAATACTCTCAATGTGCAAAGTACCAACTCGTGGGCTGGACTCCGGCAGAGAATAAAACAGGGGGAGAAGAAGATCAGGCTGGGCACTCATTCCTCTCTCTGCCTCTGGACTGGGGACTGTAGACTTGAGGCCACCATTGCCTCCAGCTCCTGCTGCCTCCAGCCCCTGCTGCCTCCAGCCCCTGCTGCCTCCAGCTAAATCTAGTGTTGCCGAGCCTTTCCTGCCCTGTAGAACTGTACCCGAGGGATGAATGAAAATAAACCCTTTCTTCCCTACATTGGTTTATGTCAGGTATTTTGTCAGGAAAGCAACTAATACAATAGCATAATAAGCTACTACCCTGGGGAATTCTTTTCCTCTGAAGTTGTGGTTCTCGACCTTCCTCATGCTGTGACCTTCTAATACAGTTCTTCATGTTGTGGTTGGTGGACCCCCCCAACCGTAAAATTATTTTAGTTGCTACTTCATAACTGTAAGTTTGCTACTGTCATGAACCATAATGTCCATATATGATATGCAATCCACAGGTTGAGAACTACTACCCTAGTGCTGTAGGTTAGAAAGGCCCACTGTACTTTTAGTCTTCGTTCTTATGTTTATCATTCAAGGATAAGTGAAAGAGGTCAATAAATACCTAAAAAAAATAGTTCTTGGCATTTCCCTTTCGTGCCACTAAGAACTTGTAAAACAGAGCTGGGAAGAGGTAAGCAGGCTTTTATAATTTACCCGCCAAGCCCATTGCCCTGTAGTTCTCAAACTCCACCAGGAGATGGCAGTAGTAATCAACGACAAAATCCTGTTGCTCAGTCTCCCGCAGCTTCTCATTGTCCTGTGGACATTTCCTGCATCTAATCTGATGCTTATGAAAACTATTTCCTCCTTTCAAAAGCACAAGCCCAAACAGAAACTAACCTCACCCTACAGATAAAGGATGTTTGTGCCTTTCCAGTTGTCGAATCCTCCCAGTTATGGCTTGACTGTCAAGTATTTTCCCAGCAGCAAGCAAAGAAAAGAAGCTGAACTTCCTCTGGGCTAGTGGGAAAGTGTGTCTAGGGGCAGCACCCATCCAGCCGCTACAGAGATCCCAACTGCGGGAAGTGGAGCGGGTGGAAGGATGCTGCGTGAATGACCAATTCTTTTTGCTGTGAGAACGACTTTCCCAAGACCTGAGCAGCTCAATCGAGATATTTGTCCAGATGCAGCACCCAGCTGTCTCTGAGCACGCAAACACAGGTTTCATGGCGTCCTTCTTGAGAGAGAGCATTGAAATTGTTATCGCTAACTGACACGCGGCAGAACAGCTGCGGGGCAGCTCAGACAGGGAAGGTTTGGAGAAGCCACAGTGAAGTTGTCTAGACAGAATTAAAAGCGTGAGGGTGGGGGAAATCACATAATCAAATTAAGAAGTGATAATAGGGGGAAAAAAAAAGGCAAGAACATCTCTATCCTTGAGTCTCACTCAGCACTGGGTAGTTCTTAGAGTCTCTGATGGTGTATCTTGAAGAACGCTGAGGAAAGTCGAGAATATACTCGGTCTCCTCTCTCACCTGCAGGCAGGAAGCAGCTGGACGACCAGAGGGACTTGGCTTTGGGATTTGGAAAAGCAACGAAAGCTCTGGAAACTCCATTTCCTCGTTTCCCTGCATGTTAATTAGAGACGGCAGTCCCAAACTGGCAAACCGTCAGGAGGCAGAGCAGACTGGCCACCGAACGATGTTCAAGCCAGATAGTTAGAAACATATATGATTGGACTTTCAATTTTGAAAATCAGACTTACAGAAATATTATCAGTAATTATACAAAGAAGTCCTATATACCTTTTAGAGGTTCTCGGAACATTAAGAAGAAAGCAGGATGCAATAATCAAAATCAGAAAATAAAATTTACATAGGACTATTACCTAACCTTCAGACCTTATTTAAATGTTACTTGGTGTCCTTTTCTGGCTCAGGATGAAACAATGTATCTATTGTCTGTGTCTCTCAAGTTCTCTTAAACTTGAAAGTTGCTGGGTCCTTTTTTTTTTTTTTAATCGTGACCTTGACACTTCCCAAGAGTACTCCCAGTCTTTTTGTGAACTAAGTCTTGGTTTGGGTGTGCCTGAGGCTTTCTCTTGATTAAATTCATGTCAGACTGTTGTGCGGGTGGCAGGAGTCCGAGGGGAATGAGGTTTCTGTCCATGTATTGGAAGGCTCTCGCTGCTGGCTTAGTCATTACTAGTGATCATTGTGGCCTCTTGTTTAGGATGGAGGCCAGCAAGGTCCTCTGCCCTCTGCCCTCTGCCGCCATAGTGTTAAAAAACTGTGTAAGTGTCTTGATCCTTGGCCCTCTAATTTTTGCATATTCATAATTCCTTCCTAAAATAATTACTACCATGGTATAGTCAAATGGCATTTTTATTGTTGTTGCTACATAGATTTGTACTTGAAAAATACATTCTACTGATTCTGGGATATGTTGCAGTTTTTTTCTTTGTTTGTTTGGTTGGTTGGTATTGTTTTGTTTTGGGTTTTTTTTTTTGGTGGGGGGCGATATCTCACTGGGAATTGGTCCCCAGGCTTTGCAGGCAAGTGAGCTACCACCAAGCTACATCCCCTCCCTGACTTTCTGATTTCTTTATAAAAATATGTGGAGGGATATTGTGCCTCCCAGAATGTTTAACTCATTTCCATGTTGTGTTTTTATTATTTTACATAATGTTTTCTTTCATGTCTTAATAGGTCTTATAGGACATTGAGATTATTCAAATTGTAGTGCTAGTTTGAAAACTTACTGAGCATTCATTTAAGCCCTAAATGTTATTCCATCACCTGTAATATTAGCACCTACGGGGGGGGGGGGGAGGGAGAGAGAGAGAGAGAGAGAGAGAGAGAGAGTCAGAATCCCTACCCTAGCCCAGAATCAACCTCCATTTCATCCTGTTCCTCTCACACCCCCACACCCCCACCAGACTTGCTAAGACTTCTTTGCTTTAGCCAAGAATGTCTGAGACCCTCTTCTCTCTGCATGAGAATACATCAGAGCTCCCCTGGAGAGCTTCTCAAATTCTGCTCCTGGGGGCCGTGGGGGGGGGAACGGGGGGAGGGCTTTGTCGATTCCATTCTCCCCTAGAGCAAGCCTTTCCTTTTCTTGTAATTGGAGAAAAGTCACCTGCTGACTTGGATAAGCATCACTAAGGAGTGTTGATTTCCACAGCACCAGAAGCCTCAGATTTAAGGGGAAGAATTGAAACAACACTTCAACCGTCCCGCAGGAAGAAGGGCCTGCCCAGGTCGGCGGGGAGGTAGGAATTTACCAAAGCCACCAAAGGAAAAGTCACTGGTGATGAGCACTGATTTCACACCTATTACGGAGGGGAAGGATCTTTAACCAGTCCTGGGTGTCATTTGCAAGTGAACTAAATAGATAGCATTTAGCAAGTTCTGCAGTGGGGCAACCTTGGCTCTTACGGTGAAGTCTCACACGGGAACTTGTGTTGTTTTCCAAAGCCGGGTAAGAGTGTGTCTGCCTTCCCGGACTCCACGAGGCAGGAACAGAGCAGGACCACTCAGCTATCCGGGTACAAACTGGAGTCCTTTAATAACACCTGTGTGAATGTGGCCTTCTGCACCTTGCTCTCTGAAGTAGGTGTGGAATGTGGTTTTTAGAACAAGGAGGCTCAAGAGTGACTGTAATCCCAGGACCTCCCTCAAAAGCCCAGGGGAAAAGAGTCCCTGTGCTAGCGGGGAAAGCCTTGAGCACGTGGGGAAACTGAGCCACATGCAGAGTGGCTACAGAACTGATGGGGATTGGAGGGACAAGGCAGAAGAGTCAGAGAAGCCCAATCTATTGCTGAGGACCGTGGGATGTTGTGTAGAGGGGTTTGGTGTATACTCATGATACGTAGCAATGACTCGCACCGGAACATCCCCACAGCAGTCTGCAATGTACTTTGACCACGCATCCCCACGTAGCGCTTTGTCTTTTCCTTCCCCTCCTCCCTCCCACTGTCCCCCCCGCCCCCGCCCTACCGCTTAGCCCTAGTCGGTTTTGCTTCTTCAAGTAATACGTGCAGTCACGATTGTGTCTACTGCTTTAAAATTTAGGATCCACAAATAAGGTCATCTGTAATATTTGTCTTTCTGGGTGTAATCAAATTTGCATCCCTTACTGATTTCCACTTACAAGCATTTTCTTTAAAATGAGGTCACTTCTTCTTCTTCTTCTTCTTCTTCTTCTTCTTCTTCTTCTTCTTCTTCTTCTTCTTCTTCTCCTCCTCCTCCTCCTCCTCCTCCTCCTCCTCCTNTTCTTCTTCTTCTTCTTCTTCTTCTTCTTCTTCTTCTTCTTCTTCTTCTTCTTCTTCTTCTTCTTCTTCTTCTTCATGGCTGAATAATATCCCGTAGAGTGGAGCCACCAGTCCAGGAAAAACAAACAAACAAACAAACAAACAAGAAAAATGACGCTTTTTCCCTTCAAGACATGCAGCATCCACTGCCAAGACCCAGACCAGGAGCTATAGACACCTCGGGAAAGCAGAGAGAATTGGTGGGAGGAAGGGTGTGGGGCCCGCGGGTATGAAGGGTAAAGCTCATGAGAGCCAGAAAGACATGGGAAGCAGGAGAGGAGATGCTTGAACAAGATGCCCCAGGTCAGAAAGCACCTGTTAGGGAGGTCTCTGCTTTAATGCCATTTCCCAGAAACTGGAGGCTCTCTGCATCCTGCTTTCTTGAACTTGGGTTCCCTCAGAGCCCAGACAATATACCACTAGCCCAGAGACAGCAGTGACAACTCGGTGGCCATGCTCAAAATGGCAGTGCAGATCAAAGGACTGGATCCTTCCTATGGGGGGGGGGGGAACATCCGTTGTCCTCTGGATTACAGCAGAAACCAAAGTTCATCATAAGGGCAGCAGGTACTGATGTTTCTTTAGGCTCAGGTTTAACTTGCATGGGAGCTAAGGCTTGTGGGATAAGGTCCTGGTGGAAATACTGTTATGATGGAATATTGTTTTTTCTAAAAGCAAGTGCAGTGCACATACATAGCACATGATAAAGTTAGCACATTGTACATAATAGTACTTATGGGACAAGTTGAGAGAGCTAAAGGAAGCATGGATTCCGCATGACAAGCCAGCCACAACATGCGAGCGAATGGGCCAGCCTCCTGAACAAAAAAATGTTCACATGGAAGTCATACCAAGCCCTGTGTAGTGGTGTAAGCCTTTCAATCCAACACTCTGGAAGCTGATGGAGGAGCATTGTGCATTAATTCCAGGTCAGCCTAGCTTGCAAAGCAAGACCTCTCAGGAAAATAAAACATACTGGTGGCTCACGCCTTTAATCTCAGCACTCATGAGGCAGAGGCAGACGGATCTCTGTGAGTTCAAGGCCAGCCTGGTCTATAAAGCAAGTTCCAGAACAGCCAGGGCTACACAGAGAAACCGTATCTGGAAGAGAGAGAGAGAGAGAGAGAGAGAGAGAGAGAGAGAGAGAGAGAGAAACAATGCAAAAATACTACAACAATATCCTTTATTAAATTGCACATTTTACAATGGGAATATTTTAATTGTTCCTATCCCTATTTTTTTTTACCTGCTTGTATACTTATCTGGGCTCTAGAATAATGCTAGTTTAACAAAGACTTTACCAAAGAGACAACCAGAGACACATCCTGACAATTCCCTCTCATGTGCAAGTGTTTCATAGCGAGCTCGCAGAAACATTGGCAGATTTCCACAAGATTTCAAAAATAGCTTAATGGCAAGATGGCTCCCATATTTTTCCATGAATACATTAGAAACAGATTGGTAATTATTGAAACATAAGGCATAGATTTTACCACATTCCATGGAACCTAAAGTGCTGTCTATATAGGAGATCTTATTTCATGAGGGTTCACAGAAAGGGAAATATTGATACGAAGCCAGGCGCATCACATGGATTCCCTAGTGTTTAGAATTCTTCTTTTCATCTTATTGGAAACTACAGCAAGGTGGATCAACAGAGGAAGTTGCTTGCCCTCAAGCTTGGTGATCTTGCTTTGATTCCCCGCCTCTTGTGATGGACAGATAGAAGCCTCTGCACACATGCTCTGTGATGTGCCCACACACATTCATGCATGCACATGCACAAAATAAATAATCATGTAGAGACCTTAATTATAATATTTTTCAATTCTGCACCACACTGCATATACAAAGAGGAAATGTAGGCAAACAGATGGGGCGGGACAGACCTAAGCCCCCTTTCCATTCACAATCTAACTGTGTTGAATCACTCTGAGATCATGTGATTCATGTCTCTTCCCAGACACTGTTGCTCTGTCTACCAGCCAGTGAGAACTTCCTGGAGATTTTTAAGGTGGGTGTTGTCTTGGGCTAATGTGATCCACAGGAATGATCCCAGAACTCTGAAGCCACAGGCGGGATTGTAAGACTGTGAGAGCTACACATCTGTCTTCGGGGGTTCCTTACAAACAAACCCGTGGCACCAGTTCTTGGAGCTTTAACGTTCCCAGAGGACCAACAGCATCTACAGCTATGCAACCTAGAATCCCAGGCCCACAGCAGTGTGGAGTCCTCAGGCTGTGGAGGAATTCCTCCTGCCATCAATAAACTGAGCACTCACATTCAACAGTTGCTTCTCTCTTGCCTTTCTACCTCTTCGTCCCTGCTTTGCTCCAGCCAAGGACATTGACAGTCACCCAAAGACAAAACTCTAGGAAGCGAGCAAGAAGGTGGGGAAACCCAGGGACCAACCCATGGTTTGAGATTATCACGCCCAGGACTCTCCAGGATGTATCTCTGGCTCACAGGCAGGCTGAGTCAGCTGTGCAGGAAGTTAACTAACTCAACTGCCAAGGTCCAGAAGCCAAGGGAGGCTTCTCTCCGAGGAGGTGGGAACTTCACAGGGTGGGGCTGCCTAGAGACACTCAGCTTCCCTTACCTGGCTAAACTCCTCGTGGCTCATCTGTAAGAGATGGGTGGGTGTAATACGTACCTCCCAGGACTGTCAGAAGGGGTAAGCGAGGCATGAGGCATGCACCATCCCGAAGGGTGAAAATAAAACAGAAACTCGGTAGAGGCTGAAGCTCGCCTTTGTCAGGTTCCCAGAGCTTCACAGGTGGGCGCTAATTGTCTTGATAGTTCTTCTTCCCCTCCCCCCCCCCCCAGTATGCAGAGATAACAACTTAAGCTTAAGGGCAGTTTTAGTATCGTTCTCCTCATTAACTTTTGCACTTGACCAAGAACAGTGATGTTTTGAAGAACAGTGTTTGGACAAGACTCAGCCCCACCTTATGCTGCCACTGCAGGAGATGCAGGCTTCTTCGGGGGCAGAGGCAAGTCCAGTCATGGGAAGACAGAAGGCAGGGACCCAAGCCACCCCACCCCAGTGCATCTCGCTCTCAGATTTCCTCTCCCCTCCCTTTCTCAGCCGCGCCAGCTGCAGCTTTCTCCTCCCGTCTTGTGAAATGTCCCAGTCCACAACAAGGCTCCTGCAAATGCAAACCTCGGCCTTCCAGGAACCCAGCAAACTGTCTGCCCTAGAGTCACATCCAGTAAAGAGGTGGGGCCAGGCCAAAGCCACAGCCACAGAGGGTGGGAAGCCCAAAGCGTAACCCCAAACTCAGCAAGACTTTCTCGTATGGCTTTGGCAGATCAACCAGTCATTTTGCCTTGGTTTCCCATCCCTGCCATGGGAGCTACGGGCTCGCCTCCTTTACAAGTGTGTTGTAGAACTAAGAATGTGGGAGGAAGGCCGTTTTGCATGTACTGACGGATGGAATGTAGAGGGAGTGCAAAATACCATTAGGGCATAATTGTGGGCAAACTCCCAGCCCCACCCTTAAGCAAACCATATTCCTCGGAGACTGGTGTTTTGCCACTTCTCTGCACTGTTAAAACAGTTTAAAAATATAGTGGGCCATTCTCTCCTCCTCCCCCACCCCGCCACCCAGTGCTATTTTGAGTCCAAGTTGGTTTATTTCTCCACTGTGGCAGCAGCATCCTTTCCCTTTGGGTATCTGTAGCCTTTTTGGTGCCCCCCACAATATCCCATTACAATATCTTACTCCTATTTAGAGAGCCCAAAGACTCAGGACTCGGGCCTGCCTGGTCTGCCTGAGCTAGGATTTACCCCAAAGTAGACAGATAATCAACTCAGGAAGGGGAGGACAGGGAGCAGGAGTGACAGAAGCAGAGATGTCTTGTCCCATGGCCACTGAGGAAAGTCTGGAGACATCTGGGAATTCATAGCAACCATTCGCAATGTACCAGTAGCATCACCAGCCTGAGGGGTGAGGAAAGGGGCCTTCATCCCTTGGCTGCTGTCCCCACACCCTTTTGGTTCCTTGTTCCAGAATGAGCATTCACCACCTGGGGCCTCTCAGGCTTTTCTCCTGGGGTAACAAAGGCTGCAAGACTCAGGTGGTAAAGGCAGCTCAGTGAGGTGCTCTCCGACTGCACGACTGCACGCCCAACCTGTGACTGAGATAAGACCCAAACCTTAGACAATAGGAGACAGACACTAGAGTTTGGATCTTAAAAGTCTGGTATGTTAAGGGTTTTTGTTTGTAACTTGAGTCCTTTTTGTAAGGTTGTGAAGATTTGAAAACTTTTGAAAGGTAGGTAGAGTAAACGTTAGGTTTAGAGAATGTGCCCTCGATAGGTGGGGTACTGGGACCACTAGCTAAGTCCTCTCTGACCCTGGTCTCCTCCTCTTCCTCCTCCTCTCCCTCCTCCCCGTCCTCCTCCTCCTCCTTCCCCTCCTCCTCTTCCTCCCCCTCCTCCCCTCCTCCTTTTCCTCCTCTCCCTTCTCCCCCTCCTCTTCCTCCTCCTCTCCCTCCTCCCCCTCCTCCTCTCCCTCCTTCCCCTGCTCCTCTTCCTCCCCCTCCTCCTCCTCCTCCTCCTCTACCTCCTCTCCTCAGCTCCCATCTTCTCTCCTCCTCCCCTCCCTCTCCCTTCCTCTTCCCTTCTTGGCCTCCTTATCATGGCCTCCCAGGGGCTGGCTTAAAAACAATGAAGCCCGATGACCACAGACTGCGACCCTTGAGCCAGAACAAACCCTCCCTCCTTAGAGGATGCTGAGCTCAGGGAAGGCAGACTCTTCAGACCTGCAACCCCAGCTAATTAGGAAGCTGGGCCAGAAAGCGCCAAATATCAAGCAAGGCCAGCTCTGTGACAAAGTGAGTTCAAGGCCAGCTTGGACAACCAAAATTAGACTTTGTTTCCAAAAAAAAAAAAATTAAAAGAAAGATATAAATCAGTAGAAAAGCTGTGTTTTCTGCAGGTATTTTGTCTCAGTGACAGAAATCTGATTAACACTTCAAACCTCTATCAAGGAAACCAATCCTGGGTCACGGTTCTGGCGATTTCCTTTTGTTCCCATCCTTTTCCCCAGTCAGTGTTGTATGTGCAGCCAGAGAGAATCGTGACAGTGGAGTGTGACACTGCTCCCAGACAGCCCACAGGGTCAGAGCACCACCAAAGGAAGGCCGGCTCCCCACTGGGAGGACTATTTCACAAGCAGCAATTAAGGAGTTCTTTTTAAACTGGTCTTTTGGAGGGGGCAAGGGGCAAAGCGTTTCAACTGCTGCCTGTTGTGGTTGGGCCTCAGTACTCATGTTTAGAAACCCCAAACAAAATCTTATTTTACTACTTATATTTATCTACGCCTTAGAAAAAGAGCAGAGCTGTTTCTTCCTCTGTATTTACCAGCCACTTCAATTGCTTCATATTAAGTATGATCCATAGACACCCCTTTGGGGAGGGGAGGAGACAGAATCTCATTAGATAGCCCTGGGTGGCCTAGAACTCACCAAGTACAGCAGATTGGCCTTGAATGCCAATCCCCTGCACCAGCCATCCAAGTGCTGCTGGTACTGTTGGCCTGAGGTGACTGGGGGCAAGCACCTGAGACAAGGAACTCTAACCAATCCTGCAAGTGTCTGTATTTCTTGCTTCTACCATCTATGTTTTCCCTTTCTTCCACACCTCTAAAGTTATCATCATTCATCTTGAAATGTGTATGCCCTGTCTCCTTACCGTGACCTGCGCCACCCCCAATTTCATATGTAGATTCCTGCTCCAGAACTCCAGAAGGTGACTGTGACTTTGAAGGGGTAATAATTATGTTAAAATGATGTGGCAAAGGTGACCTGTGAGCCAGATGTAAGTGACAAGTTGAGACAGAGACACCAGAGATGCTCAGGTACCAAGGACAGGCCATGCTGAGACACATCAGGAACCAGTGAGAGACCAGATGGGAAGTCATGTTAGCCAAGAGCAGTCACAAATTCTGCTGCACAACTGAGCCCACGAATCAGTAAAGAATAGGTGTAAGCCATGGTCAGCGACCAACCATATCGCTTCCTTCAAAATCTGTTGATGACCAGCCAGTGTTCAGTTCATGCACAGACAGCAAATGGTAGAGTCTATTCCCTTCATGGCTCCTAATGGCAAACCCATGTGAGACTTTAAAAAAAAAAAAAAAAAAAAGAGGATCATCTGGAGGAAGAATTGTGGCCAAAAAAGAAAAATGATCATGCTGTAAGCGAACTATAAATGGAATTCCAGAAGGAGTTGCTGGCCCTAGGAGCGAAGCTGCTGTTGTCTTTTGAGAGATTCTGAGATGAAGCCAGGGGACACAGATTAAAGATGCTGCGACAGCAGTTCGCACTAGAGGAGCTCTGGGGCTACTTCGTGGCATTGAGAATACAATGGCCTACCCAAACTTAGAAGAGCATGGCAACTCATCACGCCACGGAAGCGGTGTTTGGTCTATACTGTGGGGGGAAGGTGCTGCTCAGGTTATTCCCAAGAAAAAAGCTTCGCAAAGAAATAGAAGAGTAACCAAGCAGGGCTGTAGAGAGGGAGTGAGTCCTGGTGTTCTAGGGAACAGCGTGATGCTACCACAGCTCACCGTGCACTGTTACACAGTTGACCACAGCTCACCATGCGCTGTTACACAGTATACCACAGCTCACCATGCGCTGTTACACAGTTGACCACAGCTCACCATGC
>NC_034605.1:40476652-40483085 GCF_900095145.1 Mus pahari
CTGTTACACAGTTGACCACAGCTCACCGTGCACTGTTACACAGTATACCACAGCTCACCATGCGCTGTTACACAGTTGACCACAGCTCACCATGCACTGTTACACAGTTGACCATAGCTCACCATGCGCTGTTACACAGTTGACTACAGCTCACCGTGCACTGTTACACAGTTGACCATAGCTCACCGTGCGCTGTTACACAGTATACCATAGCTCACCCTGCACTGTTACACAGTTGACCACAGCTCACCGTGCACTGTTACACAGTTGACCACAGCTCACCATGCGCTGTTACACAGTTGAAGATCTAGAGGAGAGATGTTTATAGACAGAGAAATGGTAATGAACCAAATCATCTAACCCACATTGTATTAAGCACTGAAATATCACCTCGTTAATATGTATGAAAAATACACATTAGTAAGAACTGGATAAAATTCTCCAATTAGAGTTTTAAACTATTACCAATATAGATTAAGGGTGACTGCCTTGCCTATTGAAAAATCTAAGAGTGAAAAAAAAATCCAGAGTGTAGATGGATCTATCAGTCTCTCGTCCTGTGTCTGCTAGCTCAGATAAGGGATTTATTACCAGCTCATGCTCCACTTTTGAGGATATAGGGACAGATCCCAGCTATCCATTGTAGATTCTAAATACGCATTCCATAATCTAGAGTCTAGATGTACATTGCACACTCCAGATGCATGTGTGTATCTTTGACTCTAGATAAATATAAAATTTTTCCAAGGCAAATCACTCCTGTGATCCCAGCTTATGACCTGAGGCAGAAGGACGAGGAGCCCAGGCTCAGCCTGGGTCACATAGTGAGAGACACTGTTGAAGAGCCGAGAAGGGAATGAGGAGGGCGGGGAGGAAAGGATGTTACCACGCATTCTTGATTCTCTGTACAGTTCTTCTCTATAGGCTTTAAGTGCAACCATGGTTTTCCCCAGTGAAGGGAATGTGAGCAAGGCAGCCGTTTGGGTATCTCTACGCAACATTTCTAAGCATTCTCATGAGGCACACAACCTAAGGGTCAAGAGACTTGTTAGGGGTCTTGATTATGTCACTGAAGCTAAGCTCTGCAAGTGAATATGCTATTATGAGATCTAAAGTGAGCCTGGGGCAGGGTCACAATTTTTTTCAATGTCTCTAATGTAATTAAAGATTAAATTGGCTGCTTTTGAATTTCCATTTATATTCACAACCACCAGCAAGAGGATTTTTATTTTAGCAAATTTTCTGAACAGTGATATCATCTTCATTTTAGATTTCATGAGGTCACCCATAATTTTCTCTGTTGCTTTGTAAAATTGTTCCCCACAATTTCAACTTGTAGGGCCCTTTCTACAGTTGTAGGCTACTGTGAAGAGTAAAGACTGTTTGGGACACTGTCTGAGTTAGGGTTTTACTGCTGTGGACAGACAACATGACCAAGGCAACTCTTATAAGGACAACATTTAATTGGAGCTGGCTTACAGGTTCAGAGGTTCAGTCCATTATCACCAAGGCAGGAGCATGGCAGCATCCAGGCAGGCATGGTGCAGGAGGGGCTGAGAGTTCTACATCTTCATCTGAAGGCTGCTAGTGGAAGACTGACTTCCAGGCAACTAAGGTGAGGGTCTTAATGTCCATACCCACAGTGACACATCTACTTCAATACCACACCTACTCCAGCAGGGCTACACCTTCTCATAGTGCCACTCTCTGGGCCAAGCCATATACAAGCCATAGTAGACACTGTGACAGAGATCCCTACACTCCTGCTTATGATCATGTGACACACACACGGTAGAGCTGTGTAAGGGATTCAAATGCCAAGGTATAAGGCACACTCTGCTATTAAACTGTCATGTGTTGTTTCAGGTCATTGAGAAGTTGTTTCTGGAAGCATGGTTACCCCTCATCTACTGGAGGGGCCCTGTGCTGTGTTCATAGAGGCCCTCTGATAAAGCAGACACCATCTTTTACAGGCCCCAAGACGGGTTCAAGGAGGGTGGGAAGTGTGAGGTGGGTATTTGGTGCAACCGTGCCAGTCATGGAGACCATTTGAGAAGATCAAACTGTGCTGGTCATGAGGGCCATTTGAAAAGCCAGTCCTTCATGGCAGCCACCTCCTTTCCATCATCGTATAACATCTGGAGCTCTAAGGATCCTCCACTGTGAACGCTAGGCAACTGCATTCTGTATCTTTGTCCTGTCTCATGTGAGCTCATTTCTAGGGAGTGAGCCATCACAGTAGGCCTTGGAAGATCTTTCTGAGCATGAGAACCATCCAAATTGTCTTCCAATCCCAGCAAATGTCACTGCTAGCATGGCCCGGCTTTGCTGGATCTCTGCGCCCAGCTCTTGCACAGCTAAGGCACAGGAGAATCTGAGGATCCGGCCAGTGAGACCTGCTCAAGGAAGGAACAGGCTGGAGAGAAGAAAGGGATGGGAGAGGGAGGGAGAAAGGGGAGGGGAAATGAAGGGAGGGGAGGGAAAAAGGAAGAAGGAAGGTCTTAAATAAGACAATGAAGTACTGTCTTTATCAGACCTTGTGTGTCAGCACATTGACTTTAATTCACATAACAGCATAGAGCTTTAAGAATTATAAAACTTTCTACCCTCTTCACAACCCCACTTGAAAGCATTGATGTGTGTGCACGTGTATGTTCATATGTGTTTGTGTGTGAGTGCAAATCTATCTTAGTAGACCCCAGGCTGCCTCAGAAAGGAGGGATTTCTACTCTACCTAGAGATGTCCCAGACAATTCTGATTATGTGGAGGGTGGGAGGATATGAAAATGTTCACTTCATCCTTTCACCTTCCTTTAACTTCTAAAACCAGAAGGGTTTGGAGGCCATGATATCATATTTATGGCCTTCTCCTTCTCAACCAGATCCATGACCCCATGGGAACCGTGAAGGAACACACGCCTTTTCCCCTGTCGCAAGATCCTTCACACCCATCCACCTCCCCACCCACTCTGTTTCTACGCATGTCACCTCGGTTACCAAAGCCTCCACCCTTTACTTTCCTAAATCAAAAACTGGCAAATAACCTAAGGAAATGAATGCCTTCCCAATGGGCCCCGAGTTTTTATGATGTACTGTTTGGATAATTAAAGTCCTAACAGAATACCTGGAAGTCATGGAATATACTCTTTAAACATAGCAGCCAGTTAAGCCTTGGAAAAGCCTTAGGAGTCTCAACAAAGAGTTTCTTTGGAGGCAGAGCCAGACAAGAGACCTAGCTTCTCCTTGAAAGTAACATTTCATTTGGAGACCACCAGCTCTAGACTATGCTAAGATAGTTTATCTGAAAGGCCTGGGTAAAAAGGTCATGGCACATTTGTGCCTTGGCCCTGGAAAGACGAGCCCATGTTTTCCATTCTCCGTAGAATGCCCACTCAGGACTTGCCTCGTGCAGCCCACGTAGCTTCCTGCATGGTAACTGCCCATATTTTACCATTTTTGCAAGGACACAGTCAAACTGAAACAAGATCCGCCCTGGTGACCTTCTCTTCACTTAGAGCTGCAAAGACTGTTCTCAAGTAAAGTCCCATTCATGGGACCTAGGGAGTGTGGCTTCAGTGGATCACCATGTAGAGAACGCAGGTGGGCCTATGATAATCCTCACTCAAAAGGGAAAGGTTGGACATTTGCTCAGGTCAGGACACCAGAAAAGTTCATCAGTTCCCAGATTAGTGGTCAGTGAAGCTCTTAAGTGTCACTATGTCCCCCTCCCCCGACATAAGAGTGACCCAAAGCCACGCACCAGATAGAATCATGGCTAATGTCCTGCTCATAATGTGGCTATTGAATTCAGTAGTATGTGGTAGACAAATCTTGGATCCCAAGTGTGCAATTGTACAATTGTGCAATTGTAATCAGCATACTCGGGAGTTTGGGTAGCTTTAGCATCAGTTCCACGGGCCGTGATGTAAGACCTACCACAGTACCAAATAGAAACCCTTGGAAATACCCCAATATGTCAAGGCAGTAAATAGCAGTCGTACATTCTGGGAAAGAGGGAGGGTATTTGTATGAGCATGAAAAACCTCACAGTCCTGACCCCAAGTTAGGAAGTCCAGTGCCTGGTATACCTTATTTGTTCCTGCCAGCAGCAGACCCCACACCTGGGAACACTGGCCCCTTCTATACATTAGATGACACTGAAGGGTGTTTATGTGGAGCCATAAAGTTTAAAGCAAAGACAAACACACCTGCCTCTGGAGTCATGTGGCTTGGGGGAGTCTTTGGGTCTGGAGGTATCAGTAATGGAATCAGACACATTTTAGGATGGAAGCCTGTCTTCCATGTCCTGTCCTCAAAGGGGCCCTGGTAAGAGCAATCAGGGAGATGCCACACAGCAGGAAATGCAGTCCTTTCTTCTACACAAGCTTAAACTTTGGGCTAGCACAATGTTGCCACATCCATTGTAATCAAGAGCAAATCTGAACATGGTGGCTCAATGCCTTTAATTCCAGTAATGGGGAAACAGAGGCAGGTGGATCTCTGTGAGTTTGAAACCAAGAGTTCCAAGACAACCAGGTCTACAAAAAAAGATCCTGTCTCAAAAAATAATAAAATAAAATAAAATAAAACAAACCAAAAAGCTTATTTGGATTGGTAGACACCTTGGCACCTCAGAATCAAGATTAACAAGTTCAGGGGATTTCCTGACTCATGGCCGAAAGCCTGCAGAGGGCATGATAGACAATGCTTCCTGGACCAGGGCAAAAAGAGATGGTGCTTGGTCATTAGGAAGAATCTTCACACCAAGAGTACATTAAACACATATGTAAGAACATCTTGTCTACCTAAAATTCTAGAACATTAGATTTGCACATCTTGTATAGCAACTTTCTCTAAATTTAAGTATCTCATCCCAGAAGGAAAATCCTTGCAGGACACAGGGGCTTGGGGTAAAGGTGTCATAAAATAACTCACAAGTCTCAAGAAGTTCCTGAAATCAACAAGATACACAGGACCCTTCCCAACAATAAACAATGGCTGAGGGAGGAGATTCTCAAAGCAGGAGAACTACATTGAGAATATTTTCAGGCCTATTAATGCCTATGCATCATGGAAAGAGCTGTGGAGATATAGCTCTTCTGAGTCTGCACCTAGGCTAGAGTTGTCTTTTTGATGGTGCAGCTTCTTTTGAGCTGTTCCCTGCCCCTGTGAGTCACCTCTCACTATTCTACTCTAAGTATGCCTAATGAATTCATTGGCTCACCAAGTTGAACTTTGGTGTAACCGTTGCTTTGCTCTGTTTTGGGTTCTGTCTTGGGGTAAGTAGACATCTGCCTGAGTCTCCCCAGGAAATGTGTCAGCTAGCATTGGTCCACTCGACTCTAAGTCGGTTGGTCTCTGTATTCCAAACAGGCTGTGAATTTTTCCATATGTTCTTAAAACATCCTTTTCATTAAGACAGCAGATTCGCAAAAATAAGTAGCTTTCTGGAATTAATCAATAATGTTTGTCGTGCTTTAATGTGAGTAAGAATTGTGCTAGACACCACAGACACAAAAAAGAACAAGCCATAAAGTATACTGAAGGCAACTTGGTGTTTCAACTCATAGAGATGCCCATAGAGATTTGAGATGGGGTTCTGGGCTGCCTTTTCCAAGTGGAGTGATGCTACAGGCACCAGAAGAACCCTAATTCTTTTGAGGTTGCTTATTTATTGATATTTTTCAGCCACCCTCCAAAGCTAAGGTTCTTCTTTTCTTAGGCTTCTCTTTGACCTGTTCTTCATTAACCAGAGCTTCCACGGGACGCCTGTGAAACGACAGAAGAGTCTCCTGGGTCTTCCTGTCCCAATGGTCTAGTCTGAACCCACCACATTATAATTGAATTATCAATCAGACAATCTTCCTTTCTGCTTATTCTCATTCTAAAATCTGACTTCAATTAAAGGGTCTTTATCATAAAGACTTCTCTCAGCCGCACCCTATAGATCATAGTGGGAGAACTATAAAAGAAGCTCATCTGGGAAAAAAGAATGAGAGACATCACGGGTAAGATCAAGGCCCTGGGCTGTCGTCCTGGCTTTTATTTGCAGTTCTGACTGGAATAAACAAGGAATCTCTGTGAACGTGGATTCCCTAGTCCGTTTCTCATTCTGTGTCCTACACGCCTCAAAGCTGCTAGCTTGCCATCAGGCAGAATGTGGAAGAGGAAGCCAAGCCTCAGGGATAGTGAGTGGGCAGCACCGAGAGCCCATCTCCCCTCCAAGATCTGCTGATCACTAAGCTAGGTGTGCTGGCCCTCGCCCTTGGGAGGCTAAGGCAGGTGGATCTCTATGGGTTCAAGGCCAGGCTGGCTCACAAGCTCCAGGCCCAGCCAGTCTACACAGTGAGACTCAGTCTCTGGAAAAGAAAGAGATAAATAAATAAATAAATAGATAAATAAATAAATAAATAAGTGGAGGGAGGGAGGGAGG
>NC_034605.1:40483365-40487986 GCF_900095145.1 Mus pahari
TGATCCTGATAAGCCCCTAGAAACAGTGATCATGGGATTTTATTTCCTTGTTTGTCCCTCAACATAGAGCTGACCTTATTCTTTGCATGTACTTAGAAGGGTATAAAAGCAGGCTGGAGAAAGATAAACCCGCTTCAGTCTCAGCAATGGCTGGAGTCCTGTTATTATGGTGTCTAATTGTCTTTTTCTTTTCAATCCTCGCTCTCTCTCTTGAGACCGGTTGACTGACTGAGCTGGCTTGATCCATAAATAAAAAACATCGGCCGAGGCTGGCAGATACAGATTGGGACACCAGGTTTAGGCCCAGTCCACAAGTGAAATCTGTCTCAATGTCCCTTAGCTCCTGGTAGTCCTTACACGAAGTCTGTGCAAAGAAACTCTCTCGTAGAGCTCAGCATCTCTCATGATCATGTACAGCAGTCACTTTATCCATTCCCTTTAGGCTTCCTTTAGATCTTGACGTTGCTGTGGCTTAGCTGTGTGTCACCCAAAAGGCTGCTGTATTGGAAGCTTGGTCCCCGGCTTGAGGTCATACTTGGAAGTGATGAAAACTTTAAGAGGTGGATCCTGATAGGCAGTTAAGCTATCACATGAGGATATTAGGTTTTGGGTGGTTGCTTGCTTAGTCTGGTTTGGTTTGGTTTGGTTTTTGCTTCCTGGTCACTAGGAGACCAGCAGCTTCGTCAGCCACATGCTCAAGTTCAGCAAGACCAAGTGACGATGGACTGAAATCATGGACCAACGTAACCTTCTGCTTGTTATAAATGCACCAGCTCGGGTGTTCTGTGGTAGTAAGGGAAAGCTGACAGATACGCAGATGGTGGTTAAGTGCCATGTGCTTGTAAGGAGGTGCTAAGGATGTAGCCTTGGATCTGAGCAGCAATGTCTGAGAAAGCAAAGCTATGAGGTACCCAGTCAGAGGACAAACCTGGAATCTAGTCTTCAGCGTTGCAAGTTCGATTTCTAGCTTAGTGGCTCAGGGCACTGAACCAGGCTCCTGGCAGGGGTTTTGCACAGCATTGACTGGGCACCCTATGATATCAGAAAGGGGAAGTGCTAGGCTAAGACCCACGCAGAGACCCATCTCTCATGAAGGAAGTGGGAGGAGAGCTGGCAGCTTGAGGGAGAAGCCAACTTACTGAGAGATGTTTTGTGATTTAGAAAAAGACGCAAGGCAAAAAAAAAATTTTTTTTTAATTGAGAAAAGGAGAAAAAAGAAAAATCCATTGGTGAGAAAAAGATCAAAATGTACAGAGAAAGAATCAAGAGGGTCATCGTTCCAGAGGAGATGGACAAGGAGGGTAGAAATCCAGCCATGGGAAGACGTTTGTTTTCTAAGAAAGGAGAAGAAGGCAGACTGGGAAATGTGGAGAATGTCAAGGGTGGGGGCAGGAAATGCAGGAAGCTCGTGACAGATGGCCTCAATCTTCTGAGAAGAGAGGCAGCAGTTAATGGGTGCCGATGGGAGACTGAACTGGAGAAGTCCCTAATGGCCACGGGGGGGGGGGGGTCTGGGCTGGGTCCTAGGCTAGCCACAGCCTGCACTTCTCAAGCCTGACTGTAAACGGAGTGGCGAACAGTGTAGGAACGCAGATTCCCAGACTTCTCCCTCGAGACGTGCATTCTGCAGAGCTGGGGTGGACTGAAACCTATGTCATCAGGATGGGTTCCGAGAACACTTGCCATCAGCCTCTTTAGAGAAACTCGTGAGTGTGAGAACCGTTGTGCTCACGGAGACCCATAAACGGCTGGGAAGCACGACCCTGAGGGATCGCTTTGAATCCCTGTCTTGGCCGGTTAACTGTGTGCCTGTGTATCCATTCAGGAGGAAGCTGTAGGGAAGAAAACCAGAGGTGGGGCCGGTTAACTGTGTGCCTGTGTATCCATTCAGGAGGGAGGAAGTCTAACCAGGTCTGCCCAGGAAGGGGAGGTATATCCGGGAGGGAGTGATCTAGCTAAGGCAGCAGAGCCTAGCAAATAGGGTGTGGCCTGGCCAGGAAGGGGGAACTGAGTCAGAAGGCAGAGAACACCCTCTCCAGAAGGGGCAAGGTCTTGGAAGGGGTAGCACGGGCGGCGAGGGAGTCCAGTCAGGGGTGGTGTCTAGCCAGGAAGATGGAACTGAACCAAAGGAGGACAGACAGGTCTATGAAAGAGGACGGTCTCTCCAGAGTGGTGGGGTTGGAAGTCTGGAACGTTGCATTCACCAGGCTTGACCTTGGACCACCCATAGCAGAGCCAAAGGCAAGAGAGTTCTGCGAGGCTACGGGCAAAGTCAAGACAGAGGAGCCAGGGGACATGGGATAGGCAGGTAGTCCCCATCAAGTGAGGGAGGGCATGCTCCCAAGAACACACTGCTTAGACCAATTGCATCTTGCTAAGGTAGACATTTAGTGTGTGTGGGGGAATAGATTTATAGGGCAATAAACACATTCTACTGATTTGTAAGAAACGGAGAAAAAAACTCACCAGCAGCAGAAGCTCGCAAAGATTTTTCTGAAGCTGTGTCCCAAGATTCATGTCTTTCTATGGTGAGGTCAGTTTAAGAAAAGGAGCTGAGCCGACACTTTGGCTTAGGAAATAGCTACCTGGCTTGATTCCGCAGACCTTTGGTGGACCTCCTCCCCAGCACCTCCGCCTTATGGCCTCAAGAGGGCGCCGCTCCACTTCCTAATCTCCCCAAAGGCCTCTGATGCCCTTGGGAGGCCTCGCCCTCAGTGTTCCTGCAGACATTTAAAGGGGAACACACGCACAGAAAGAAACAAAAAATACAGTTTAACGCCTTAGCCCCTTACACACGGTCCTCACAGGAACGAAGGTAACACCAACTAGGAGCTTGCAGAATGCACCGCGCCCCCCAACGGGCTTCTGCTTGAAATTATCAACATCTTAACAAGGTTCTCCTGGGACCTCTCCAATACAAATCCACTTTGGGGAAGCAATGACCTTGCCAACAAGGTGTTATTTCTTGATTGCCTGCCCTTCCCTTGTCCCCCCCACCCCCACCCCCAACAACTTGGGCACTGCCTCTATAGCAGCCAACCCCAGGAACATTCTCTCAGACCTCACCACAACTCAAACTCAAACTCAAACTTTAGTCTGTCCTTTCCAAGAGGAAGGTGCTTCGTTTTAAGAAGCTAGGGTTTCCGTTTTGGTTTTTTGTTTCTGTTTTTTTTTTTTTTTTTTCTCCTCAAGAACTATAAAGTTATTTTTGCTGTGACTTTAGTTACTTTTCTTGTGGCTGTGACAAAGTATCCGACCTTAAAGACACCTTAAAGGAGGGGGAGGTTTATTTTGGCCCATCTTTAGAGAACAGTCCATCTCCACAGGAAGGCATGGCAGAGACTCAAGGTAGCAGATAATCTTGGATGAGGTACAGAGGTGGACATGCCTAAAGGACTGAGCTGCCATTCTCCAGGCCCGTCGCTCCTGCCCCGTCCTCCAGCTGGATCATAGTTTTCAAGGCTTCTAAAGTTTCCTCCAACAGCTGTGGGCCAAGTTTTCAACATAGGAGCCCGGAGGTGGGGGGGAGCGGGCATGGCGGGGGACATTACAGGCTTAAGCTATAACAAACCCCAAAACTGAATGCTTCAAAATTAGCAGGATTTCTCCATCTTCTGGCTCCTATGAGTCAGGAATCTAGGTGTGGTTTAGCTCGAGACCTCTGACAGAGGCTGCAGTCTGCATAGGTTTGGGGCCCGTAGTCACGTAGTCACGCAGGGCTATACCAGAGGGCAGCTCCTATGAATTCCAGCTCACTCACTGGGAAGTCAGCAGGCTTTAGGACATCACTACCTCACATCCCTGTCACTGAGCCATCCATCATCACGGTTAGCCATTGTCCCTCAGAGCAAAAATGCTGCAAGGGCTGGGGAAGGGACCTGGAAGCCAAAGCAAGAGAAGCAGGACATAAAAGCTTGGAAGTGCCTTCCCATCAACTCTGACACATGCTCCTGGTTAGGTCTGAGTCATTAGGTACAGCCCAGGCTTAAGGGAGAGGATAACACAAAATCCTAAATACCAGGAATTGGGGCTCACAGGACCATCTTTCAGGGAGTGATGTCACAGCTAGAGCCATGCCTCAACAAGGCAACTGCATCAGCATACAAGAACATGACCTCCACTGTCACAGCCAAGGATGACCTACAGCCTGTAATGGGGACATTGATTCTCCTTTAACCGTGACTTTCCAAGTGACTGTTAGAATACCCAGGGAACTAAAATGAACAAATGCCCAGGTTCTACCCAAGACCCTTGAACCAGGCAGGTGTGGGCTGTTTTCTTGATTTTTCTGTTTCTTTTAACATCTCCTGCCTGGTTCTTTTGCACAGTTGGGGTTGAGATTTAAAAACAAAAACAAAAACAAAACCCAAATGATAAATAATTGTTGGGCCTGTGGTGATAGTCACTGAGAGAGAAGATGTAGGGTCTGGTAACTTAGATTTCTGTGGGAGATCCATTGGGAAAAGGAAAATAATCCAGGGAGAAAGAGAGGGGAGAGAGAAGGAGAGGGGGAGGGGAAGGCAAAGGGGAGAGGGTCTGGGAGAGGGAGGGAGAAGGAAAGGGAGAGGGAGAGGGGAGGAGAGGGGGCAGGAGAGGAGAGGGAAAGGGGAAAGCAGAGGGG
>NC_034605.1:40488541-40509772 GCF_900095145.1 Mus pahari
GGGAAAGGCAAAACCATGGAGACAGGAAAGAGTTACTATTGCCAGAGGCTTAGGGGAAACCGGGGAGGGGCAGCCTGCAGCTTAATGGGGATGGGCCAGCAGATTTTTTTTTTTTTTTTTTTTTTTTTTTAAGTTTTTATGCTGTGTGTGTGTGTTGTATGTGCATGTCTGTGTGTTACTGCATGTTCGCACACTTACGTGCAGAGGCCAGGGGATATTGTTGAGTACCCAGCTGTCTATCATTCTCTGCCTCATTCCTTTGAGACAGGTCCTCTCTCTGTCCCTGGAGCTAGGCTGGTGTCCAACAAGCCCCAGAAGTCCTGTCTTTGCTTCCTCACACACTGGGGCTCTAGGAGAGCGTGCGGGGATTTGAACTCAGAGCCTCATGCGTACGTTGCAAGTATTCTTACCCACTAAGCCCTGGTAGACTCGTAGGTCAGTTCACTCTCTGTGAACCCATAAATGGAACAACACCGAGACGGAGCCCTGCTGTAAACTATGGCCTTTGTGTGATCACTGTCTGTTGATGTATTTATCAGTTGTAACAAATTGACCACTCCGGTTAGCATGGCAATAATGGAGGGGGGGGGGGAGAGGTTGTGCCTGAAGGTTGTGTGGGAAATCTCTGTGCGTGCCCCTTTTCAACCGTGTGTGAGCTTGAAGCTGCTCTAAAAGAAATAAGGAATTTAAAGAGATCAAAAGTTGAAAAGGAAGTCCGTTCTTTTCTTATCGTTAGCTATACCTGCTGGCTTCAAAGAAATATAAGCCAGAAATACAGAAGACTCAACAAGAGAAACGGCCCTTACCCTTTATTCCATGGTCTACAGACATAGAAGCTCAGAGCTGGAGCCAGTCCTCTCGGTTTTTACCTCATCATTTCATTTCATAGATAAAGAAATTAGGGTACAGAGAAGTCACTCAGGGAGAGGGGAAGAGTCGGTGCTGGGATTAGAACTAAGCTCCTTCAGTGTGAGCCCACGGCTCTGATCACAGGTCACATGTGCACAGAACATCTCTTTTTCCTAAAGTAAAAAAAAAAAAAAAAAAAAAATCGCCTTTGTGGAAAAATTAGGTGCATGCATATTTAAATGCGATTGTGTGCCACCAGTAAGTAGGTCAGTGCTTAATTCTCTCTAAAAATCAAGAGGTCAGTGGGTTGAATATGTTCACCAGAGTTTAACAAACTCTCAGCCTGAGCCACACCTACTTGGAGAAAGGAGGAACTTGAGAAGGACCATTAGTAGCCCCCGACTGAAGTGGCTCGGTCCACAACAGTTAAGGGCTCCATTCTTCAGGCAAAACTAACCTTGATTTCCCTCCCTACCCCTAGCCTGCCCAATTTGTATCTTGGCCACAGTTCTTACTCCCAGGAACTGGGTCTCTCCCATCCTGTTGCTATGACCACGAGCCTCACCCAAAGCATACCAACGCTGCAGTGTGCACAGATCTTTGGCCAGAGGCCAGGCAGATGCAGAGCAGTTGGGGGCTGGGGTGAGGGAGTGTCCTTCTCTAAGAGCTATTGGTCCAGGACCGGTCAGGGGCCTCTTTCTCTCCTGTCAGCTTGGGTCTTTCAGGGCTGTCTACTTGGCTGCCCAGCTGTGAACGAGCAGTGGTTGCTAATTTCTCTCCCCTGCACCAACTACTCAGAGCCTCTACCCCAAAACTTAAACAAAGAGCTAAGCGAGGCTGTTCCCAGGGCTCCGGATACTGGCTGTTTACCAAACACTGAAAACTACCAGTTGCCACCAGTTCCAAACCTCTAAGCTCTTAAGAGAGCATGAAGAATGTTGTCCCTAGAGTTCCAGGCCCATTCCCGATGCTCCGGCCTGTTCTTTTCCACCATCTCCGTCCTGTGATCTAAAATGGCTCTCCCCGAACTCAAAGACAGAGGGAGCACAGATCACAAATCGGAGGAGAACCGGAGAGCCTATCTCTTCTAAAACAAACAAAGAAAACCCTTCCCGGGGGTGCAGCACACCATGAAAGCGTGGGTCATCCCTGGATCGTTTGTTTTGGCGAGACGCTCGAGCTTCTCTACAACTACAGAGAAGGGGAGAGCATCAGGAGTGGCCCGTGAACAGCAGCAACACTCTCAACTGAAATCGGTCCCTCCCTCCCTCCCTCGGGGTAGACAGTCTGCTCTGTTGGCCCCGGGATGCTCCTTGGAATCCTCCATAGTGAGAAGACATCCAGAGGCACCTTAAGTGAGGCAGTGAGGACGGTTCCCATCAGGCTTTCCCTCTGCCCCTCCGATATGGTGCATGCCAAGTGAGAACCGCAGAGCGCATGCCCGTAGTATCCTCGCAGACCAGAGAGGACACTGATCCTCAGCCTTTGCTGGCCTTTGCTTCATGTTCGCTAATGTGCTATAGAATTAAAAATAATAATAATAAAGTAAAATTTAGATTTAAATACATTGGAAAGGAAAGTGTTTAGCTCTTCTTTAAAATAAATAAATAAATAAATAAATAAATAAATAAATAAATAAATAAATAAATAAATAAAATACAGAGGCTGGGCTTGGTGACCTACACCTATGATCTCACACCCAGGAAGCAGACTACAGAACACTAAAATTTCAAAGCCAGCCTGGTCCCTAGAGCGAGCCCAGGCCACCTGGATAATGAGACCTTTTCTCTAAGAATAAGTGAAAATTAAAAGTAAGATACAGGGTCAATGCGGAACGCACCAAGCAATCTGTGGCTTTAATTTATCACTTTTGTGCCTAAAACAAAACAAATACCAAGAAATAAAACAAACAAAAACAACAGTTGAAACGATTTTTTTCACTCTATTATTTAGATTCAAATATTTAAAAATTGGTTTAGTTTTGACACTGAAGGACGGTTACTATATTTATCTCTAAAGCTGGCAAAATGTTTTCTTTTTAAAAGCCTTGAGAATAAACTTTAATATTCAGATTACACAATAAGCCAAAGTCACCAACCAATTTCACTACCACCGACTTTTGCTTTTCTAAGAGCAACAGATACAGAGGCTGGGTCCTCAGGCTGAAAACACAACTATTCAAAAGGACAGCATGCACCCTACTTCCTCCATGAAAAACATCAGCCGGAACACGCCCTAAATGATGTGCCGCAGGGTCCTGGCAAGAGCTGCCACCAACTCCACACTTAGCCTAACAGTCTCACACCATGGGCCCACAGGTCTCAGTCTTTACATCAGTCCAGTTTATTCAAAATGCAGTCCTTGTTTTTAGGAGGAGGATTTACATAACCGGAAGCTGAGCTGGGTCCACGCCTTGGGTCCCCAGCGGGGATCTAAAAAAGGCAGACCTGAAATTGCTTCTGAACCACTGTCACCCTCGTGAGACGCAGGGTCCTTTGAAGGACAGTGGCAACTGAAGATGTCTCCCACCGGTGAAGGTTGGCATCCTAAAGTCGGGATGGTTTCTCTCTCCGAGGCACATTCATTATCTCTCCACCCCTGGCATTTGCAGGCACAGCACTGAGTCTCACCCATGTCCCCGAGGGACAGCTGCTCCAGGATCCACCCAGCAGCTGAGCGACAAGATGAATAGTATTTTCCACTTCGAGCAAAAAGAAAAACAGGCAGGGCTAAGGTTGCAAATGGTGGACCACAAGAAGCTGAATAGGAAGAGGTCAGAAACCCGTAATTAACAAAGACTGTCCCCAGGAGGACAGGCATGCGGGGGGGGGGGGGCAGCCATTTTCCAAATAGAGTAACTCAAGTTCCATTTTGATTTATGTACAGCTGCTGACTTCTGGGTCTTCAGGAAAAAAAACAAAAAAACAAAAACAAAACTGAACTCCTATTGGGACGAAAGATGGTGCCTGGAATAGCCGACATGGATGGAGTTAAAGGGTGTCCCCATGAAGGTGGCCCTTCTTCTTAGGAACCAAATTGCCCTAAAAGTCAAGTCCCCTCTTTAAACTTGGTAGAACATTTTCAGGCTCCTATGGGGCTTAAGGAAGGAAAAACCAAACCCACTTCATTGGAAACCCTTCAAACTGAAGGATCTGCCCTTTTCCGTGGCCATGATACCCAAGTCACTCAGTAAGTGTTGATTTGTGTCCCTTCCCTTCGCCAGGTAAGGAGTCTCCGCAGCCTCGTGTTATTTGTTGAAGCTGGAGTCTCAGTACAGGTTCTTTGAAGGGCCAGGCCATCCCTGCCGAGTGATCAGGGGACAGCATCCACAGCCAGCTTCCAGCCCTATCCTGTCCCCAACAAGGTGTACCCAGCACACGGAGTGATCGCTGTCTCTCCCCTCGACCTGAACAAACCGTTCTTTCTGTACCCTTCAAACGGAAGCCCTGGCTTACAATTGCAACTGTCAATGATTGTTTTCATCCTCCACATCTCAACGCACAAGAGCTCTGACGAGGAGTCCTGGTTAAATAAACCAACTGTGCAAAGCCTCTGTTCAGACTCTCAGCTCACCCATGCTTGGAAGCTGAACGGAAGACAGACAGCTCCCTCCCAGGGAAGCTTCTAGAGTCCTTTGAAGCAGTTAGAGAGCCTTGGGCTGAATTCTCTATGGCCTTTCTCCAGACCTGACAGTTCGGTCCTTCTAAGCATTTGTGGGATAACTGGGGCACATTTTGGAGCTAGATCAAATTAGCTCGAGGCGGACGTGGAACATCCATGAGAAAACCAGAGAGGCTTTCCTCTGCACTCAGTTCATCACACCGCCGCCTGGCCAAAAGTCACTTGGCAGGAAGCCTTTCTGACCGGTTTCAGCCAGAGTTTCAGTGGCTGGGACTGAAGGCGTCGGTGTCCGGGCTTTGTAGATGAGGGAGGAGTGGGAAGTAAATAAGGGAAAAATAAAAGTGTAATCTTATTCTCTAGAGGGTATCTTGTAACTAGGTCCAATTAAAAGGCCCCACAGCCAGGGAGCCTGCAATAATTTAGAATGAATTAAGGGGCAGTGAAGCCAAGAAGGCACTGGGGAACCAGTCATCGGAACTCCTAACCCCAGGTCATCAGTGACACTGCATGACTGTGAGCAAATCAGACCTGTTTTAACCATGGAAGGGCTAGGCCGGGTACTGTCCACTGGGCCTTCTGTGGTCCTGAAAACTGTGGGCACTTAAGAATGTTGATAGCAGTGTTATCAAATCGGAGTGTTGGCATTATCCAGTCCTGCCTGTTACCTATAAATATTCTTCAGCTGTGACACACATGACCGATTTAGGCCATAGGGTGAGGTTGGGACCGGACAGATCCTACGATCTGTGAGGGGTTGGCTTTGAGTCTGTAAAATCAGCCTAAGCCGTTCTGCTCCCAGAGGCCTTTGCGCTACGCATTGTTAAAGCAATCCTGGCCCAGGTGGGTACTTACCAAGTCTAGGGAAAGGCAAGTTTGCAGACTGATAGAATTCTATCTGCAGGGATGTGCTTGCTACAGCCTACACCAAAGCCAATGGCTTCTGAGGTCACATTGACAGGTCTTTCTTCAACATACTTCAACGAAGTTCAACCCATGAAGAATTAACACAAAGAGATAGTGAGACTCCGGGCTTAACTTTAGCCTAGGTGATAGGACTGATGTTTCTTTTTTATTCAGGTCATGAATTGGTTCTTAAATGGTAAATGGTTAGCTTAGCTAGGTAGTTGTTCAAAATGGCATGCTATGTGGAATCTGATTGTGGAACCTACTTCCACATTGGCCCCTATAGTCTTCTTTAGCTATTGCATTCCAAAGTGTTATTAAGGCTACCTCTATGGCTCCCAGCACAGCCTATCCACTACTGTCAAACACAGCATAGCTGGGCACAGTGATGGGCACATACAATCTTGTAACTGAGAGCCAGGGTGCAAGCTGTGGACCAACCTGAGCTATACAGGGAGTCCTTATCTCATCCAAAACAGTATAAATTACATAAAGACAAAACAAGAGGAAAGGGTACCCGGTTTTCCATACAAACCCAAGTTCCCAGAAAGAAGCCACGACTATACTGAGCATTCTACGAAGGCTGATTGGCTGATCAGAACTTCAGTGGTTGGGGGCAGGGGCTGGAGAGATGGCTCAGTGACTAAGAGCATTGACTGCTCTTCCCAGGACTCTAGTTGGATTCCCAACATCCATGTGGCATGTAATAACTAGCTATAATGCCAGTACCAGGGAATCTAGCGCCTTCTTCTGGCCCCAGAGGCAATGCACACATTAGGTGCATAAGCATGTAGGCTTGTGATGTGTCCTCCTATGACCTACCATGTTTACTTATTTGCTTCAGATCACCTCTTCATTGCTTAACGAATGATGGCAAGAGACATACTGCGTGTTTAGTAGACAGACAATTTTGTTGTTGTTGTTGTTGTTGTTGTTGTTGTTTTCAATCCATGGTTGCTTGGGTGCGCAGATGTGGGGCCTCTGAGTCCAGAGTACCAACGGAGTCACTGCTCATCTCCAGCCTCCATTCTGAGAACAAATGCCAGAGAACTGCCTTTGCCAGCCCCATCTTCACACACCCAGAGCCTCACCCCTGGCTGGCCTTGCTGCCTGCCAGACCTCCTCATTTCCCAACAACTAGCTTTGCAGCCCATGCAGAGGGAAGGAAGTGGGTCACATGGCAAGCGCATGGCAGGGGTGGGCACACCCGCAGCAGGCTGTGGAAGGACAGAGCTGGGATGGGTTCTTCTGCCTGCTCTTACGATTTAGTAACTCATTCACGGTGGGCCTACTCTAGAATAAATTCCATTTAAGCCAGCAAAGACCTGAAGGTGCTTTCATTCCACCCGAAGAGGGAAGCAACACTCCCAAAGATACTTACTCAGCAAATCAGGCCACCATGCTTACAGCGTGCTCATGTATTGTCTTAGTGACACTGCCTTATTCCTCAGGGTCACCCTTCGTGATGTGACAAGGCCAAATTGTTAAAGACCTTTAAATTCATATATACTGTTCATACACTGTGTGGATTTTATTATAAGGCTACCATATATTTACAGTGTACTCAAATCATATTTACAACCCCACTGAGCCTCTTATCTCTCCCTCCTCCATCCCACAGGCCATCTTCCTCCATTCAAATCATCCCTGTTATGGTTTGGGAGACTGTGGAGCACATAAGAAGTGAGATCTAGCTGGCAGTAGACTCCAGCAGTAGGGCTTTGAAGGTTAAACGCATTTCTGGTTCAGGTCCCACTTCCTCTGCTTCCAAGCCACCTCTATGTGAACGATCCCTGCCAAGTTCTTCCACCCCTGTAGACTGAGTCCCTCCATGCCTCCCCTGTTATCATGGGGCAACACTTGAGATACCACGGGTCAACAAATCACCCTCCTGAGAAGTTATTTCTGTCACGTTTGCAGCTGTAGTACAAGAGTCATTAAAATAGGGCCCCCTCTTTTCTTTTGTGTCTTCCTTTTCACATCTATGTTCTTCATATGAGGGGAAAAGAAGACATGTAGCATTTGACTTTCTGAGTCTAATGGATTCCACCTTATACAACGATCTTTACACTCACCCCTTTTTCTACTGAATAGAGATCCATTGTGTATATATTCCACATTTCCTTTAACCATTGATAGGTACTAGGCTAACTAAGTCTATAACTTGGCTACTGTGAATTATGCCCTGAGAAAGATGCGTGTACAAGAGTCTACTTCATGTGATGGTTTGACTCCTCTAGGTCATATCCAGGAGCAGTGTAGCTGACCCACTTGTTAGTCAAGAGTCTACTTCATGGGATGGTTTGATCCCTCTGGGTCATACCCAGGAGCAGTGTAACCAACCCATTTGGTAGTTCTTGTTTTCATTTTTAAGATTTATACTAGTTCCCATAGTCACTGGGCTAACTTAACATTTCGACAACCAAGAAGACCAATTCTTAGCCAGAAACAACGTGAGATAAGTCTTCTGTCTTCATTTCTTTGTCGCACCCCATAATATTCACAGGCCGACCAGGGCTGTAAAAATCAGTCCCCATCAGCGAAATGAAATATATGTAGTCATTTGGTTTTTAAACTAGAGAATGACCCGGAATTAGCACTGCTGTCAAGACCAGAGGTTTTCGGTCTCAGCACTGTGAATGGCTGGGATAGGATTTCCTTTACCCGGGTCATCTTGTGCATCTGGGATCCCAGAGAAACAAGTATGACTGCAATGGAGTCCTGAAGCCTGAAATACTCACCTTTCCATGCAAAGGCCACGGGGAGCGTGAGGAGAACTTGAACGTGAACTTAAAAAAAAATTTAAAAAAACAACCTAAATGGACTGTAAAGTGAACAGCTTTAGGAAGAGGTGAGGGTGGGATAGGGCTGAGTCCTCAGAAAGTGGAAGAAGCACAAGACTGATGCGCTTACTGCTTACAAACCTTGGACCAGTTGTATCTCATTTAGCTTGTCTGTCTAGAGGGCTGAAAATATTACAGAAGCTAGGCAGGGGTGCTCCGTGTTCCTTGTCAAAGAACCCTAGGTTGAAGACTTTGTAAGGTTCTTGCTTTGGGCATGGTGATACAGCAAGCAGGGTAGAAGGCTCTAGCTCCACTGAAAGAAATCCAGACTCTCAGATTTGGTCTGTTGATGGAGTTAGGAGGTGTATGGGAATCAGCTATTTTAGGTAACATAGTTTGGACATTTTAAGGCAAGCAAGAACAACTAGATGACCAATGACAACCATAAAAGGGTAAATATACAAGATGGGAAGCAAGGTACATCAAATGCTCTTCAGGGACACAAAGACTACTGGCAGTCCAATGGGAGAGTCTTTTCTTCAGAAGTTCAACGAGTTGAACTTGACAGGGAGCTGTGTTACATAGCACGGGGTTCTCATAAGCAAGAAGAAGCTCCAGACATAGGCTTCACATGATCAACTTCCAAATTCTTCACCATAGATGTGGCTTATGCATTCCTAGGGAAGATGTCGAGAAACAAAATTCGGTGACTAACAATGGGCCTCGTTGCCTTGGGTGCACCCGGAAGGGAGTGGGGCACCCACGGGTGGAGCTGGTTATCTCTTCTTGCACACTAGCGTGGACATAAGACGAAGGGTCCCTTTGACAAAGGCACGAGAGAGATGGACTAAATGGGCCTTTCCCACTTTCATGTATTGAGGCAAGTGTTCTTTTTGTTTACAACATCTCCAAGTATCTCTTACTTCAGCAGGCTCTGGAACAGAGCTGCCCTGGTTTGAGATCCTGTACTTAGCTATGTCCTACAAGGCATTCACTTGTATTGTGGTGACTTGGACCACTCTATGACGGAGTCGTCATTCTGTTAAGAAGGTACTCTGTGAAAACAGAGACCATATTATATTTTTATATAATATCTCTACTTTCGCACCACTAGCCATTAGCAAAATTAGTAACGGCCGTGGTTTGAACATCTTCCCCATCATGTCTGTGGAAATCAACTGCCATGGTAACAATATTAAGAACGGAGGCCCTTTCAGAGGTGTTCGAGTGATGACAGACCTAAGTCGTGTGTAGGTTAATGCTGCTATCAAGAGAATGGGTTAGTTATCTCAGAAACGGGCTCCTGCGTACCAAGGATGCCTTTGGCTATTTTTCTCTTCTGCTGTATTATGATGTAGCAAGAAGGTGCTTAAGGAAAAACAAAGTAAAAAAACAAAACAAAAAAACAAAACAAAACACCTACCTAAAGGTTAAGAGTGAAAATCAAATCTTTGCTATTTTGCCCTGGGAGGATGTCCAGGCAGGAGGAAGTGAGTTCCCTATGGAATCTGCTATCATCAGGCACAGATGGGTGAACAGTTCAAGGCCTTGGAGAACACAGGTCAAGGTTCTGGTTCCTTCTAAGTCATAACAGGGGAGGGAACTCTTTGGATTGAGGCTGCTGTGATCAGGAGGACACCTAGATCCAAGGACAAGAGCACCCCAGATGGTAGTCATTTTTGTATCTGAGAGTGCTTGCTACACAGGTACCATGTTTTTGCTATGTGAGAAAGCCATCAGTCACCTGGACAAGACTTCCCTCTCCCTGTGTTCAGTTAGTTGGCAGGACAGACAGTTGAATGCGTCATTAAATAAACGCGGGACGATAATTGGAGAGTCTGTTTCTAGGCTTGTCAGAGGTAAATAAGGGTAATTATTTGGGAGTCTTGTGGGTGTCACATGGCATGCGCACCATTTGAGAGTGGACCCATTTTCCAGGGCTGCATAACAAATGCCACAGAGAGGGCAACCTAAACCAGCAGGCAGCTGTGTCCTCATAGCTCTTGTCTAAGGCCAAGTCATGGACTGGCTTGCTTCCGAGGCTTGTAGCTGATCTCCGTGTGTGTGTGTGTGTGTGTGTGTGTGTGTGTGTGTGTGTGAGTCCTAATGTCCTCCTATAAAGGTAGGTTGGACGAGGGCCCACTCAAATGACCATTTTAACTCAATTTCACATTCAAGTGGTCTGTCTTCATACGCAGCCATTCTATGTTATGGACGTGGAGGGTCAGACCTTGCGCATACACATTTTGGAGCCATAACTTAACCCACAACAGAGGCTCTCTTATCTAACCATGCAGGGAAAAGTGGATCTTTGCATGGTGTCATTTCTAGGAATACGGAAGGTGGGAGCTTTCCCACAAGACGGGAGGACAGCCCTTGCCCCAGGGGTAAAGATATATCCACACTCTTAGGGCGTGGTCCCTTGTGTGTTCTTCTCCCCTGAAGCCTCCCACTGGCCCCCTGGAAAGGCAGAAAATAAAGGGATTGCTATCAGAGCCAGAGGGGTTAAAGAGAATTACCGAGAAAGGAAGCAAAGAAGATATGTATGTGGAGCAGGGGGTAGCCTAGGGGCTGTTATCTGAAGTTGACAGTGAGAGAGACAATGAGACCCAGATATAGCTAAAGGCTCAACCTGAGGAGGGAAAGGAGACTAGTCAGGGAACTAGAGAGGTGAGTAAAGAGATCACTCCCCCTCACTCGAAAGTCTCTGCCAGGTTGATTCAAGGCAACAGCTCGCCCTCCGCCGCCCTGGGAACTCTTCCGTATATCTATCTGTTTGTTGCCAAGCAAGAAGTCAGAGAACTGGCCTATACGTCCCTGTCATCAGCAGAGGAGAGCCAGAGCCAGGGCTCCACCTGCAGCAGCCAGGTTCTTCCTGCACGCTTCTACCTGGTACAGGTACAGTAGGGACCCTTGACTTTGCACGGAGAATTTCAGCCCGAGACGGTATGAAGCAGAGTTGGAGTTTATTCAGGAGAAAAAAAATGTTAACATAGATTTCAGCACAGGGGCTGAAGAAAGAGGGTCATCTGGGGACGGATGGGACACACCCAAGAATGGGTGGGGGCTTCATAAGGGACAGTGTTGCTTAAATGTCCAGCAATAGCAGTCCATAGTGTTTGGGCAGCCTTTGGAATTACGTTGTTCAGAGGGATCGCTTTATCTCCTTATAGATCATGAGATCACAGAGGGGCTCTGCAGATGCCTGGGACAGGGCTGCAATCCATTAAAACAAGGCATGGGACACTAAGGTTGTACAAGAAAGCAAAAGCATGTCTTTTAGGTAAATGGAGGGACTGGGGCGTCCTTGGGAGAGTCCTAGAAAACTGCAAGTTTGTAACTGAGAAAGGAACAGTGGATATATTCTGGAATATAAATGAATGTACTGGAGGTTATATATGCATTGCCCTTAAACATGATGTTCCGACGTTTTAACAGTCTTCTTTGACACACATATAAAGTACATGAAGGCAACACTGACTCTGTGTAGGCAGCCCCCCATCCCCACCCCCAGTAAATGTCAATCGTGTTGGGATCCTTGGCTCTAGGCTGGTGAGAGACGTCAACCTTTTCCATTTCCATACCATTCAGTTCCCTGTCGTCTTCTCTCCTTTCTCCTCTCTGCGTTCACTCAAGGAAAGCCTAGAGGCGGGTGGGCAGGGAGCTTCTCCCAGGTGCCCATCAAGATCTCTCCGCCACAGGCACACTGGCAGAGACTCCGTCCCGGGTGCTTTGCCAGCAGTCTTCTTGTTCCCACAGTGCGGCTTTACGCACCTGTGACTCTTGGGCCCGCAATAAAAATGGAGTAAGAGCAGCCCAGATGGAACATGGCAAGTCAAATCTCAGGTTTATTGATAAGAAATTAGATACTGATAGCTTAGAGGGTAGATATCTGCCCAGCCCTAGTTTTTTAAAGGCTTATTATAACTATAAAAAATGATTATAAACTTACCAGCTTGAATAGATCTAAGTCCTTTGCATCGGATGGTATTTTCCCTTTAACTCTCCTCTGGGGGGCGCTGGAGTCCAGTTAACCCCAGGAAAGCTGGCAAGGATCTGGCATCTGGCCTCTTCTGGTTTCGTGACAAAGGTGTACCCGTTGAAAGAGCAAGGCAAACAGGCAGCTTTGCCAATGGGGTGGAGATAAGGAAGGGGCAGGCCCCTCTGAGTCTTTACGTGCGCGCCGTGGGCAGAAGTGGGGAGGCCTTCCTGGGAGCCAACAGAGATCCACAGGGAGAATGGGTTGGGAACTGGAGCCCCTGCCTCATTAGCATATGTCCTGACCCCTACCTCACTCCTCCCTTTCGGGGCTGCTCTCTTGGCCTGAATTAAACTCTCGGTGTGGAAATCTGTTAGGGAACGAGATAAATGCCAAGAAGGCAAGAGAGGAGAAAAACAGGGTAAGGTGACTGAGGATTCTGCATCCTCCCAGCGCTCCCCACTTGGGGCTCAAGCACGCATCGCCACCCTCCCCTGCGGCCCACACCAGCAGGCTGGGGTGGAGATCTGAGGAAGAAGATAGGCCAAACAGAGGCTGGAAGCTGCCCTGGAAAAGAGAGATGCCAGACCCAGAGTCTTGAGTATGTTTTCTTTTGGGGGAGAAGCTTCGAGGCGTGCAAAAGTGAACGGTGACAGCTTGCAGGAGTCCCAGCAGTCAGGGCTCAGCAGACACCCCTCTGAAGGGGGGATGCTGGCTGGCTGTGGCAGCATCCGGCGGGTCACTGCACAAAATGGTTTTTATAGCTCTATTTGGCTTCACAGTCCTCAAACATAGACAAGCTGGAGGGCGGGTGGCTTTAAGATCCACTTGTGTGCCACTAAAGCACCCAGATGGGAATTCTAAGGGTTTCTGCACTCCCAACTTCTTAAGCAACAATAGGAAAAAGCCCAGAAAAACAAACACAGTCGGCACAGTCGGAACATCAGGTTTTCTTTGTTTCCACTAAAATATACCACCCTCCCCAGGCATGTGCACCTTCCATCAAAATGTGGCATTGACTTTTAAAATAAAAACAAAAGGCAGCAGAAACTGTGGGTGAAAAAGAAAAAAAAAAAAAAAGAGCTATGCCATCCTGGGATGTTCCAGCTCCACTTCCACTGTGGAAGCCAGAACAGAGATCTTCCATAGGGACGGCGGAAGCATGGAAAAATCCAAGCCACCGTGTTCTGAAGATGTCTCATGAAGCATTCGCAGAAAGCATCTCAGATCATTCACGTTCACTTTTAGATCAGCTAAAGGGTATGCCATGCCAGATTAGCAAATGCAACCACAAAAATCGGGGTCCTAGAGACAAGAGCCCTTCCGCACTATGAATTACGACCGACCCTTGCATGGCAGAGTCTACACTGTCCTGACATCTGATTGCAGCCAAAGGCCAGACTACCCCAGGAGCATGCATGGATGTTCAGTTTTAGCAGCTGCCTGTGTGCGAAGGTGGTTAGCAAACAACCTCACATCTGGGTCCCACTTGATGCTGAGCAAGGGAGTAACAGATGTCCTTCCTCTCTCTCTCTCTCTCTCTCTCTCTCTCTCTCTCACTCACTCACTCACTCACGCGCACGCCCATATACACAAGAGATTCATAACACTGAAACGTTTGACACTATTCAGCAGCCATGTCCTGAAGTCTGGAGAAGCCAGCTTCCTTTGGTATGGAAGAGTAAGCTGGATAAACCCTTTCCTCCCTAACTTGCTTCTTGGTCATGACGTTTTGTGCTAGAACACAAACCCTAACGAAGACAGTGTGGACCAGTGTTTCTATTCGCTTCCTTGTTCCATCACCTAGTTTTGGGCATGCCCTAGACAATCACCTAGTTTGGGGGCAGATGCCCTTGGCTGACCCTTGGCCTTTCAGGTAGATCCTCGGATTCTGGGTGTCCTCACTAAGGTGAGGAAAGAAGCTGCCTGCACCCACAGGCGGCTTAATCCGGAGTTGGCGGTGGACAGAAGACTCTTGTACTTGTCTCTGTGAAGATGCCGGGCCACTATCAAAGGTTCTGTGGCTGCTGCTTAGTCATGGCCTCATATCTAGCACCCAGTGGCACCAAGAGTTTATTTTACACCCACAGCTAGAGGACCCATCGTGGAGATCTGTTCAGCTGTGTATACCTCTACACAGGGCCTCTCTTCTCCCCTAGACAATCCTTTAGTGCTTGGTTTATGACTCTATCTTTCCTATTGTCAAGGACTGACTGAGACTGTTGTCCAGAAATCCAAAGAGCTGACCCATAGCACACCAAGTAAGAAAAATCTCAGCCTCGTACTGACCGTGTGAGAAAATGACGGTCTGTGGGGAAAAAACAGGAACACTGCACTCCTGGGTCAGTTGGGAATTCCCAGCAGTTTCTCCACTCCTGAGACATATGCACCTTGGGACTGTTAACCTATGATCACACAGATGGGGCTGGGGTGTGAGCCAGTGTGAAAGCTACCCAGCTTGCCCGTCTAATGGCGATGTCCAACAGTTTCTGCTTCCTTTCCAGCTCTGATCTGGTTCCTTATCCCCAACTGGAGTAGTAAGCAGGGAAGCACATGATGATGTGCAAAGATGAATGGCAGTCTCCCAGTAAAACATGAACCGATTGAACCACACTGCCTGCGGTTTGCTGATCAACGGGCCCATTCATGGAAGTGAAGCCTGCCCCTGAATAAGCTGAAGGACTAGAGATAAGCAGGAACATAAAAGGGGCACTTTCCTTGACAGCCCCGAGGGCACAGACTTAAAGTCCCAGGGACACAGAAAGGACCTTTTCATAGTGCAACCCAAGCCCCGATTCATGGGATTTGGCTAGAGGAAGGCTTCCAAGGAGACAGCCCAGACAATCTCCATGCAGAATGAATCTATCCACAAACAAATGCAGGAAGCAGAATGGGACCCAGAGAGGAGACAGGAGGAGAAAGGAGAAACCAGCAGGGCCAAGGGTCAGTCCAGAGCATCTGCCCAAAGCTAGGTGATTGAACAACGAAGCAGGAGGAAACCCTGGTTCATACCTCCAGGTATCTTTTGGCATTCATTCACTCCATGGGTCCATCACCCATTTCCCGGCTACTTTCTACAGAAGTTTCTAATTCCGCAACAACTGGGGTGGGGTGGGGGGGAGAGACTCTTTGAGGGGACACAGGAGAAAACAACACTATTGGTTCTTGTCAACTTAAGCTATCGCTTCCTCTTATTGCAAGGTGCTTTCCATGGACAGAGAAGAATAGCATTTATTAGGACATTTAGAAAACTATTTGGTGGTCCTCTCCTAAATGGGCAAGAAACACATTCCGACACCCCATGCTCAGCTCAGGAGACTTGTATGCCAGCACCTATCCCGCTGTTTCCTGACTCTTGGTACCTTGTTTCTCGCCCGTGGGAAGATACATTTAGCAGCTTTCCAGTACTGTCACAAACACCCCAGACAGTCAGATTATAAAGAGAAAAGGGTTATTTGGGCTCACTGTTTTGGAGCCTTTAATCCCTGATCTGCTGGTTGGGCCTATAGGCTAAAGCCAAGCATGATGGCTGCCCACATCCTGGTGCCCAGGCTGCAAGAGAAGAGAAAGCAACCATTGACAATCTCCTTTGAGACCTGCGTGAGCAGAAGGCTCTGTGCTATAGCACTTTTTTGTTTTGTTTTGTTTTCCCAAAGTCCAAGGGCAACTTTACTAGAGTTTAACAGAAGAATTCCGAAGCAGACAGGCTGTAAATCTCAGCAGCTGCCTGGAGGAAGAAGTCAGAGATAAGGAAGAGAGGAAGCCAGGCCGTCTGCTGGCATGGAGACCAGCCACATGGTGGACAAGCAGACACATGGTGGGGAGGGGAGTTTTAGAGAAAGAGTGTCACCCAATGTATTAAGGAAAATGCACCCAGAAAAGAAGTAGGAACGGGGTGTGGGGGTGGGGGTGGGGGTGGGGAGGAAGAGCTATGCTTTCCTGAAGCTGTGAGGGACTGTACAGAGGGCAGAGAGAAAGTTTATTTCCTTCTGAGAAGGGAAGCTCGTTAGCTCCTTACAGGGATAACTATTCCTTCTATCTTTTTAGCATGGCTCCATAGGAGTCTGCCTTCCTGGTCGCTGGTTTCTTGGCTGGGAGACTGAGTGGACCAAGCCCCTTTCTGCAGCTGCCACTTTTGAAGCCCCTGCCTTGAGCTGCCTGTCCACTTCCTGTCCATCATTCTCAGTAGTCACCAGTAACTACCTACCTGTAGCAGGCACTCTAATGGCCATTTCATGAACCAACCATTGATCTGGCTTCTTTGTAGGGCCATCTAGGGGGGTCCCCTAAGTTCATCAGTAGTTCTATCTCTTAAAGATTCTAACACCTCCCACGATATGCTGCGGACCAAATCTTTAACACAAGAGATTTCGGTAAAACTTACCATAGCCATAACACTAGGCAAAGGAAGAGCTTGGTCTAAAGCCATGTTTTTCAAACTGGGAGCGGCCAGTATCTCAGGACATGTCACTCTGTGTTGTGGAGATTGTCCTCTGTACTACATTCCTGGCCTCTACCCACTAGCTTCCAATAGAACCCTTACCAGTTGTAACAAAAATGACTTTAGATGTTGCCACACATCCCACGGGTATGGGAGATGATCTTTAGTTGAAATCTTAGTGTAAACTGCAATGGCTAAGCTAGATGCCGCATGAGGTTGTTTCGCATGTAGTTAGTTCAAATTGAGATATCTCATCATTATAAATTCAAATATTTAAATGAAAAACAAACCATGTAAATTATTACAAATTAGATTAACATATTTCAGTATGTCTATATTTGATGTTTGTTTCTATCGCAATGATTTTTTAATTCATTAAGGAAATTAAAATACTATGATTCATTTCAACTTTTTTTCCTTTCTTTTTATAACGTAGCTCCTGAGAAACTTGAAGTAGAACATATTGTTCATACTGAGCCACCTTTAATTTCCCCAGCTCAGCATGGGGTGGGACTCAAGCTAAAGTCCCTCTCTGCTCAGTGGGTTCCCTCCCCCTGCAACTGACTACTATAGGCAAAAGAAACCTTCCAGCACTCTCTGCATCCAGCCAGCACATAGCAGACACAGAAGCCTGTTAGTAAACAGCCGCCACTCACCCCAGAAGTGTCTAAGCCTCTCCTCTCCCATAAAAACCGAGTGAACGCAGCAGCCTCAGCACCCAGAGTCAACATCCTGCCCATCCCAGAGGAAGCAGCTCCACTGTCAGTATCCTGCCTATAGATGCCAGAGGTCCAGCACTTAGCGGCAGCCTGCAAAGCCTGCCTCTCAGCAGCCATGTCAAGTTTCTATTCTCCTGGAAACGTTTATAGCCAACCCAGCAGGACTGCATGGAGTCTTATGCTTGCTAAATGCTCCTCACACTCCTCACTCGCCTTCCCTACCACACTCACAGGAGCCCTACACCAGACAGTCTTCTCCTTCTCCTTCTCCTTCTCCTTCTCCTTCTCCTTCTCCTTCTCCTTCTCCTTCTCCTTCTCCTTCTCCTTCTCCTTCTCCTTCTCCTTCTNCTCCTTCTCCTTCTCCTTCTCCTTCTCCTTCTCCTTCTCCTTCTCCTTCTCCTTCTCCTTCTCCTTCTCCTTCTCCTTCTCCTTCTTCTTCTTCTTCTTCTTCTTCTAATAAAGGGCCAATTGGAAATTTGCATTCCTCCTCCCTGCCTCCTGGAAATTTAGGTCTATAGACGCTATCTCCATTCAAACACTACAAGAGCATAAGAAACTCAACTTCAGGAGCCATGTATGGTGGCACAGTGCTCAAGAGCTACATAGAGACAGGAAGACAGGAGTTCAAGGCCCACCTTGGTTGTATAACAAGTTCGAGGCTGGCCTGGGTTACATGAGTCATTTCAAAACAAAACAAGCCAAACCGTGATACATGTCTGTAATCCTGCACTTGAGCACAGAGATAGGTGGATGGATCTCTGTGAGTTCAAGGCCAGCCTGGTCTTCATAGCAAAATCCAGGCCAGCCAGGGCTACATACGTAGACCCTGCCTGAGAAAGAGAGAGGGGGAGAGAGAGGAGAAGAGAGAGAGAGAGAGAGAGAGAGAGACAGACAGACAGACAGACAGACAGGCAGGCAGGCAGGCAGGCAGACAGAAGGACAGAAGGACAGAAGGACAGAGAGAGATAGAGAACCAAAGCAAATCAAATTTAGTCTCATCCAGACATGGTGGCTCAAGCTGGGAAACCCAGTATTGAGGAGGCTGAGGCTGGAGGATTGCTGCTAGTTCAAGTCCAGCCTAGGCTATAGTTGACAGGCATGACAAGAAAAGGTGTCCCTTCTCTGCCTGCTTTGCTACTGTCTGGTCTCTCCCCAGATCCAAAGTTGATCGGAAGGTCCCAACGGCAAAAAGCAAAGGAAGCATCCAAGGGCTTCCTCTGGGCCCTTATCGTCTGATATGTCACAGTCTTAGATTGCCGCTGCGGGAGAAGTCTGTGATTTTCTCACATAAAGCTCTCAACAGACACTGCCATCCATGTCCTGGCTGCTTGGGAGTTACAGCATGGGACTCAGATCCCCACCGCTCCCTCTGGAAGTCCCATCTGTATAATGGGGGCAGAACCACGCACTGAAGGCTGACTTGTCAGCTTGTGGACATACTGGGAGCTTGTGGACATACTGGGAGGTGGCAGACTCTTAGGAGGTGGGGCCAGGTGAATGGATTATGGTCATGGGCACAGACTCCTGGGGAAGATATCGGTGCCCTGTCTCACCTCCTTCGTTCCTTCATCCTCCCTTTACAACCTCTCTCCGCCATAGACTCCATCAGCTGAGTCTCTTTGCTCCACCTTGTTCTCTGCCAGGAAATTCTACCTCCTTATAGACCCAAAGCAATGGGGCAGCATCTGAACTGAAACCTCGGAAAGAGGTTTAGAGCCCCAGAGAACTCTCCGCTACTCAGATGGATTTATCTCAGGCATTTGTCCCAGTGATCGAAGCTGGGTTAACATCGACCTATTCTCACCCAGCCACAGGCACTTCTACTGGCCTCTGGTGGGCAGTTTGTCATCCCCCCCCCCGCCACTAAAACAGAAGCACTAACATCAATTGCCTCTCTTTAAACACACATAGATACACACACATACCTGCACACATATGCACACATGCACACACACACACACACACACATACACGGGGGCATGTACCATCCTTGAGCCAAAGCTCATCATCTCCTAAATGGCTTAAAGTGTTCGAAACAAAACCCACAGAGTTTGGGTTTGTGCAGAAAAGACACAGAGAGTAGAACAACTTAAAACTCTACAGCCGGTGGTCACTCTCTTGTTGCACACATTCAATCCCAACATTCCAGAGAGCAGGACGGACAGTTGCCCTGCCTGATCATCATGGGCTAGTGTCCCTGGGGAGGGCCAGGGAGACCACCAGCCCCTCCTCTGTTCATAATCTCTTTCCTCTGAGGAAGTGCTGGCTGGCTGGCCATCCTGCAGTCAGTTTCCGCCACAGACCACATCAGGACAGGCTGTCCCTACGTGGCAGAGCAGTAGTTGGAACTCACTGGAACATTTCAAAAAGATCTGTTGAGAATGGAAGCTAGGACTTAACTAAACAAGATCACCTGGTTTGTATGTTATTTTTCTTTCTCGGGAATCTGAAAGTACAATTTAAAAAAAAAAAAAAAAGGATTCAATGTAACCCATAGGAGATTCGGGGGGGGGGGTTGTGATAAGAGCGATTCCGATTGTATTTTTATGATCTTGGTGGATTGTTGTGAATGGAGGAGGATTCCCAGAAGTGAGTTCAGAGGTGTGGAAATGCATTATCTTATCAGTCCAGGTGCTTATTAGCCTGGTAACTGAACTGATCAAAGTACTCTATTATGAAGGTACTGAGCTGGCTTTCAACCTGAGAAGGGTGCTTGCTGTATAACTAGGTCCTACCACAAGTGTACAAGCCACCTAGCATGGACAAGGCCCTGGGAATTATCTCTAGCGTTATAACACACACACACACACACACACACACACACACACAGGGGAGGAGGTTACATCCATCCACCAACAAAAACCGAATTTCACAAACTCAGTTTGAAGTGGAAGTGGTTGCTGAAGGCTGAAAGGCAAACTCTGGGGTATGAACAGTTCCACCACTCTGAAGAACAAGAAAAGACAGACGCTGGGAAGCCGAAGGTGGATTCTCCAAAGGTGAAAATGATTCAGTGGACAGAGATGCTTGCCACCAAGCCTGGTGGCTTGAGTTCCATCCTCTGACTGCAGTAAAGTGGGGCCCCTGGAGTAGGCACACTCATGGAGACAGGAAATAGAATGGTGGCTGCCTGGAGCTGGGATCGGGAGTCATTGTTTGTGGGTACAGAGCCTCTTCTGGATGTAAGAAGAAAAAAAAAAGGTTGGGTAGCTGGATGGCGGTGATAATGGTTATACAATGTCAAATAACTTCTGCCACAGCACTGAAATCTTACAGTGTTTAAATAGCTTTTTTAAAAGTAAGATTTATAGCAAATTGTGGCATCTGGTACCACAATTGAATCCCCACTTTCACCCTCAGGCTGGTGATGTTAACTTAGTTGTAGGGCATTTGCCTAGTATGTGTTAGCTGGATCTCAGGACAGAGGCACTGGGCTGTGATGCAGGCCAAGGCCTGGAGTAAGGATAGGTGTGAGGTAGGCTCCTGCTGAGAATAAGCGTGTGCTGTTTGCAGTGAGCATTTGCAAACCCTTAGCAAACTCTGTGGATAGGATTCCTGCATTTTTCTGAACGCATATCACACTTTAAGAATCTGAGAAAGTGTTATCAACCTAAGGGGAGCAAAAATAGACAAGACAGTCCACGAGGCTGGAGGATAAACTTGTCTATAAGTACAAACAACAGTCAATGAACTTCTGCCTATATTCGGTGTCCAAAGTTAGAGAGCAAATCTGATTTTTGTCTCCATGGCACTTCTGCTCCTGAGCAAGAGCAGCTCCCCTCCCTCCCTCCCTCCCTCAAGCCCCACCCACGGAGAGCAGCTCCCCTCCCTCCCTCCCGCAGGCCCCACCCACCGAGAGCAGCTCCCCTCCCTCCCTCCCGCATGCCCCACCCACCGAGAGCAGCTCCCCTCCCTCCCTCCCGCACGCCCCACCCA
>NC_034605.1:40509846-40607959 GCF_900095145.1 Mus pahari
GCCCCACCCACGGAGAGCAGCTCCCCTCCCTCCCACCCGCACGCCCCACCCACCGAGAGCAGCTCCCCTCCCTCCCTCCCGCAGGCCCCACCCACCGAGAGCAGCTCCCCTCCCTCCCTCCCGCACGCCCCACCCCACCTCAGAGCCAGATTTTCTTTTTTAAGCCTCCCCCTCCCAGAGTCCCTTCCCCTCAAGGCTATTCAGCACAATCCAGGCTTTCTTCCCGCAGTTTTTAGTGTGAGGGGTCTCAGGGTGAAGCTTTGTAGGGATTAGGTAAATCACAGGTGCGCCCTCACCTGAACCAGCCCCCAGCTTATTCATTAATCGTGAGTTTACCCGCTGTTATTCCAAGTTCTCTTTCTCTCCTTGGCAGACTGATGGCCTTGGACTGGTTCCCAGTTTGGGGCCCCTGCAGCCTCCCCCCTTTCCACTCACTGCCAAAAATGTCTCTCTGCAGGTTTCCCTACCGTGTGCCTGGGTTCTGTGGGCGTGGATTCTTAGCCAGATGCCCCACGCAGAGTTGGCATCCCCGCTCCTTACCCACTGCCACTGCGACCCACCCTTTCACACACTCCCAGGGCTGTGTGTGATCTGAGCTGCTTTCTCTACAAAGGGACCAAGATCTCCTTTCTCACTCCCAACTCTCTTACAAAGCTTCTCCTTCTGCTTTGATCCCAAATTCTTTCTCTCCTGCCTGAGCACAGGCTTCAATGTGGCCAAGAGCTCTCGCTGAAGCCAGTTTACATTTCGGCCCATTCGGTCCTTTGAATCCAGCCTTTATTTACAATGATAATAATAATAATAATAATAATTATTATTATTATTATTATTATTGGGTGTGGGGGTGTGGCTCTGAGGCGGGCACCTGCTGAGCACACATGAGAACTCCACAGATACTAACAGATAGAAGGGAGAAGAGAAGAAAGGAAAACAGTGTACTGACTTCTTTGAGGTTGACATACCGAGTTCTGCATTGTCTGTGCTGAGACAGTTCCCAACTTCACACAGTAAAGAGTGAAGATCTATAGGACTATTAACTTCCCTACAAGCCTACAGAAACAGCAAGACATGTACCCACCCAGACCAAAACAAAAAAAAAAAAATTAAAAATAGGGCTTTCAGGATGACTCAACATTCAAGAGCATCCAAGTTCAGTTCCCAGAGGACCCAAGTCCAGCTTCCAGCACCCACACCGAGTGGTCACAGTCCATAACTCCAGCTCCAGGGTAGCTGATGTCTCTGCCCTTCAAGGGCTCCTGCATGCAGGTGCATGTATCGACGGGAAGGCACACCTCTTTTTTTAACTTTGCACATGATTACAAACAATAAATCTTTATAAAATACTTTTAAAAATAAAGCGATGTGTCAGGCTGAGGGTGTGGCTCAGATGGAGAGTGTTTCTGAAACACAAATAAGACCATGGAGTCCACCCCCCAGTTCTGCCAAAAGGAAAAAGGGAGGAGGTAGGAAGGGCTGAGACTGAGACGGGGAGACTTAGCTTTGGCATGAGTGAATAAGGAAGGCATCGAATTCTGCCCTTTATATGCAGACCCGCGCACTCCCCCACAGAACACACAGTTCAAGTGCAAGCTCAATCGAAGAGCGCTCCTTCGTCTAGAATGAATGAGACCCTAGATGGCATTCCCAGATACATAAAAAAACAAGCACCCATCAGTGACTTAGGGGTATGGCTCAAGAGCAGAGGGCTTGTCAGGGATGTTCTTGACGCTGTGAACAAAACCTGAGGGGAGTATCTTAAGGGAGGAAAACTCTCCTGGGTCTCGCAGTTTGAAGGAAACAGTCTATTGTGGCCAGGAAGGCTCAGCAGCCAACTAAGTGCTTCTTGGTGAAGGGAATGCATAGAGGATGCTCACAACTGGGCACGTTGAAGAGGACGGAGGACAGGGGAGGAAGGGACCACAACTTTCTCACCCGACTTTATCAAGCTATGCCCTACCTCCTAAAGGTTTCAGAGTCGCCCAAAGCCGTGCCACCACCCGGGCACCAAATGTTCCGACACATGAGAAACATTTTGCATCCACTGAGTGAGATCCTGAGAGGTTGTTGTTGTTGTTGTTGTTGTTGTTGTTGTTTTGGCTTTTGGATACAGGGTTTCTCTGTGTAGCCCTGACTGTCCTGGAACTCGCTCTGTAGACCAGGCTGGCCTCCAACTGCCTGGCTCTGCCTCTGAGTGCTGGGGCTAAAGGTGTGTGCCACCACTGCCCAGTCAGAGACCCTGAGTTCTATCATCAACATACAACAATATTATCAATTTCATGCCCAACCAGTAGTGTGGAAATTCAAAGAAACGGGGTTTAGAGCTGGACACAAGCAAGTCAGTCTGAACTTCGCAGGAAGACTGTGCTCAACACAAACGGTGAGGTTTGTCATGATCTCTACTGTGCCCAGCATCCCTGGAGGCACCCAAAGTGGAGTCCTCCTGTGAGGTGCCATTGTCCCCAGGACACGTGGTGTTTCCATCGTGTTCGCTTCTTCTAGCCTTGGTTAGAACAACGAAAAAGAATCATACTATCTCAGAGGTTCCAAGATACCTCCAGGGCTGGAGGTGTGAGAGAAATAGCCTGGCGAGAACAAGGCCCTCCCTGGATTCCATCCTAGTGCTGCATGCAAAATATAATAATTATAATTATATTATAATTTTACTCATTTGCCTTAAAAGTAGTATACAAGCCCAAGGCCTGCCAGCAACTTTTGATTTTACCCGAAACAAAATGAAAAAACAAACGCTGTCTCACCCCGCAAAGAAAAAAGAATCCAGAGAGCAAATGATTATCACTGGGCACACACGCAGTTTTTGGAGACATACTTCCATCCCCAGGATTGAAATTCGCATTGTGGGAGACAAAGGGGATCCTGGCTGAATAAGATAGAAAACCACTTCTAGAACAACAATATTCCAACCATGTTCCAACTGGGGCTTGGGAGCAGGGGGTGATTCTAAACAATCCCAGTCTCCACGTGGAAAGAATATTTATTATTTCTCTCCACTCCAGACAACACCAAGAGCTGGCTTTCCCCTTGACTTACGAAACCCTCACAGCTGAGGAACAAGACTCTGTGGGTTCTGTTAGGTTCCTGCAGTTGCACACCGGGCTCTTAGGTGCTTCCAAAGCTACTACAATCTGCAGACAAATGAACACCTTTAGGTAATCGGAAACCAGAAATTCAGGTGAGTTCTACGAAGAGGTAGGGAAAAGAACAGAAGAAAGAGAGAAGGAAAAAAAGGAGAAAGGAAGGAAGAGAGGGGAGGGAAGAAGACAAAGAAGGAGGAGGAAGAGGAGGAGGAGGAAGAGGAGGACGTTTTATTTTTAAGTTTAGCTTTTTTCTAGTGTTTTTCGTTTGTTTGTTTGGGTTTTTGTTTTGTTTTGAGAGAGGATCTTATCGTTTACTCATTATGTAGATAAGGTGACCTTTGAACACACAGACATCCACCTGCCTCTGCCTTCCTCCTAGTGCTGGGATTAAAGGCCTAGATCACCATACTGGACCCTTAGTGTACTTCTTTCAAACTTGTTCAGCATTATGAGAAAAAGGAGGAGGGGGAGATGATTCTATGAAATTGAGCAGCCAAAGGATAAAACTGTACTCTTTTCTCAATAGCAAACTTGTACAACCTAAGCTCCAGATTATTTAAAAAAAAAAAAAAAAAAGTAGGTACATCTTTTCCCTTCCCACAAAGTGAAAATCAGAAGGGGTGGACCACTAACCCTCATGTGAAAAAGATGCTCGTTCTGTTCATTCAAATTCCAGCCCAGCAGCTCCACTTCCTGCCTCTCCCATCCTTTCTCCATCCTGCGGAGGAGAGCTGTAGTTTGCCAACCCCACACAGAACTCCCTAGGGCTCCCTCGCTCCTTGGTGACCCTCCGTGGCCACCAACCTTCAATCCCCTCCCCCCAAAAAAACAAAGTCCACCCTGTACTCCATCTCAAGATGACGTTCCCTTCCCTAGCTCCCAGCCCCCAGCTCCCAGCCTCCCAAGAAGCCTTGCTCCTCACAACATTCTAAGCTCCAGGGCTGTATGTAATTTTTGCAACCTCTTTTCTTCTCAGCTGGTCATAGAGCATAGTCACACCATTCTCTCTGGTCCAGATCTCAGCTGATGGGAGCAAAACCCTGCCTGTCTGCTTTCAGCTAGCTTCCATTCCATCCGGGGCCAAGCTTCGCAACTACCAAAACAGGCAAGTGTCGCAGGTTTTCCTGCAGTACCTCTAACCTTTGTTCCTTGATTAAGTGTTCGGTTCCTCTCTACGCAGAACTGGGCTCTGACCAACTTGTGTCTCCAGGTCTTCAAGTGTTCACTCGGGAGATGTTTTTTTATCCACAGGTCCATGTTTACCTTTGGAGTTGGTTCTTAAGGATCCTCAGAAAAGGTCAGGGGAGGGAACCCTGGTCCACAGCTCTTGCCCCGCCCCCACTCCCATCCAGGCAGGAAAAGGAAGCCCCTTTGTGTGCACAACTTGCTGACAATTGCTGGCTCTTGCCAGAGCGGCTTTCCTCTCTCTACATAGGAAGCTGCTAACAACTGCAACAGGAGAGAGAGAGAGAGAGAGAGAGAGAGAGAGAGAGAGAGAGAGAGAGAGAGAGAGAGAGAGAGAGAGAGAAGGAGCTGTCCCATCTGAAGACAGCAGGGTTGCAGAGGCTGCACAAACGCTACTGTGGGTTATTTCGGGACCAGCAATGAAACACCGAGCCAGTCTTTGCTCTCTGAGCCAGCCACACCAGCGCGGTTCGACTTTTGACATCTTTTCCTTGTGATGAGAAACGGCTGACTCTTTCAGCAGTTGTAGGGGAAAGGGCCTGCTAACCAGAGGAAAGGAAACCCCCACCACAGACCCTACAGGAAGGAAGGCCTGCGCCTGGAAACTCACAGGCAGGAGCCATTAGAGGGCAGCAAGTGTCTGTCTGGGAGCCCGGGCAGCAAGAGGCTCTCTCTCTCTCGCTCTCTCTCTCTCTCTCTCTCTCTCTCTCTCTCTCTCTCTCTCTCTCCTTTCAATTACAGGGTGTCTCTAAAGGCAAAGCACCAGGGCTCCAGCGTCAGCAGAAATACAAGTTGGAAAGACCCAGGGTGGTGGTGGAAGGGCACCCCTCCAATCCCCAATGCAGGCCCCTCTTGGCAAGGTCGGGCAGTGGCTGTGCAGGTCTCACCCCTACTGCTCCAGAAACCCCCTGGGTCGAGGACCCTGGCAGAGCTAGTGCTGCTGTGGGGAGAGAGAGAGAGAGAGAGAGAGAGAGAGAGAGAGAGAGAGAGAGAGAGAGAGAGGAACTTGGGCACCCAGCCTTTTGTGTCACTTTGCTCCTTGGCCTCCTGCAACTCTAGGACAAAGGAGCGCCTGGGAGCTGCCAGCAGCCTGGGGGCACCACTGGGTTTGACAAGGAAGGACGAAATCTGATCCCAGCCAACGGGGACAAGTCGTTGCGCTGTTCTGTGAGGTGACCCAGTTCTGAGACCAGACGCTAGGCTCTGATCACCCTGCGGTAGTCTCTCACACACCCTGCTCACACCCCTCGGCCTCCGAGGTAAGGACGAGGCATCCTTCCTTCCACCGGGACAAGTGAGAGCTGCCACTGGGGCGTCCCCTGCGGCAGCAGCTGCACACTCTAAGGTGTTGTGTTTTATTAAATAAAATAAAATAAAATAATAAAAGAGAGCCAAGGATATGTTTGATGGAGCCAGGTATGCTGAGGTGGGAGGGGCCCATGCGGAGGCATCCCCTCCCCATTGAGGTACCAGCCATAGGATAGTATGGAATAGAGTTTATTTAGGGCAAGGAAGGAGTCGGGAAAGTAGTAGAGGGGGTTGGGGGGGAGGGAAGAGGGAAGAGGAGAGGCTGGCCAGGAACATGTGGAAAGAGGGGGAAGGGGTCAGAAAGAGAAGGGGCAGAGCAAGTAGCCCCTTTTATAGTAAGCCAAGCCTACCTGGCTGTTGCCAGGTAACTGTGGGGCAGAGCCTAGAAGGAATGCTAACATTCCTCCGCTTTGATTTAATTTTTTTTAAAAAGAAAAAAAAAAAACGAGAAAGAGGTGACGACGGTGAAGCAGGATTCGGGTCGTCATGATCTTTAGGGGCTTCCTGCTGACTTTGGGGCAACATGTCTCTGGGAAACCTAAGAAAATGGGTGTGGGGGTGTTGGTCTTAGGAGAGCTGACTGTTTCTTTGCTGTCCAGGGTCTGTGGAACCATCTGTGGGTAGGGAGGAGCAGGCCCAGCAGCAGCGTCAGTGTCGGTGAGAGTAGATTAGAACATCTGTGGGTTGCCTCACTAGAGCTGTTCTGGATGTGGAAAGATTTTGAGTAAACGCCTGGACTTGAAACACCCAACTCTCCGAAGAGATGATGATGGGAGAGAGATGCCTCAGCACGGGCCAGCAGAGGTGTCCTCTCCCACCACACCCTACCTGGCTTTATCAAAGACATCCTTAGCATTCTCTCTCTCTCTCTCTCTCTCTCTCATAGAACAATGTAAGGGACCCAGGGGCAGCCAGGAGTGGCCTCCTGCCTCTCCTGCCCAGGAGCCCCAGGAGCCTCTTTATATTTTACTAAGGCTTCTACCAGGAGAAGCCTAGGTCGGTTTGGGCCTGGCCTAGGTGCAGGTCACTGGGAGACAGCAATCGAGGGTCTGGTGTGATCTGGCTACTCATTTCTTTCCCCAAGCCCCCAGAGGACAGCCCTGACTCACAGTTACCAGATTGGAAGACCTTCAGATGACAGGCTCTAGTTCAAAGGGCCTGGGCAGATTAAAGTGTCAAGCTGAAGGTGACAGGTTACCAAATCCTAGCGCTGAGCTTTCACCCAGCCAACAAGCACAGGCTGAAGCAAGGTGCCCTGTTCATCTCCTTCCCAACACTCAGTCTCATTTCCACCCTGTTGTGAAGAGCTCCCTGGCCCTGACCTAAGGCTAGTCTCCCCATCCCATGCTTAAACCTATCACCACACCCAATGTTTCTTGGTCAAATAATTCTCTATTCTTTTGGAGTCAATGTTCCTACCCCCATGGAGCCTTAGGCTCTGAGCCCCCGATTCTCTGCCTTTGCTTTTCATGATCTGCCCTCGGGACACTCTCCTCCTTGAGCTTCATGACTTAAATAAAAAGAGACTGTGGGAACCTCTAAACTAGATTCCTAGATAGACCCATCACTCACAGTGAGAACACAGCGGCTAGGAACCTATCGGACTGCGCGGAGAACTTTGCCACCATTGGGAGGCCTTCTGATTCCCTGTAACACTAGACCAGGAATTCAGACTAAATTTCCCGCTGACAACCATTCAAGACTCTACAAAATATACAAGAAACCCAGTTCTTCCAACTTAAGAAATACTGAGCCATAACGTTGGATGCTGATATTAGAAACAGTCACCAGATTGGAAGATATTCACGGGACAGGCTCTGGTCCAAAGTGACCAAGTGAACTGAGCACTACTCTCATTGCCTAACACACTGCTGCTGTCATTAAAAACTCAATCTGATGCTTGCAGCTTTGGACAGAAACTCCATGGAATGAATACTTATAGGATTTATTTGTTTGTTCTGTAAACTAATTCTACCTGGATAAAAGAGGACAGTTCTTCCACGTTGCCTGGAACCTCTCTCTGGCCTGTCTCCCACTGAACTGCTGCTGCAAAGGCAGGCACGTCCTGATAGAGGCCATCACTTCAGTTGCAGCCTCCACAGTCCCTATGAAACAACCACAAAAGGGTTTCTGCACTGTTAGGTGTTTAGTCCCACTCACCATCAAGGCTTAATCTTGTTTTGTTTTGTTTTTTTTAAGATTTATTTTTATTTATTTATATGAGTACACTGTAGCTGTCTTCAGACACACCATAAGTGGACATCAGATCCCATTACAGATAGTTGCGAGTCACCATGCGATTGCTGGGAATTGAACCTGTGTCCTGTGGAAGAGCAGTCAGTGCTCTTAACCACTGAGCCATCTCTCCAGCCCAAGGCTTAATCTTTATCATAAAGTTTTGGATTTATTCTTCACTTCCCTGAACTACCTTCCTCATCTCTAAGATAGTAGTGCTCATAGCAACAAGCTCAGTGCTACTGTAAGGGTTAAGTAAGATGGTGTAGCTAAAACACAGAGTACCGTATCCTCAGCTAGCAGTAAGTGATGAATGAATATTAGGTATACTCATGGTTTCTGATCAATATTGACTATAAGAACTTATCACTGGGGGCTGGGGAGATAATCGATAAACTGTTTGCTTTGCAAGCGTGAATGAAGCTCAGAGTTTGGATCTTCAGTGCCCACATACAAGCCAGGTATGGTGGCGTGCACCTGTAATCGCAATGCTGAGAAAGGGGAGACAGACAGATCCCTCCAACTTTCTGGTCAACATTCTAACTCAATCAGTGTGTTTCCGGTTCAGTGAGAAACTCTGTCTCAGGAAATAAGGAAGGCTAGAGAGACGGCTCAGCTGTTAAAGGCAGGAGTTCACTTGCAGAGGATGGGAGCCCAGCTCTTAGCACCCACATCAGGAGGCTCACAACTGATGTAACCCCAGCTCCAAGGAGCAAAAGCTGTCTTCCGGCCTCCTCCAGCCCTGCACTCAGCATGTGTAAAGCCATGCTCAGATATACACATAGATGCCTAATTTAATATATGTATTTAAAGAAGAAGAAGAAGAAGAAGAAGAAGAAGAAGAAGAAGAAGAAGAAGAAGAAGAAGAAGAAGAAGAAGAAGAAGAAGAAAAGAGGTGAAGGGAGGACGTGCGTGAGTTTAAGACTAGCCTAGACCACATATTGAAATCATATCTCAAACAAATGAATATAATCAGGGTTAACAAGAACTAGGGTTCAAACCACGCTGTATACAAAAGAAGAAGGAAGACAGTTATTGAAGAAGACAAACGACCTTGACCTCTGGCTACCCATACCTGCAGACACATGTACACACACATGCACATAAACACATGAAGTACTACCAACATCTTCTTCAACTACACACCAATACCTGAATTTCTTTTGAAAATTTGTACCAATTCATCTTTTTTTTCCCCCTAACAAGATGTACAACCTGCTCCATCTTTAGATAATTTTGCCCGTTGCCAAGTACATCTTTTCAGTAAAAGTTTAATTTCTCCTCTACAATGCTTGAGAGATTGGCACATCCTCCCGCCCGCCTCACTCACCACGCCCATTTCTTACCACCTGGTTGCTCTGGACAGATGGATGCTCAGGGCTCTGCCTCGGTTGGTGTGGGGCGTGGCCAGCCCATCTCACTCTTAAGCACCATTCCATCTCAAATACGCTTTGAGAAAGAGTCAGGGCTCTAAATGTAGATGGTTCCTTTTACCCGACTCTTAGCTACGCAAATTAAAAAAAAATTTTTTTTTTCCACACTGCTCAGCTGTTCCCATCCCGTTACTGGACTTGGAGAACAGTCAGCCCATTTCCTTGCCTTTCAGGACACATTTGGAATCTGCTTTGGGCACCCTAAACGTATGGTTGCCTTTCGGCGTTAAATAACTGGATTTGGGAAAGTGTGACCTTTATGACTTCAAGTTGGGGGCATATGATGAAAGTATTAAACAAAACAGGGCCAAGAAATAACCTCCTCAGGTTGTTTCCATCCACTGCCCAGGGACGCTGAAGTCTCTTCTACCCCATCTTGGTCATGGCGGTGAGTGTCCAAGAAGAAGGTAAAGCCTTTGCACAAAAGGAGACGGAGAAATCTGCACTGGATAAGCATAGACCAGAAGGTAGACCAGAAGGAAAATAATGGGCAAAACAGATGAAGAGGATCAAAATATAATTGGGTAATTCCAAAAGTGGGAGGAAGCTGGAGAGATGGCTCAGCAGTTAAGAGCACTGCCAGCTCTTCCAGGGGACCCAGGTTCAATTCCCAGAACACACATGAAGGCTCACAGTCATTTGAAACCAGAGTCCCAAAGGATCAGAGGGCACCAGGTACAGACAGACAAGTGGGCAAAATATTCATATACATAATATACAATAAATATATTATATATACATATAATATTTATATTTACATATATATATATATATATATATATATATATATAGAGAGAGAGAGAGAGAGAGAAACAGACAGAGACAGAGAGAGACAGAGAGGAGAAAAAAATGTTAGTGGAAGCAGATAGGGATTTACAGAGAGTTTTTCAGTCTAAGGTGGATGACAAGAAAGAAAAACTGGTTGGGTGTTTGAACAGCCACAGTCCCCTATGGTGTCTGAACAGCCACAGTCCCCTATGGTATCTGAACAGCCACAGTCCCCTATGGTGTCTGAAGAGGCTTTTGGGATTCACACACGTCCACCAGAGCAGGGGAGACTGACCTCAGGCAGACGGGACAGACCTTCTCAATCAAGCCATTTTGATTCTCAGCACATTAATTTACAGAAGGAGGTTTTCATACCCTGAAACCTCCAGGCACAAGGAAAGTGCACGCCAGACTTTGCTCAGCACACCCGCCTTTCAAGGGCAAGATGGATCGGAAATAAGCCTCGCTGGCAAGCCAAGAGCTTACTGTTCTTTGGAGCTCTGGCTTTGCTGTTTGAAACCTAACAGAAGCCCATAGGCTTCATATCTTAGGATCTTAACGCATGGGAAAGGCAGCCCCATGGTAGCACGGATGGATCCTCCTGAACACAAAGCTCCACGCGTTCTGTGAACCAGCTCCTCTGATTTGAATGTGCCCCTTTGAAGCTCATGTCTTTGGAGGTCTCTCGGTGGTGAGTCCTTTGATGACATCATGAGTGTGAAGTCCCACGGGGGAACGCACAGTTTTATGAGACAGAGAGCACTGGACATAGTGGAATATACATCTTAATCCATGCGCTTGGGGAACAGAGAAGGGAGGATCAGGAATCAAGGGCTAGCCTCAGCTACAGAGAAAGTTTCAGGCCAGCCTAGGAGCTGTCTCAAGTGAAAGGCGGTTGGGGTTGGGGGTGGAGTAGGGTGGGGCCAGAGCTAGCACATTTGCTGTGTAGCCCCTGGGATGCTTTCTACAGTGTTAGGAGTTATCAAGAAGGCTCCCACAGGGCTGGAGAGATGGCTCAGTGGTTAAGAGCACTGGCTGCTTGCTCTTCCAGAGGTCCAGAGTTCAATTCCCAGCAACCACATGATGGCTCACAACCAACTGTAATGTGATCTGATGCCCTCTTCTTGTGTGTCTGGAAACACCTACATTGTACTCATATAAATAAAATTAAGTAAATAAATAAATGAATAAATGGATATTGCAAGTCTCAGCTTTCAGAACAATGTGCTAAACACACCTCTCCTTCATGTGAATTGCCTGGTCTTTAGCCTTCAGTTGTGCCACCAAGGCACCAAGATACTAGCACTGACATCAGAAGCAGGTCTTAGCCAAGTTCCAAGTTCATTGTAAGAATGGTGACAATGGGGCAAGAAGAGGCAGCAGCAGCTTATTTGGTGATGGTATAAAGGCTGGGGTGGGCCGCCAGTGCGACCTTGGGTGAGCATTGGGTGTAGTTCTAGGTCACTGTCTCTTCCTTTGGAAAACAGAAATGGATTCGACGCTGTCTCAGTTTGTCATACCCCATTACTGAGGGAAGTCAGGGTAGGAACTCAAACAGAAACCTAAAGTGGAGACAGGAACGAAAGCAGAGGCCATGGTGGAATGATGCTCACTGGCTTGCCTGTCACACTCATGTGTAGCTACTTTTCTTATATCTATCAGTGAGTTATAGTCACGGCAGCAGACAGATAACATACTTATCATCACATTTATTACTTTTACTCTCTGTCTCTGTGTGTGTGTGTGTGTGTGTGTGTGTGTTTGTACCAGACCAGGGTGTACCTATTGAGCCACCTTTCTGACTATTATTATTATTATTATTATTATTATTATTATTATTATTATTATTATGTGTGTCGTACTGTGTGATTATGCACATGTGTGTGTCCATGTGTACGTGTGGATGCATGTGCAATGTGTACGTATGTGCACGGAAGCCCGAGGTCGACATCAAGTCCCCTCCTTAACTGTTCTTTTTTTTTATAATGTTTATGTATCTTTTTTTAAAAAACATTTTTTAAAGATTTATTTATTATATCTTAAGTACACTGTAGCTGTTTTCAGACACATCAGAAGAGGGCATCAGATTTCATTACAGGTGGTTGTGAGCCACCATGTGGTTGCTGGGATTTGAACTCAGGAAGAGCAGTCAGTGCTCTTAACCACTGATGGTGTCACTCACTGAGCCCAGAGCACACCAATTGGCTAGAATGTCTAGGTAAAAATCTCTGGGAATTCTACCTCTGCCATTAGTGCTGATGTAAGGATGCAGTGCATTTCTTTTCCACTGGTGCTGGTCCTCATGTGTGTCTAGCAAGCATTCTATCAACTCAATTATCTCCCCTGCCCTACACATTTAAAATGTATTTGTAATACCAGCCCCAGTCTTACTTCAGTTCCCTGCATTCCATTGCAGAGGCATATTACAAGGAAAGAGCAACCTTGTCCCCAATACCAGTAAATAAATCTTGACTAGTCTAAGGCAATTCTGTTCATTTTATTCTTCTCTCCTAGTAATTAGTTTAGGAAGGGATGGACGCATCTACTCTGGGACAGGAGGTTAGGAGGAAAAGTTGACCAAGGTTATGATGGGTTCTGGGAAACAGTCCACAGCTTCACAGGTAGAGTTATGACTCCTCCTCACTTCCACGTGTTTTTCAGAAGAAGCAGATCCTTGACTCCAAGGCCTGCTTGGGCTACAGAGTGCGTTCAAGGTCAGCATGGGAAACTTAGTAAGATGTTGTCTCAAAGTTAAAGACGGAAGGGGACCAGGGTCCTTGTGTCACTTATGTTTACGTGGTCTCCCAGTCATCTGCAAGAAGGCTCCCAAAGCGGAGAGGAAATCTGAAGACCCAGTCTTGGGGGTGATCCAGAGAAGCCTGCAAAGGTCAAAGAAAAATAGCAAGAGAGACCACAGATGTTCCCAACCCCACCAGGGCCCTCCCCCACCCACTCCCTTGCTGTGGGTCTTATGAGGGATCTGTGGATTCAGAGGGGACAGAGGCTCACAGGTGGGACCAAAAAGACTGTCATCCTGGGATCCAATAGAGTAAGCCAGGTAGGGCTCCACACTAAACCAGTCACCCCCCCACACACACACACAGTGCATCTGTGTTGGCTTCAGTCACACAAGCACACTGTTTGACTCTACAGTATAACCTTGCATCTATTTTCAGCTTCACTTGGGGGAGGGAGGAGGCCGCCTGAGTCATTTTATATAAGGATTCGACAGACCCCTGAACATTTGCTACCATTTAATTAGAACAAATGGAAAACATAGTTGCTACTCAAAATGGGAATTTCCTGAGGCAGAAGCATGAACTGAATAGGGGGGCCACAACCCGTGTCCACGTCCCTGGGCATGGAAAGGGACAGTCTAAGCATTACCATAGGGACTGTCCACTGGCAAGACACATACCTAGAAGTAGTTTGTAAAGCCAATAGCCAGACCTAGTCGTTAGAACTAGAAACTCATGTATGGACGAGAGGGAAAAGCCAACCATGCGCGCTGAGTGAATAATAATCAGATAATAGGGTTGTCACCACTGTTAAAAACGAACAGACAGACAGACAAACAAACAAACAAACAAAAAAAACCTCAAGAGAGCAGAAAATCTGAGCCAGAATAAATAAATAAATAAATAAATAAATAAATAAATAAATAAATAAATAAATAAATTCTGCTTGTTAGAGTCAAGGCACTTTTTGGCCATGTAGTAGGCAGTAAGTACTGCTTCATCTCTGAACTCTAAAGACTAAGGACTGAGGTAGGACACAGGTAGAGAGTGGGCATAGATTATATATGTTTACCCATGCCCTGGGAACATGGCATGGGGCTGCAGAAGGTGACATCGACCATAGAGAGAGCAGAGGATGTTCTGCCGAATGTTCTGCCTCGAGCTCGTTAGTCAATAACCCAATCCCATCTTCACTTTTTTGTAATGTGACTCACACATTTGTACTACAGCCCTGACCTCCCTCCATTGTTTAAAATGTCCTCACGGATGTCTGTAAGGACTGCTATCCCAACATATCCAGGCCCCAAGCCTTTTCTCTTCCCCAACAAATTCCATCCTTCTCCAGGATTTCCTGCCTTAGTGACTGTACTGCTTGCACCAGAACCTCCAGAGGCGGACTAACATCTGACCAACCATGCTCCATGTCCCAGAATGCACCTCATCCATGCCCCTGTCATCAGAAGCCTGGACTACGTTGTAGCCCCTACATGGTCTCCTGGCTTCTATTCTCACCAGTATCCCTGGCATCTCTTCTTTCCACAGCCAACAGAATAACCAACCACTCTACGGTAAAGAATGATGTCTCCGTGGTACTCTAGCCTTCCTGGCTTCTGAGGTCTGGCCCTGCCTCCTTGTTTCTCCTTCCAGCACTTCAACCAAAATGCTGTGCATGTGAGTTCTGTTCCCAGGAAGCTCTCATCTGCTTACCCCACCCCACCCCACCCCAACACAAAAAATGTAAAAGAGTTTGGCTTATCTCTTCAGAAGGCCAGTGTCCCAGCCAACCTTGTAAACTCTTTTGCCCACTTGAAAAAAATTCTTGAAAAGCAACCTCCATTCCCAGCCAGACTCCCCACTCACATGCTTCCTACCCACCTCCCTCCAGCCCCATCTGTCAGCCTCCTTGGGTCAGCACCACAGCTGGGCCTGCCCCTTCGGAAGCTGACACTCCCTCAAGGGTGGTGGATTTATGGGGCAGGGTTACTGGGTGCGTAAATCTGGGCCTTGGGATTCTAGAACTGTGACATTTTTACAGCCTCCTCCCCCAAGTCTCTGCACATATTTGAAGCAACTGGAGGGAGGAACATCTGTTTTCACTTTTTAAAATTCACTCCACGGCTCCCATCTGACAAAAAACTTCAATCTTGCCAGAGTTCTGGTCCCTGGCTGAATGAATGAGCTGCGAGGCTACACTCTGCCAGAGGTTCTGACTGTCCTGTCTCATCAGGCTATAAAGAAACCACCAGAATCAAAAGTCTTCACTAATGACCAAACAGAAACTGTTCCTGAGATCAGGTTGGGTGGTTACCGCCCAGCTTGCCGGAAGTTAAGGAGGCACTTTTCTCAAGGAGGCAGGGAGAACCACCAGGGTTTTCTTTTTCTTTAGAAGCTACACCCAGAGGACCATGTGCAATGAATGCTGGGACTTGTAGTCTCTGGGCATCACTGAGAATCATCAGGTAGACTGCACTCATTGCCCATCCAATGATCTTGGATAGAACCTACCATGGCAAGGAGTATCATAACATGCCATGCCACTTGACCTTTCATTCAAAGATATGAAGCTACCTAACAAGACCCATTCTGTTAGGCATGACTTAGTTCGTTGTCAACCTGTCTCGCATAGATCCCTGCCTCATGATGAGGGACCATCATGAGCTAGCCATGGTTGAGCCAATTAAGAAAACTGTGTCCCTCCTAGAAGGTCCCACTAGTAGCTGGCAGGGAGGATCAGAACAATCAGAAACAGGCCCCTTGGAAAATGTTCCTCTGCAGGGAGCAGACCGCTGGCCCTCTTATACACCACCATTCACTATATTTGGCTTTGGCCAGACCCACTGAGAATACCAGTGGCCATTTGTCCCGGAAGCATACTGACTTCAAGTGATCCGTAGAAATAAAGCCAAGCAAAGTCCATACAGAACATGGCGCCATGGCCCTATGAAGACAGCTGGAAGCCCCCGGGTTTCCACACACAAACCTACCATGCACTTGCTCAAATTCTCAAATAGGCACTAAACCTCTCCAGCTCAAAATCCTTCAAGTCCTCATAGCCTGTTTAGTGAGCTCTTGTCTTCCCACTTCCCTCCCACGCCCTAAACTCTAGCCAAGGGCTTATTTGCTAAAATCAATAACCACCTCTCATTGAGCACTTATTAAATCCCGTGAGATGTGCGAAGCATGTAGAGCCACTATGTCCTTTAGTCCGGTATCTATCTGAGGTGGGTAGGTTTATGCCTGGTTTTCAGAAGGTAGAACCGAGGCATGGAAGTCAAGCCATTAACCTGCAGCCAACCCGTCCTTCTGCTGGAGGTTATCACACGGACAATAACCACAAAACCTCACAACACTAGCAGTCATGATCAGCCTACCTCACTAACCCCAGACCTTACCTGACAGCCTAAGTGTCCTCCCCCACAGCTGAACTTTGGGGACATTCTCTACTACCCCTTTACCAAGGCCACCCCCTCTACAAACATAGCTTGTATGCTTGTAGCCCTCTGATCCACACGGAGACCCACTGTGCTCACAATGCACATGGAGTACATGCCCTGTCCCCATTCTTCTTCCTGTAGATGGATTCTTTTCCATATTGCCCATGAGATTCATTGTAGGTTGCCAAATCCTGTGCAGTCTAGCCATTGGGTTAAATGACAGCATCAATATCTCTCTCTATCTCTCTCTCTCTCTCTCTCTCTCTCTCTCTCTCTCTCTCTCTCTCTGCCCATCTGTCTATCTCTATTTGTCTGTCTGTTTATCTCTCTGTTTCTATCTATCTCTTTTTGTGTCTCTTTCTGTCTCTCTGTGTTTATCTTTCTGTCTTTGTATCTGTCTGCCTCTCCGTATGTATCTGCTTCTCTGTGTCTGTCTCTCTGTCTTTGTCTCTGTCTCTCTGTCTCTCTCTCTTTCACACACACACACACACACACACACACACACACACACTATCTCTTATTTAAACCCTCACTGAAGAGTTCCATTGACCCTTTGACCCATCTTCTTTGGAAAGTCTTGTCTAATCCCTTCATTTCTTGCATGTGAGCTAAATTTAATGTCCTTCCTGAGTATACACAATGTGGCTGAAAGGAGGTCAGGCTGTAAACCATACAGCCACTTTCACTTAGCCCTCATAGCTCATCCATCCTGGGTACAGCTAGCCGTGGGAAGACTCAAGTCGTTGAGACCGAATGTAACAGGGACTTCTGTTGGTGAATGCAAAGAGGAGAAACAGAACCAAGAGATCAGAGTGTGGAAGGTGTACTAGAGATTGGTTAGTTAGCTAGTTAGTTAGTTAGTTAGTTAGCTAGTTAGTTAGTTTAGTTTGCTCTATTGTTTGTTTGTTTGTTTGTTTTGAGTTGGGGTCTCTATCCAGCTCTTACTGTCCTGGAACTCACTATGCCCACCAAGCTAGCCTTGACCCCTCAAAGGTCTGCCTACCCCTGCTTCCCTAGCACTGGGATTGAAGGCATGTGCTACCATGACTGGCCTTAGAGATTACTCTCAAATGTGACACCTCCTCAAACAGAAAGCAAGGGACTTTTATTGAGAATATTTACGTGTATTAACACAGGAAAGACAGACTGGTCTTCACATAAAGAGATAAAGAGGGGCACATTCCTGAGCATGCTCTATTCAGGTCATGCTTCTTTATATATTGCTTTAAAACAAACAAATGAATGAACCCCCTACACACACACACACACACACACACACACACACACACACTCCCAAACAAATAAGGTCTTGCTTTGTAACATTAGCTGGCCTAGAACTTTCTATGTAGACCAGGCTGGTCTCGAACTCACAGAGATCCACCTGACTCTGCCTCCCGAGTTCTGGGATCAAAGGTGTGCACCATCACAGCCTGTCATTTTTTTTTTTTTCCAAAGAGGATGCAAGGCTGTGCATGGAGAATTTAGTGTGATAATCAATACAGATTACTCTAGGTCACCTAAGAAGAATAAATCAGGGTGACTCTGATTCCTTACCTGAAACAAATTCCAACTTTGAAATTATGTTAACAGCCATTTAAAGGGCACAGCCATTCAAAAGGTGGCAGCTTTCCCCACACAGGCATGCAGGCCTGCCCCTGAAAGTATGCGCCTGGTTGTTGAGAGTAAGTCACTTAGAAATGGACTCAGCCCCTGTCAGGCCTGGCGGTGCTGCCGCCTCTGCCAGAATCTTCATGGACGTCTCCTGGGAGACCCTGCGCCAGCTCCTCTCAGATGAGCAGGCCTGGAAATCCTCCCTCCAAAACACTCTGTTGTGTAAGCCACGGTGCATGGAAGCAAAGTGTTCCACACCCATGAGACTAAGCTGCCACATCCCTTTTCCCACTCACTCGAGTGGAGACATTTTGGGACATTAAGTGTGATTGTGTTGTTCTCTAGTTCAGAATTCCTCTCAGGCTCTTCACCACCACCTAACCAGCCATGACACTCATTGAAATGGCATCCAAGGCTCTTCATAGGATGACCTTTGGCCTCCACTCTCAAGAGATCACTTAGCTCTCTTCCCTCTGGCAAACCAGAACTTTTTTTTAATAAGTTCTCCTCCCTTCCTCCCTTCCTCCCTTTCCTCCCTCTCCTCCCTCCCCTCCCTCAGTTCTCTCTCTCTCTCTCTCTCTCTCTCTCTCTCTCTCTCTCTCTCTCTCTCTCTCTCTCTGAGATTCAAATGTCAGATCACATGCCCAGGGCCATTCCAAGAGCAACTTGGATGCAATCGAGGATTAGAATGAAACTGGAGGGGGAATAAAACAGTCCCTAAATTGCAATCTATCAAACCAACAGAGCTGAAGGCTCTATTTAGGTTGAAGGCTGGATGGTCCATGCACACACTCTAGGTATTATGTGTTTTCTAGGAAAACAGACCAGTCAATGAGAGATGCCTACTCCCTCAGCTTCCAACATGATATTAGGATCCAAGACATCTCATCAGATAGATGATGCCCGGGTGCCATTTGAAACTGATGCAGACTTGTAACCACCGGATTCTGGTTTAGAGTCTGTGTGGTGGGGTGTCCTGTAACAGGTATGAATGTGTGGGTTGGGAAAGAGGCAGTATTGTATATTATTTTAATTGCAAAAAATATACCAGAGACATTACTAAACCCATCTCCCAAGAACATTTATCTATCTATCTATCTATCTATCTATCTATCTATCTATCTATCATCTACCTATCATCTATCTGTTATTTATCATCTATTATCTATCATCTACCTATTATCTATCATCTATCTATCATCTATCTATCATCTATTATTTATCATCTATTATCTATCATCTATCTGTCTATCTATCATTTACCTATCATCTATTATTTATCATCTATCTATCATCTATCATTCTATCTATCATCTGTCTATCTATCTATCTATCTATTTTAGAACACATTGGGTTGTTTATGTGTCATTTTTCTTTTTAAGCCTGACATACAGCACTTGCCATTGTTATGGGATCTGATGTAATAATCTGACGCACAGCACAGATTGTAACAAAAGCAAGTATACACCCCTCTCCATAAACAGCTCTTATTCCTTGTGATGGGGAGATATGGAGTCCCCTTTTCTCATTGTTGTTACTGTTTGTTGTTGTTGTTTTGACAGACAAGCCCAAGCTGGCCTGTAACTTGATGTAAATATCAGCCAGAGTCTAACTGACTCATTTTACAGCATCTGCCTCCGAGAGCGGGGATTACAGAGATGGACCACCACACTCAACTCTTTTCTAGTTCCTTAAAAATAAGTAACAAATTGCACATGGAAGTCTAAGTGCCTTGGGACTCACTCCTCCTGTCTGTGTTTTGGGACCTGCTGTCTTCTCTCCCTCCATCCTCTCTTGTAGATGTTAAAAACTCTTCTTTTTTTTTATGGGACACAAGTTTCTGTGTATGTGTGTGTGTGTGTGTGTGTGTGTGTGTGTGTGTGTGTGTGTGTATGCTCTCGTGTGATCACACACCTGCTGAGCACTTAAGCATAAGTTAGAAGATAACTTGTGGGACTCAGCTCTTTCTTCCCACCCTGTGGGTCCCCCAGGGAAGGGACTGAGTTCGTTTGGTTTGGTGGCAAATGTGTTAAACTGCTGAGCCGTCTCATGGGCCTGAATCACCTTTTTATGGTTCCACAAATGAATGAGATCATGCAGTATGTCTTCCTCTGTCTGACTTATTTCACCTAATGTAGCAATCCGCCCATTCCGTCTGCACTGTTAAAAGAGAGGGTTCCACCCTTTTAAATGGTTGGTGTTTCGTTGTGAATATAGTTTCTTTATCCATTTATTGATGAAAACTCACTTTGTTTGTTTGTTTAGTTGGTTGGTTGGTTGGTTGGTGACTTGAGACAAGGTCTCACTCTGCATAGCCCAGACAAGCCTGAAACTTACTATGTAGCCCAGGTTGGCCTCAAATTCAGGATTCTTTTACCTTAGCCTTCTGAGAACTCAGATCACAGGTGTCCCTACCCTTGCTTATACAATGAAAATGTCTCTTAATATCGGTGTCTGAGGCATCCCCTGGAAGGCCATTTTGATTGTTGGTTGCCGCACCAAAGTGAGGGACCGGAGGCATCTATGTTGTTACAAAACGTCATGCCTGCCCTGGCTGACAAGGGCCCCGGTGCTACGTGGCTCCTCTGGTGGCTGCTTGGGGTCTTCTCTGTGACAGGTAGAGTACAACTTCATATCTCCTCTTCCTCCAACTTTTTGTAAAACTGTCCCTCCCAGCCGTTTAGACCTCAGACGTCACCTCTGGAGCTTCTTCTCACTGGTCTTCAAAGGAACCGGTCCCTCCCTCTCCATAAGAGGAACTACAGCAAGGAACTTGAACTGATCATGACATCCGAGAAGACGTGTAGATGTCTCATTTCTTTATAGGACTATGTAACGAAGCTGGGAGGGGCCTTTCCACTTCAGCTCCTTTTGTACAATAACTGCTTACAACTTTAGGCCTCTGAAGGGAAAAGAATCTCAAACGTCCTCCTTATACTATAGGCATTTGTTTTGTTCCCAAGTATTTGCCTAAGCGCCTTTAAGCAGCACAAGGAGAGAGATGCAGAGGGCTTAACCACCAGCCGATTCACATTCTTCCACAGGTATTTTTCTCCACGAAGCAAGGCGGTGGCTTTTGTTCCCTAGGATGGGAAGATGAATATAATGGTAACAACTCTGGGCTAGGGAAGCCTCCTTCTGATATGGCAGAGTCTGAAAAAAAGGTCAGAGAAGACAGTGCCTCGGTGAGTAGCCACCTCAAGGGCTTGAACCACCAAGCAGAGGTTTTTCTCACAAAATTCTTCACCGTTAGGAAGAACTACTTTGGCCAGGCAGTGGTGGTGCATCCTTTTAAACCCACCCCCTACCTCCAGATCTCATGTGTGAGATATGTTGTGTGATATGATCCTTTTGGCATGCTTTGGCCGGGGTAAACTAAGGTACTAAAACCTAATATGTTCAAACCATAACACCTTAAAAAAAAAATCTCACAAGGAACCCACACAAATCAGCTACATACATCACTGCAAAACACGTTGCCACCATGCACATTTAGTGTTAAAATATGAGCTCCTACCATAGTCTTTCAACTACAGAAAAATGATGATAAATATCAGCAAACTTTTAAAAAGAAAAAGAAAAAAGAAATTTGAACTAGTACACCAAGATTTGGGTAACGGTGAGAATTCAGTAATTAATCACCGTGAACAAGCTGGCGTATTATGTAAGGTTGTTAATCTGCATGGCTTGGCTTGCCCTTCAACTTGGTGCACTGTGTGGGGGCAGGGTTTGCTGATAGCTGGAGCCTAGTTCCTTAAAGCCAGGTTACCTGTAGTCCAGTAATAAAGTGTTTAGTTCCCAAGGGAACTCAGTTACCCTAATGAACGCATAACACCTTACCACCCTGCCCCACCCCTCCTTCCCCAACTGAGGGTGTTAAGCAAGCTAAGACCCAAGATCTATACCAAAGATATAGGTCAAATCCTGGGTCGACTTGGTTTAGACAAAGCAACGGGACCATTTCCATTCATCGGACTGAGGCAAACAGGTTCCATCTGGAAGGATCTGGAAGGCAAAGGCTTAGAGAGTCTGACCTGGCTCTAGCTTAAAGCTCTGTCACTCACCTGGACCCGTCCCAGGTACACTGGAAATTTCAAGGCTCAGTAAGGTATGAGACTATGCAAAAAGAGAAAGATAAGACTTGTGAGCTGGGCCTCACCGATCACACTTCCTCGAGTGATAATGACACCTCCCCTCAACCCTGCCAAATGGACAGAAAATAAGGTGAAAGCAAACAAAATTTAAAAAAAAAAAAAAAAAAGACTCAGAAACGGACTCTCAGGACCAGCTGCTCTGTCCTGGGGAGTGACACTACTGCATTCTCTGGTCACGAGGGAAAACTGTATGACAGTTAAAATTCTGATCCTCTAGGCATTGTGTTGGTCAAAACAATGAAGCAATGAAGCTCTGTTTTCTGAACAGATTGGATAAAGTTTAGGGAGCTTTCACTAGGAGTCGAGGGCACAGAGTCAAAAAGCTGATCTGTGTGTCCCTTTAGAACACCTCTCCTCAGCAAGGAGGCAGCTGGGTCCACGTGACAGGATCTGGGAGACTCCCTGCGGGCCCGTGGGTACATGCAACCTACAGTTGACAGAGCCTGGAGCCAAGAGGTAGTAGGGGCCAGAGGTGAAACAAGGATTTGGGTAACAGAAAACCCTGCTGGGGGTCAAACAGAAATCCAGGTAGGAAATCCAAGGATGGGAAAGCCTGGGCAGTAGCCACTCAGAGAGAGGGGCAGGTGAGTTTGGAGCTGGTGATGACTGAGTTCTGGAAAGTGCTTGTGCTTTAAGTGACAGGAAAAGCACCCAAGTCCTCTCCCGGCCGGCCGGCCGGCCGAGGAGGGAGTCTTTAAAACCACTGTCCTGTTTCACCAATCCCAAGGATCCTGAAGTCAACTAACAGCAACTCTAAGAAGGGTTCTCCCTGAATCTCATCTTCTCAAAGGAAAGCATTCAGCCAAGAGCTGGAGACATTTCACAAAGGATTTAGCTAAGGGAGGTACAGTGCACAATACGCTATCCTGGAGAGGAGCACTCCAGAATGGGGGATAGCAGCTTACTAGATTTTGTGTCCCCCATTTTAAAGACTTTTTTATGAATATTTATAAGATAAATGTTATCCCATATCATGAGATAACATATTCCCCTCCTCCCAAATTATGGTGGATCAGCTCCCCCCGGAAAGGTATATCTGACCATGAACCTCTTGAAAAGCTCACAAGGAGTTGGGAGTCAACCCAACCACGCCAATGATGTTATAATGAAGCCGGAAGTCTTTGAGGATGCAAACCCTTTTATTAGTGTTAGTGTCTGGCAGCAGGGAGCGTTCTCTAGGGCCTGAACTTCCGACATGGCAGAAATAAGCTAACCTTAGCTTCAAGGATGCTTAACCACAAAGGGGCATTCTGACCACCAAAAGACTTGGCTACTGGTATCTGTGCTTTTTCTTGGTGTCCTGTGTCACTCCTTGCTGACAAGGTCTCACAATCCCCAGTACCACCATCTAGTGAGACACAAACATAGGAAAACCACCTCACAAATTACAAAGCCACCACTGAGTCTCCCAACCCAGAAATGTTCACGAGAATGGAGGATACAAGAATGGTGAGGGATAGAGATTTGAGGAATTATTTGAAAAGAACATGGACGTGAGAAGGGTGGAGTATAAAGAGAGAGACACTATGGTTGACCATGGCTTGTTATCTGTAAGACAGAAGTAGAACCTATCAGAGAAACCAGTTTGAATCCATTCCTCTGGTCAGTTTTCTCTTCCCACCATGTGGGCCCCTGGCATCAAACACCCATTCTGTACCCATAGTCATTTCTTTTGCTCTTAAACTGCATTTGTCTAATGGGAAAGAGTATAGTATGACCTTATACATGACTGAGCAGACAATCTGCTACATGAAAACTTGTAACCTAAGTGATTCTTTCCATCTATGTGTGTCAGTATTATTCCTACTGCTAAACAGGTTGCCAAGTACTGGACACACACACACACACACACACACACACACACACGTCTGCTCTCTACATATATTGGTTTTATATCTGGGAATTCAGCTGACCATACGTTGAAAAATACTTAAAAAAAAAAATTGTGCATGCACTGAATGCCTAGTGACGTTTTATTTGTCATGACTCCCTAAACAATATAACAACTATTCACACTGTGACCGATATTATACATAACATAGAGATTGTTTACGTGAAGGAGGAGTGGTGGATTCTGTGTGAGTACATCATGTTTTAGACATGGTACTTGAGTGCCTATAGATTTTGGTATCCCTGGGACTCATGGGACAAATCCCCTGTGAATACAGACGGGTAACTATTAGCAATTGAGCAAAAAATGAGAAGTGACATTGCTCAATACCCATAAGCTAGGTTAGGGGATGAGTGAACACATGGGAAGCAGGTAGCAGGGCACCGCTCACTGCTAATGGAGGTGACAGGGCTGAGCTGCCACAGACTGGCAACGTTGACCAGCTGAGAGACAAAGTCTAGGAGCCATCGGTGGCTTTGCTGGTGAGTCTTGAAGCCAATGACGGAAGGACAGTGTTGCCACAGTTTGACTGTGTCCCCAGATTCAGGTATTGGAAACCATCCCAATGTGGCCCTGGAAGATGGAGCCTACCTAGTCAGAGGTCTGTAGCTTAGTGTTGTCACCATGGGGGGAAGGGTAGCTATCAGGGGAATGAACTTGTCCTAGGACAATTCTCTTTTTTTTTTCTAACTTATAGTTGGATCTATTACATATCCACACATGGTTTTCTTTATTCTTGAGAAATTCGTACATGTTTCCAATGTAATACGACCACACCCCCATATCTCTTCTACAAGTCCTCCCAACATTGTTTGGTTTTTGTTTTTTGGGTTTTTTTTTGTTTTGTTTTGTTTTTGTTGTTTTTGTTTTTGGTTTTTGGTTTTTGATAACCCAGTAAGTCCAGTAGTGCACAGGCATGAAGCCATCCACAGGAGCATAGAAAACCTACATAGCCAGTAGCTACATCCTCAAAAAAAAAAAAAAAAATCTTCCTCCTTTAGCAGATACTAACTCCTCCTTAGTAAGGTGGGACCGGGAGAGCGCCTCTTCCCTCCCATCTACGGCAGAGGTTTGTTGGTTTGATCTTGTGTAATTCTTTGCAGGTGACCCCAGAACAAATGCTACCAGGCTCTGGATAATAGTCTTCTTCAAAATTAACGGAGTTGGGGCTGCCCTGCTATGCCACGTCCCCCATGTCTCTGACTCCTTCGGGAAGGTCTTACGGCGGCAGTCGGTCGGCCCTATTGAGGGAGAATGGCAATGAAGGACCCAGCCCCCAAGCATGCAGAACAGCAAGTCTAATAACGTCTGCTGGAGTGGGCGAGTGCCAACGAAATCAAAAGGGCTGTAGGAGAAAATATGTTCTTCCTAATACACCCAGAGGGAAACCTTGTCTCTGAGGAGGCCGAATTTGCCGCCAGGAACGCTGGGGCCACATTGTGTCTAAGCAGCTTCCCATCCGCTGATAAAGGCCGTGGGTCTGTGTATTTCTCCTTAACAGCTCTCTTCGAGGTCACTGGGCACCAGAAATGGAAACAGAGGTGGCAGTTGCTATAACGAAAGCAGGTGGCAGGCTCTGACCCTGGGGGAGGGGAAGATTTAGGTGGCCTAAGAACAACAATGCTATGGGCTGCTGGTGCTTCTTGGACACAGGTGCACACACACACACACACACACACACACACACACACACATGCAAATGCATACAGCATTTGAAGCATCCATACTACTGTCCCGATAGCAAACAAATGAGGACTCATGGGATGCTGAATGAAGGTGGTGGCCCTGGAACTGGAGGGGATGGCTCAGTCTGTAAAGTGATCACTGTACAAACACCAGGACCTGAGTGAAAGACTTAGCGTGGGAGCACATGCCTCTAACCCCAGTGACAGTGGAAAGACAGGCTTAACCCTGAAGCCTGATGGCCAGCCAGCCCAGCTAAATCAGTAAGTTTCAGGTTTAATGAGAGACCCTATCTTGTTTGTTTGTTTCTTTGTCTGTTTGTTGAGACAGGGTTTCTCTGTGTAGCCCTGGCTGTCTTGAAACTTACTCTGTAGACCAGGCTAGCCTCGAATTCAGAAATCTGCCTGCCTCTGCCTCCCAAGTGCTGGGATTAAGGCGCGTGCCATCACTGCCCACCACTCTATCTTTAAAAAATATTCTATATCATATAACATATATCAGATTACATATCTATATCTACATATCTATACATACATGCCATATGTATAGTGTGTACATATACATGAGGTGTTTTTTTTTTCGATTCTGGAACTTGAACTCGGGACCTTTCATATGCTGATCAAGTATTCTGTACTGTGCTCTCTCCAGTCCTATCTACAGTATATATGCAGAATATATAAATGTACATGTATCTCACCCTCCAAGTGAATAAACAATAATTAGTGTATAGTTAGAAGATACACAGCACAAGCTGTATACCGTGTGGAATCTATTACATATACATGTATATAACATACATATATGTATATAATGTGTCAGTTCGTACACTGGTTATTTTCAGGCAAAATGATCTGATTTAAAGATGATACTGTAGGTCAATATCCTGATTTACAACCACTTAGAGTTCTGGCCGACTTTCCCAGGCCTGTGATAAAGCAGCCCTGAAAACCCCCCTCTCTGGCAGCCCCCTCATGCCAGCTTAACCCTAATTGCCTGCAGTAAGTCCAATTAGAGGTAAGTCAGATCTTCCCTTCATTTCATCTGATGAGGTACGCTGGCAAAGCCTCTGCCACCCTGACCAGGGTGAGGGGAGATGAAGGCTGCAGAGAGAGAAGCCAGCCATGAGAGCAGCCCCAAGAGTGAAGCCCTCCTGCCCTGAGTCCCAAGCCTGGTGACCTGGCTGCGTGGGTCACTCTCTGCCTGCTTCTCCTTCCTCCTGCTCTCTCTCCTCTCGGATTGAAAAGTCAACTGACTCTCTGTGCTTTCTCTTCCTCTGTCTCTCGATTCAGGGCCTTTCTCTAGTAACACACACACACACACACACACACACACACACACACACACGCATGCGCGAATGTAGCTACTCATACCGGTATACAGGTAGGTGCCAGCACAGAAGGATGTAGGATGTTGGCCACAGCCAGTCTATGACATCAGGTCACAGACGCCAAGTCTTGGGCTCCACGTGAGAGGCGCCTTGGCCAAAGCCTTCTTCTCTCCCTGCCCCTCAAGGTCACAAGGAGAGATTACGAAAGGATGGAAAAGCACTGCTCAGAAAATGGGCCATAGGGACTTTCCTCCAGCGAGGAAGGAGCGAACAATGTTTGGCCTGGCGCAGGCCGGCTGAACTCTGCAGAGGAAGGAGCGAGGGATACCCCAAACAGGCTGCCTCAGCTTTCCCCGACAGAGGTTCTAGGAAAATGGGATAGGGAGGCACTCAGAAAGCTCTGCTGGTCCGGGAGATTCTTGCTAGAGTTTCTCTCACAAACATTAACTTGTTTCCCCAGAACCAAATGTTGCTCTGGAACAGTTTTTTGTTTTTTTTTTTTTTCCTTGTTATGTAGCCCAGGCTGGCCTCGAACTCTCTCTCCTCCAGTCTCAGTCTCCCTCCCGAGTGCTAGGATTACAGGTGTGAGCCACCACGCCCATCTTATTTAGGATCTTGCAAGTGAGACCGGTATCTAAAACAGGGATTTATTTCCTCAGCTGCAGAATCCATAAATAGAACAGGCCGAGGGAATCCTCACCTCTCTTCGAAAAATTATTTTAGAACAACCAATAAGAGTCCATCCTCAAGTGCGCTGGCGAAGGCAGGGCTGTTAGGCACTATGACATGCTGAAGGACAGAATTGGCTTCCAAGAACTGCAACAGACACAGCATCTGCGGACAGTGACACGATGACCATACCTCAACAACAGGAAGATGGTTCCTTTGTAAACAGCCACCACCACCACCACACACACACCCTCTGAACCATACTCCTGGCTTGAAAACATTTTGGGTCTGAACCTTTTTGCAGATGGTATCAAGTGTTTACGGGAGAACTGGGCCTTGGGAGAATCCCAGAGGTTCAGATTTTATTCTGGGTTAACGGACTCCCAATCAGCAAAGAGACCGCCAGTCACAACATACCCACAGGAGGGTGCCCAGTGTAGAGCTGGGGACTCCAGGTACAGACCCTGCTTTCTGCCCACTCTGAACGTTTCTCCTAACCATGGCCTCCTGGGCGTCTCTTGGCAGCTGCCAGCCTACAAACCCGTCTTACCAGTTCCTAGGCAGCCAGCCATCTTTTCTGAATGCCCGAATCTCCAGCCCCTTACCTGGGAGTGGCCTTGAGGGAACTGCCCAGTTGGGTGCTGGAGTTCCACCCTACAGTCCTGGCCTGGGAGACCACGTTGCACAAAGAGGCAGTAGCCAGGCCAGGGCTGCAGAGAAGCACCCTCAGGTAACACAGGCCCTCTGCATGAAAGCCAAGCCCCTCCCCAGACGGACATTTTACCTCCCCGTCCTAGGAGCCTGAGGCCCGAAAGCCCCCGCTGGAAATTTTTTCTCCAGGTTAGATATCAACCCTCCGTTGCTGCAGTCGCTACCCTGTTGCTTGTCCTTCCCCAGACAGAAAAGGGGAGCGAATGTGACTGGCCCTGTGATTCCAGCTTGCTGTTGATAAAACAGGCACCAGCAGAGGTTTTTTTGTTTTGTGTTTTTGTTTTCCCGATTCCCTTCACTGTCAGCTTAGAATTAGCCAGTGAGAAGGAAGGATGCCACAAGTCCTGTTACCCTGATGTCACGGTGACCCAAAGCTGGAGTAAGCTGTGGCTCAATAGACCTACAAGGGGAGAGGGGGCTAGAAGGCAGACTCACCAGGCTCACTACTCATGAATTGAAATTATATACATATATAACATTATAATTATAATAATTTATATTATATAAAATAGATTTATATTTATTTATGTTTATTTCATGTGTGTGAATGTTTTGCTTGCATATCTGTATCCTATAGGTATGCCTGATGCCCAGGGAAACCAGAATAGGGAGTCAAGATTTCCTAAAACTATAATTACAGACAGTTGTTAGGACCATGTGGGTGCTGGGAATAAAACCCAGGTCCTCTGGAAGGGCTGTACATGCCCTTAACCACTGAGTCATCATCTCTCCAGCTCCTCAAAGTGTATTTTTAAAACTTACATAAAGACACAAAAATACAGTTTGCTACATATATACTTCCGAATATTTTCTTTGGGGGAAAAAAAAGTACTTCATCCAAGCAGCCAACAGCCTTGTAGCACATGAGTGAGGCTTGGCTCAGGGGTGAAGGCAGTGCTGGATGGATGACGAGAGCAGCAGGTGCTGGTCTAAACCAAAGTTTGGAGTAGTGATGCTTCTCCTTACTGTAGCAGGAGAACGGGTTGAGCTGAGGCATCCGGGTTAATGTTTGACAGGCACCAGTTGAAAAGGAGGACTTTCAGTCCTGAGGACTTTCTGACCTGGGCGTCTTCTAATGAACAGTGCATGCGTCCGAGAAGCCCAAGGGACAAGTGTATTCGTTTCTTTGGGTCACGTGCCACATGAGCCAGCACTCTGGGAACTCTTTCCTCAGTTTGCCAGCCCACTCTTGTGCTTGGAAATGCCTTTCTTTTCTTCATAAGCTGTCTCGATTCCTAGTTCTAACCTTGCACCTCTGCACTATTGTAAGTCCTTCGATCTGCTTCCCTTTGAGCTCAGATCCGTGGCTCTGCAATCCTAGGCTCCTCCCTCCAGGCCTCACCACTGCCCAAGTGCAGCAGCCTTGGAATCCTCCAACAAAGCAGACTTCTCTCGCCCTGGAGCCAGCTTCCTGCCCAGATCCCTTGTCCCAGGCTGTCCCCCAGCCCCATGTGGCTCCAGTTCCACTCCCTAAGCATTTCTATGAATCTGGGCCTTGTTGGGTGTTTATTTGTGGGGTGTGACTCCCCAGGGGGAACAAAGCTGGGCGTGCATGCCAATATCCTTGTCAGCCTTGGATTCTGGGCCTCCCGTGTCCACAAAGCGCTGGTGTGAGGTTGAGACAGGTGAAGGACAGGCAGAAGCGACTCAGCCTTGCCTCAGATCCACAGTCTGCACAGGAGGAAGCCTGAAGCACACTGTGGGTGAGGTCAGATCTTGGCAGAGTATCCGGATACCTCACAAAGCCAGCTTCCCCAGCTGGGTCTGGAATGGGGTCCACAGTGCCCCTCCAAATATGGTAGTTACTGGTTTTAACCAATCTTGGCAACCTCCAGAGCCCGTGCAGCCAAATCTGTGACTTTGGAAATGAGAATCGGGGCTGGTGAGATGGCTCAGTGTGTAAGGGCACCCAACTGCTCTTCCAAAGGTGCAGAGTTCAAATCCCAGCAACCACATGGTGGCTCACAACCATCCTTAAGAAGATCTGACTCCCTCTTCTGGAGTGTCTGAAGACAGCTACAGTGTACTTACATATAATAAATAAATAAAATAAATAAACAAAAGCTGGTGATTTAAAAAAAAAAAAGAAAGAAAGAAAGAAAATGAGAATCACCTCAACCAGCATTCTTTCTAAGGCAACGTGTAAAGAGGGTAAGGTACCAGAGAGCCCCAAATAGGGTGCATTTCACAATTCCAGGGAGCTCCCCTGTGGCGGGGGAGGGGGCAGGAGAAGAGGAAGGCAGAGTCTTAGGAGAAGCAGCTGGATGGGCAGTAGCCACGCCCCTTCTTCCCTGCCTTAAGAAACAAGCCTGGCATCTGTCTATGAAGTCTGCTGTCCTCAGAGATAACAGGGCTGTGACTGCTGGTGACAGCTGCTCACTCGACTTTCCAGAGAGGAAACTGACCCTGGGTCTGTAAAACTATGATAGAAACTAACAGGAGACCTTTCCTCCCCGGCCCCCTTTCCTGTTTATACACCAATGTTCACACACTACACACTCTAGCATCGCACATGGCAGATGCAGAGAGAGGATGAATGTGGCTGAGTCCCCGTTAAGAGATAAGCGTTCTGCATACACCATAGCTGGCTGGTGGACAGGTTGGTGAGCCAGAAAACCCACATTTAAACCATTCAGTGTTCCCCTTCCTCAGAGCTGACGGTCTCACAAAATGGAAGTCTTTCCGGCTGGAGCCAACGTCACTTCATCTTTTCTTCCCTGAGGCTGATACAATGGGTTTCGGGCAGGTGAGAGAGTTTTGGAAGTGAAAGAATTCCTAGCAGTGAATTTAACTGCAGCACAGACACTCTGACCCCCTCCCTCCCCAGAGGAGCATCAAGGTCTAGGAAGTGGCTAAAGATCCCAAGCAAGATCCTTTCAGAAATTCACCAGCGAGCTTCCCATTGCAGCTGGTTCAGTGAAGGGTTATGTTTCCTCAATGCAGTGTCAGGAGAGACTGTCCACCAAGTTACTACCAACCTTACACAAGAAAGAGACTTTCTAGACAACAGGAAAGGAGGAAGGGGGGACGGAGGATGGAAAGAGTCATTTATTAATAATCGGCTATACAAGGATCTAAAGCAACTTCCACAGTGATAAGGATGCCAACTTTCCTTAGGACTTGGCCCCGAAGCCCTTGTTCATCCTTAAGTCGTTCACCTTCCATGTTTACCAGTTCTCAAGGACATTGCTTTTTTTTGTGCTCAGAGACCAGGGAGCTTGTGAGGTATGTTCTCAGCCCTACCTTGGTACCATGCCATACCTGAGGATGGACATCCTGGAGCCATGTGTGTCACCCACCCAGCAATGGTTCCGGAACTTCTGCCCCTTGGCCTGTAGAGGAGGGGTGCTTGAACTTCAGTTAGGCAGCCCCCTCCCCTTGGAGCAGACACAGCACAGAGCACACGAGGAGGTGATGCTGTAACTAATAAACAAGTAGAGACGGGAGTCATTGTCCTCGATTCCTGGCATGGAATCCCCAAACTCGTAACTTCCAGAACAATAGAGAAACCTCTTCTGCCCGAGCATGTCACCTTTGACCCAGTCCCTGGCACAGAACTTCTGAATCCCTTGGGATGCCCTGGGCTATAGAGCATCTTTTGTCCTAGGGACCGGTTTTTTTTTTTTTTTTTTTTCTTCTGGTCTGTTGTTGAGTCTGGTCACCACGTGAGAACATCCAGCCTCACTCCACATCTTCCAGCAAGTGAAGAGGACTGGAGAGACTGGCATCATAGTTGATCACGTCTTCATGATAGAGCCTCTAGAAAACAATATCCCCTCAATAGTGGGGCTTGAGGTGCTTCTGTGCATGCTGGGAGGGTGTTACTCTCAAAGGGGCATGGGACCTTCCCACGCCTTCCCTCATACCTTGCCTTGTATACTCAGGCTCTTCCTGAGTTGTATCCTTTCATAATAAGTTGGGTGAGTCAGGAAAGCATCTCTGTGACTGCTGTGAAGTAAAGGATGGATCCCAAAAGGATTGTGAGAGCCCTGGATCTGCAGCCAAATCAGACAGAGGGTAAGGACAGCTGGAAACACGGTTTCTTCCCAAATCTAAAGGAGAAGGCAGTCTGGCAAGACCGAGCTCCTTCTTGTTTGTTTGCATTTTATTTTATTTTATTTTATTTTTGCTACTGTTGTTTTTGAGATAAGGGTCTCAAGTGATCTAGGCTGGCTTTGAAGTGGTTATGTGGCCAAGGTTGACTTTGAACTCACGATAGAGGTATAGATACTCTTGACTCCATTTCCCAAGTGCTTAGAACACAGGTATGTCCCCATTCCACTTGGCAAAGCCAAGGTTTACACCTGTGGGATCTGATGCTATCGCCAGGCAGATGCTGTCAGACCTGAATTGCATTGTGGGACAACCAGCTGGTCACAGGAGAGTGATGAATGTGAAGAATCTACATCTGGTCACAACAGAATCCTGTGTTGGGAGGCCCAGGGGACAGAAACAGGCATGGGGTCTCCTACCTCTCAGACACTTGGCTGGTGCTCTCTAGAGACCTGTGGCCGAGCAACATCTGTCTGGAGACCTTGAAGTCACATTCCATCAAAGATTCTCTAAAACAGTAAGTCCGGTACAGGAGCTACCAGCTGGCAGTCACTTGACACGTGGCCACTGGATGTGCTAAAATGTAAAAAGTGCACATGCTTTGAAGGACACGTGGAATGAAGCATTCGAAGCAGCTCCTTAATAATTGTTTTTAACATCCATTATGCTAAACTGGCAATATTCTTCTTTTACTAGTTAAATATATTGTTTGCATTATTCTTATTGTAAAATGCATATGGCGTAAGCTTATCATCTTTTTAAAGATGTGTTTTATTTTTTAATTATGGGGGTGGCTAGGAAGTGTATATTAGTGCAAGTGGCTATAGAGCCGAGAAAAGGGCCTCGGATCCCCTGGAGTTAAAGGTGGCTGTAGGACACCTGACATGGGCACTGGGAACTGAACTCAAAACCTCTGCAAGAGCACTACCTGCTCTGCCACTGAGCCATCTCTCCAGTCTCCAAGCCTGCCATCTTCAAGAATACAGAGCCATATTGTTCCGGGCATCCCTACTGGTATGTTACCACCATTACCATCCAGCTACAGAACTTCCCAAACCAAATCTCTGTAACCAAATAAACAACAAGTCAGTCAGTCAGTCAGTCAGTCAGTCAGTGTCTTTCATGCACACAGACACAGAGAGACTCAGACAGACAGACAGACAGACACACACACACACACACACACACACACACACACACACCTTTTCCTTGTTAATTTAAATACCGAGACAGGGTCTTTCTCAGCCCAGGCTTACCTCAAATTCACTATGGAGCTGAGAATTACCTTGAACTCCCGATTCCTCTACACCAAACACACTAGCACACACCATTCACACTGTACTGGGGATTGAATCCACGGATGGCCTCATTCATGCTAAGCAAGCATCTACCAACTGAGCTCTATACCTCCAGCCCAACCTTTCACCCTCCCTCACCCTTGCCAACTACCATTCGGCTGTCTGTCTCTGAATCTGAGTATTCTAATATCTAACACAAATGGAATAATAAAATATTTGCCCTCTCCCTTCCCCCTCCCCACCCCGCTTCCCTTCTTGACAATAAACCTTCTTTATATTAGGTCTGTCTCATGACTTGATTTCTCAGAGGGAACGCTTTGGCATGGGCCCTCCCTGGCACTTCTTTCAGCCGCACCACCACGGCTGTTTTATAAAACACAACAAATAATTGTTACACTGTTAATCATTATTTTGGAATAATGACCCTCACATGTCTTCACATGGTTTTTGTTGTTGTTTAATAGCTAAGTAAATTTAAAAATGAGTACCCATGGATGGGCTGATTGTAAATGCAGTTCATTAGGCTAGATTACCTATCAGAGTGAAAGAGGCAACCTTGGTTTTCAGAAATGATAGGAGAATCTGTCCTGGCTATGTCAAGGACAAAAGGTTTCTGCAGAATCTCTAGCTTTCACGTTTAGGAGCCTGATCTGGGAAGCTGTGGTGTAATGTGTAGCACACAGTTTAAATTCACTCACAAACACTTAAAGAAAAAAAGCTAAATGAGGGTGGAGCAAGATAACTAGGGAAGGAGGGGAGGGGAGGGGAGTGAGAGGGGAGGAGAGGGGAGGGAGGAGAGGGGAGGGAGGAGAGAAGGGAGAGGGGAAAGGGGGAGGGAGAGGGGGAGAGGGGGGAGAGGGAAAGAGGGAGAGAGGGAGAGAGGGGAAAGAAGGAGAGAGGGAGAGAGGGGAGAGAGGGAGGGAGAGGGAGAGGAAGAGGGGGAGGGAAGGAGGAGACAGAATATCACTGATCTTTGGGTCTCTGTGATTGTATTCAGAAAGTTTTCTGCAACCAGGAGCCAAGTTCCTGGAGAGAACTGTGTCGTGTGTGTGTGTGTGTGTGTGTGTGTGTGTGTGTGTGTGTGTGTGTGTTACAAATTCTAAGGAATTCTCATATCTTAGGGTGGGCTTTCTCTACCCAGTCTTCCTTCCAAAAAACGCAGCAGTCATACTTCAAGTAGCACGGATCTCAGGATCTCAGAAATCTTCAGCCTTTGTTTCAGTTTAGCGTCACTTATGAAAGCAAGTGGAGCTGAGGGCCGAGCGGAGAGGCCCAGCTTTCTGGCATCAGGCAGGGCGGCTCAGCCTGCAGCAGGTGTGGCAGCCGCTCGAATTATTTGTTTTTCCAGGTCAGGTTGGCATATTTCTAGCCTAGAGCTCCGAGCAAATGTTTAAATTTCATTTTCAGTCATCTGGCGTTCCTTTCCCCAGCATCAAAGGCAGGTCCCTGCATGCTGCCCTCCCAGATCCTCTGTCTTCGCCCGGGGCTGATGGGATACAAGAGATGGGAGGAGAAGAGAAAGGAAGGGCTGGGCGGGTGCTTTACAGATCTTCCTAGGAGCTGCTTCTCCCGCACAGCGTATCCATCCTCACTCACTCTTCTCTGAGGGCTTGCTTTGCCCCAGCACTGAGTATTAGACTTGTTTATGCAGCTCATCAGTCGCTCTTTGCGGTTGCTATAGCAACCACCAGGGGTCAGTTTATAAAGGGGGAGGAAGTCCGCTTTGGGGGAGGCAGATTTCCAGCTTCTGTGCAGAGCACAGCCGAAAACAAAAGCCCAAATACCCCGGAGGAAACACGCGGGAAAAGCTTTCTACCAGTCCAAGCATCGTGCTGGGCCTGAAGAGTCACGAATCACTGCTGCGGTTTCTTCCCTGCAGAAAGACCATTCCAGAACAGCTGGTGGGAGCGAGAAAGCCTCACCCTTGCATTCCCCAGATTACCCTCTCTTTCCTCCTGCCCTTTGGCTTCATGGCCTAAAAGCATCTGTGAGTGAACTCTCTGGCAAGCAACTAACTACGAATTAACTGAAAACCAGAGGCTACTAATGCTGTTCTGTCCATCTTTCTCGTAGAGACAGAGGCACCAAGACATCGGAACCACAAATGGTGTCAAGGTCCAACCTTGACCTTAACCAGTCTCTGTTTAGAACACGATGGGAAGAAGGTCCTAGGATGCCCACACAACAGAGAAGTTTTAGCTAACTTGCTTAGCTGACCAGACTTAGCAGATTAAAAAAAAAAAAAAAAAAAAAAAAATAGAGAACCAACTAGATATGGTTTTGAGAGACAAGTGATAAAAGAAAATCTGAGTTGAGTTCGTTTCAACAGTTTATTTGGACAAAAAGAAGGTTCTAGATACAGGCAGCTCTCTAACGGGAGAAGCAGATTCAGAATGTCTCAAACAGTTTGCACAGACTGCATTTATAGCCAGGGAAAAGGAAGTGACCTGCAGAGACAGCTTGCTTAGTTAGAGTCAGCATGGACCCACGTGGTTGAGTTTGGCAGTGTGTAGCCTCTGGTTGGCTCCACTCCATTACTTGGTTATCAGAAAATGATCTTAGGTTATGGCTTGCTTTCATGTCAACCTAGGTTTCAGTTCACCATATATGGAGACCATCTTGGGCCAAATTTTAACATTTAAGAATGGAATCAGATTTAGGCCAAACTTATGAATTTAACACCATATAACATATAACACATAAGGAAAGTGAATATATCTTTGTATATATCCTATATAATATTAGGGACATATGTTTGCCAAGTCAACTTTGGAATCTAGTCTAACTTTCTTTTTTATAACCGTAAAATGTCAGGAACACAAGAGATCTTTGTTCCAACCAAGGAAAACACGGATCACCTTTTGGATATTCCAAACTCTTGCATCATCCCACTGGCTGAGAACAAAATGGAAGGACATGATTTGCATATATGCAAATCACAAACCTGTGGAAGATAGACGACATCACTAATCTTTCCTCAGATCTTTGCAAACACCACACAAAAGTTGATTAAAAGTGTTTGGCGATGCATTTTCTGAGGGACTGACTGGTCCTACTTTTTCATTAATGGTTTTAAAAAAAATCATCTTTTCTAAACGACAATGGATTTTACTTTTCTTGACAGGAAAAGCATTTTATGGGCATGTGCTAAGCAATAAATAGCTTGCTGAGCATCTGACTGGGAAAGTCTTAGTGAAGAACAGTGCCCTGGAGAGCTGGCAGTGTCTGTAGCCACTCAGTTCCTTGTGACATCCAAGCATATATGTCCATACAATATAGAGAATGACATTAGCACCTTCCAAACTCACACTCTTCCCAGGTCCTCCCTTCCTCCTTCCTTCCTTCCCTCCCTCCCTCCTTCCCTCCCTCCCTCCTTCCCTCTCTCCCTCCTTCCCTCTCTCCCTTCCCTCCCTCNTCCCTCCCTCCTTCCCTCTCTCCCTTCTCTCCCTCCCTCCTTCCTTCCTTCCCTCTCTCCCTCCTCTCCCTCCTTCTCTCCCTCCTTCCCTCTCTCCCTCCTTCCTTCCCTCTCTCCCTCCTCTCCCTCCTTCTCTCCCTCCTTCCCTCTCTCCCTCCTCTCTCTTCCTCCTTCCTTCCCTCTCTCCCTCCTCTCCCTCCTTCCCTCCCTCCCTCCTTCCCTCCCTCCCTCCCTTCTTTCCCTTTTTAAAGATTTTTTATTTTATCATTGTATATGTCTATGTGCATATATGTGCATGTGGGTATGGTCACCTATAGAAGTCCAGAGAGATCATCTGACTCTCGGAGCTGGACTTATAGGAGGCTGTCATCTGCCTGATCCGGGTGCCGGGAACTGAACTCTGGTCCTCTGGAAGAGCAGTCAGTGCTCTCAATCTCAGAGCATCTCTCCAACTTGCCTTTTCCTATTCTTCGAGTTTATTTTTGTTTTGTTTTGTTTGTTTCTGAGAGAGACAGGATTTCACTATGTAGCCCAAGCTGGCCTTGAAACTGACTACGTAGTCCAGGCTAGCCTTAGACTCATGATTTGCTTCTGCCTCGTTCAGGCTTGCCTTCTCTGTGTATGCTAAGAAACGCTGCCTGCTTCTTCACCAAGACTGGCTCAGTGAAGATTTTAAAAAGTTTTGTAGAAACTCTAAACCATCCGCTGCAGTGCGGTAACCTGCTGTAGTATCATGCATCAGTTTTGACCCTACATCCACACAATTAAGGCAAATAAATCCGAGCACATCTCAGGGCAAGAGTGTAAGCTTAGCACATGCAAGGCTTGGGCAGACCTTGGCACCTAGATAAAAACAAAACAAAACAAACAAACAAACAAACAAAAAACCCAACCCCCCCCCCAAAAGAAGTCAAGAAAGGTACAGGAGACGCGGCAATAATCTATCCTATAAGCATCCTCACCCCCACCCCCAGTTCCGCCCACCCCACCCACGGCGAACTCATACTGTATAGGTTCTCACAGCTCTAAAGCAAGGCCGGTAATTAAAGAAAAACTGTCAAGATAAACATCATGTACAATCAAAACATCCCCACCTGAGACTAGCTCTAAAAGTGTCAATAGATTTCTTTTTTCACCAAGAAAATAAGGAGTGTTGTTTTAGAAGCTGGGGCTGTGGGTTCGAATTTCATCTGCCTGATCCTGTCCAAGCCCGCTGGCTCTGCAGTCTCACTGCTGCGGAACGGAGTTGTAGCTGCTGGGTGCACACTGTTAACTGTTCAGCGTCCCTTGCCCCAGCTGAGGGGTGTCGTAAGCGCATCTGTAAACCACACAGAGCTGCTCAGACAAAGGGCAGGGAAGTATGAAATGAGATTATTTGTGCTATTCACTTCTCCAACAAGCAGCTTCATTCAGGAGTTGGAATCAGTTTAGTTTGGTCAAAAGCAGTTTGAAAGGACTTATTTTTTTAAACCCTGCTTTCATTTTTTTTTTTTTTTAAACGAGCAACTCTTTTCTTCTTCTTTTTTTAAAATCATTTGTTAATAAACCCTACATCTGAAGCTCAAGCTGTCAGACAGTGTCTATTTAACACCATCCAACAGCTGTTAAATGGGATAATCACCTGTTTATCCCCATGTCGCTAATTCAAATGCTAATTGCACTCCAGACTCTGGGCTTAGTCTCAAGCCAGACCAGGTGTGCAGCTCTGGGAGCGGCCATGGGTCTCCATGGATTCATTTCCAGTGACCAGATAAAACAGGGTAGTGCACGGGCACGCACACGTGCACAAGCACGTGTATGCACGCGCACACCTGCACACGTTGATCATCACTGTAAAGAATTCGATATGACCCAAATATCAACTTTCAAGGTAAACAGCCATTGAATGTTGTATTATGCAACTATTATAAGGATGTATATGAATATGATGAAAGAAGTGAAAATACTTGCTTTTGTTGAGTGGGAAAAGCAGTGTGAAAAACTATTACTATTACAAATATGAACAGAAAAAGAAAATGGGTTGAGCCATAGATTCCTGGAGATGTATTGTCTAGCAAGTGAGAGAAATCCTGATTTCATCTCCAACAGAGACAGGTGGGGGTGGGGGAGTGCAGATGCTCGGAGTAGTTTTGAAACTAAAAATCAATATTTAAGTTATCAATTTAAAGTCTTGACTAAGGGGGATGGCTCAAGGGTGGGAGCACTTGCTACAAAAGAGTGAGGATCCGTGTTCAAATTCTCAGCACCGAGTAAAGGTGCCTGTGACTGTGCGGTATGACCCCAGAGTATGGAAGGCACAGACAGGAGGATGGCTGGGACTTACGGGCCACCAGTCCAGCTCCAGGTTCAGTGAGAGACCCTTTCTGGGGGATAAGAGGGAGGGTGATAGATAACTCAGGATGCCAGATAGACTCCTCAGACCTCCACCCACACGTGGGCCCCGATACTCATGTGCATACACACATACCTCCAAAATATATTAATAATAACAATAATAATAATATAAATTAAAATAGGAATAAAAATTAAAAAATAATATATTGACTAAAACCAAGGACAATTCTAAGCTCCGGAGATGTGTTACTGGTTTCTGTTCTCATGAAGCTTGTGTTCTGGAGGAAAGAGACAAAACGCAGTAACTTCCTAAGAAAGGCGTAGTGTTAGGGAACGGTCCTAAGAAAAGATGATCTTACAAAGGATTGCAGGCAGGAGGAACCAGGGACTCTGCTTAAACTCAGATGGAAATTAAGCAACGAGAAGCACCAGAGAAAGCTGTAAATGGGAGTGGACTTGGTATGGTTAAAGAACAGGCAGGAGGGAACAGGAAGAGAAAGGAGGTTAGGAGCCACGGTTGGAGATAGGATGGAAGAGCGTCAAGGGAGGTAGCAGTGAGGACTCAGTGACATAAGGGGGTTAGGATACAGGAGGAGAGCAGAGTAGTGGATGGGGGAGCTGGTACAAATGATCCTAACTGGGGGTGGGGAGACTGAAACACACACACACACACACACACACGCAGTCTTGGATTTGGGACTGTAATAAATGAATCCATTTGAAGTTCCACTTATTGAGTTGGGAATGCCTGATGAAAGGAGTTTGTGGTGGGGAAACTCTACATTTGAAATATCTACCTTCTATCACTGTGGGGACCTCAGGTTTGTAGCACTGGAGTCAGGATCTCAAGGAGGAATCCGGGCTTTAGAATCAGGAGTGATTAGCATATTGAAGATTGTCATAGTTCATTTCACTCCACTGTAACAAAATGCCTGAGACTGGGTAATTTAATTATTGCTATGTCTCCGGAGGCTGAGAAGTCCAACAGGAAAAGGACTGGACCTACTAAGAGTCACCTGCTGCACCACCCTAACATAGAGGGCAAAGGGCAAGACCGTGTAAGACTGAAGGAGCCAAGTCATCGCTAATGAGCCTCCCTTACTATCAATAGTCATCCATTCATAAGGGCAAAGCCATTGTAAGCTAATGGCCCCTTAAAAGTCCCACATCGGGCTGGTGAGATGGCTCAGTGGGTAAGAGCACCCGACTGCTCTTCCGAAGGTCCGGAGTTCAAATCCCAGCAACCACATGGTGGCTCATAACCATCCGTAACAAGATCTGACACCCTCTTCTGGAGTGTCTGAAGACAGCTACAGTGTACTTACATATAATAAATAAATAAATCTTAAAAAAAAAAAAAAGTCCCACATCACAGGCAGGCAAGATGGCTCGGCAAGATGGCTCAGTAGGTAAGGGCCCACATGATGGATAAAGAGAATCCACTCTTGCCAGTTGTCCTCTGATCTCCACACATTTATTTTCATGCATTTTACGTGAATACATGCACAGAAAATAGACTGATTTTTAAAAGTGTAAAAAAAAAGCCTACTTTTCAGTGTACGTGCTGGAGATTTGCTCTCAACACAGAAGTTCTGCAGGATACACTTAAAGTACAGCAATGGCATTTAATGTAAGGAAATATAATCTAGAGAACCCACACAGAGCGAAGAAAGACATCTCAGGACAGCATTACAGGGCATGCTCAGGATGGGACATCGGAACAGAAGGAAAGATAAGAGAGTACAATGCACTACACCAGGTTTAAGACAGAAGGAACTAAATGGTTTACTAAACCTTACGAAAGGCCACTCTTAGTAAAAGGAAATCACTACCAATTTTGGCCACCAGACGGCCAGTACTTACCATGTAAGAGTAGGTCAATGGTGAGAATGCAATGGAGGTAATGAGGGCCTGTGACCACAGAACCCTTGATGAATGTCCCTGGGAGGAGAGCAAAGATGTGGGCTGGCCTGATTGGTCCAAGTGAAGATTCTTTGGGGAAATGGTTTTTAAAGGTCTTCTCTGTTGCAACCTGGATCTTATCCTCTTAAGGGATTGGTGTCCAGCCTGCGCTGCTGTTAGGAAAGGGTGGGGCCTAAAGAGAAGTCTTTAGGTTACGTGTAGAGCATCCTCAAAGGGGTTGATGGAACTCCAGCCAATCTGGTTTCCTTTCTGTTTCAAAGTGGATGAAGTGAGAGGTCTCCTTCTATCATGCTCTCCCACTCTCCCACCATGGTGTGCTGCCTCAACACAGACCCAAATCAACAGCATCAAGCAGTTATGGGCTAAGGCCATGGCAGCTGTGAGCTGAAATAAACCTTTCTTCTTTATAACTTGTTTTGCCTCAGGTATTTATTATCTGCTAAATACTTTTTAAATTTTTGTTTTAAGATTTATTTCATATATATATATATATATATATATATTACACTGCCTGCATATATGCCTGCATGCCAGAAGAGGGCACCAGATCTCATTATAGATAGTTCTGAGCCATCATGTGGTTACTGGGAATTGAACTAAGGACTTTTGGTAGAACAGCTAATGCCCTTAAGCTATGAGTCATCTCACTAGCCCCACAAACACATTCTAAAACTGTGTCAGATTGATTATGCAGAAAAGAATTTTTAAAATCTGGTGGAGGAGAGAGAAAAGAAGGAGATGGCAAAACATCTAGAAGGGGGTGATCTGTAGAAAGTAGGGTCCAGCCTTTCATGAGGGGAAAAAAAATGTCACCCATAGTAAAAGAATAGAAGACCAGAAGACCCAAAACAGACATTGGTGGCATGAGACATTTGAAAGGGCATCTTCCAGGATCGCTTTGAGTTTCCTGGTGTGTCATGTGACAAGCCCACCAGCCCGGAGTTCTCAGCCTGGCCATAGCCCTGTGAGAGCAGCCGCACAGAACTGTGCATCAATCAGCTTTATATATAGACATTAACATTTGGATTCTATCTCCTTTTTTTGTGTGTGTTTGTAAATGATCTTCTTTTAATGTTTCAGGCATCTAAAAGTGGAATCGCTGCTCACAGCTCACTGGCCATGTAAAAGCAGGGTCACACCAGCTTGCCCCAGAGATCATAGTCTGCCAGCCCCATATTAGAGCAAACTGTGCCAGACATTTCTGTGACAAACTGAGATGTGAGAGAGGGCCATGACCGGAGCCTGCTCCCCCAGACAGCACGAGGTGAGTGGCTGTAGCACAGAGGACCTTCTTAAAGCAGGAACCAGCATGGTGCTGGACCTTCCCCATATCGCCTGCCTGCCGGTGTTTGTTTCTCCTCCATACTAGCATTGTCTAACACGTCTATAAAGATGATGGGTTAACTCTGACGTTACACAGACAGAGGAGAAACAATTAGTACTGTTGTCTCCAGCTGACCTAGTCCTCCATGCTGACCCAGGTGTTGCATACAAGGGCAGCTTTGTGGAGGAACCGAAGACCGTCTTCCCCTGAGCATAAAGTCCATCGCAGCCAGGACATTGAAATTCCCAGACACTTGTGTACCACTGTTTGGGATTAAGCAACATCATGGGCATGTCTTTGTCTTATATATGTGATGCTGTAGCTGCCTTCAGACACACCAGAAGAGGGAATTGGATCCATTACTGATGGTTATGAGCTACCATGTGGTTTTGAGGAATTGAACTCAGGACCTCTGGAAGAGCAGTTGGTGCTCTTAACTTGCTGAGCCGACTCTCCAGCCCAGAAGCGTGTCTTAATTGTAGACATGAAATGCTGAAGCAATAATGTTCTTTGAGGATTCAAATTTACCTTAAGATTTAAAAGTTAAACAAACAAAAAGAACCCGCCATCATCATCATCATCATCATCATCATCATCCATCTTTTGGGTCTTTAAATGAAAGAGAGTAAGTTAAAGTGCATAAGGATGGATGGAAACTGGAACCACAGGGAATCTCAGAGACAAAACTAGAGAAATCATGACTTCCTTGAAGAATAAAGAAGTTGATACCAAAGATGAATTCAATTATAAAACCTAATGAAATTAACACTGTATCTATCCATGACCAATCTAGAGAATTCTCAAATATTTAAGTCAGATTGATTTTGTTTAAAAAGCACTGTAATTTCTCTAAATATTTTAAAAGATAGATACTATTTTTTTTCAGGGCACATTTGCATGTTTTAACTCTTTTTTCTAGCCAATAATGGAAATAGATCCTATTTACCTAAGTCAATAAAACAGATGAGACATTTGAGAGATCAGTCATGAAAACAGTACAGTACAGAGTTCTCATTAGCTCGTTGTCAGATGGGCACATCTGGGTTACACTGCTTTCCCGGTTAGATCTGTCTACACTGAGGGTCCAGTTCCTTCCAGTGCCACCTTTGTGCCTGCCTCTCTCTATGCACAGCTTTGAAAAGGACTGTGTAGCAAGGAACACTGGGAAGAGTTAATGCCTCTGTTTAAGGCAGCTTAGAGTACACAGTATCACGTGATTTAGTAATGACCATCTGGGACAGCATCCTTTCTGGCCATTCTGCTGACTAGACAGGCAAGCTACCTACCCTCCGGAACCTTCCATCTAAACCCTACAATGGGGAAAACAGTCCCTAGCATTCAGGACTGCTAGGTAGTGATGGTAGCTAGCGTTGAAGAGCTACCTGGGAGGGTGGGTAAATTTTCCTCACTTAGGGACTCTCTCTAAGTTCCCGACTTAAGTAGGCACATGTCCACAAGGCTCAACAGCCTCTGTACATCACGGTGAAGGGACAAAGCAGGGCGCTTGGCACTCAGTCAGCACTCAGTAAACATATGGAGGTTGATGAGTTAATTAGCTGGCTAATTAATCAATATAACCAAGGCCCTTCCATAAAAGAACAACACACTCACAAAGCCATCCTTCTGCGGAGGTTTTACAGTCTCCCCATTGAGTGAGTCATGTCTCCGAGGGCCACGGATTGCACAAGGAGGAACGAAAACGGAGCAGAGCCCGGGAGGTGAGCTGTTGGAGGAGGTTGCTCTCTGCCCATCTCAGCCTGGTTGCCCTCTCCTCCAGTCAGTGTCCCAGCCTTGCTTAATGGGCTGCCCACTGAAATCTGTATAAAAGGGAACCTAGCGCTCCACGGGATTCCCACCACCATCCTCCCACCTTCCCCGCTCCTCTCCTACCCATATCCCTACAGCAAGATGACTCAGATTGGGCAATACATTCAACAGGCTTTCCAGAAGCTGGGCGCACTGAAACGGGGCTGCATTCACATCGGTTGTGAGACCAAGGAAAGAGCCTCGCAAGTTCAAGGCCAGCTTGAGCTACAACCTGGATCGTCTGTCTAAAGCAAACCAATAAAACTTGTCAATCAACACATCTTCCAAAATATTGAACGGAGAGGTAATGATACAAGCGGCCAATGCCAATGAACTCGGTGGCCTTTGATAAGGTTTGTGGCACTACCGAGTCATAGTCAAAATAAATACGGAAGTGAGCTGAATGCAAAACAGTGCAGAGGGAAAGGAACATGGGAGGCCATACAGAGAGTCAGAAGGGAAGGACAGTTGCTTCAATGTCAAGTTGATCCAGGTCTTGGTATTGGGTCCCAGGCCACAGAGATGCTAGGCATCTATAGTTGTTGAGCATATACTCCGTGAGTAGAGACATGAGTATGTATGATACTGGTTGGGCCAACATGCAGACTGTACTGTGAAGACAACCGTTCCCAGCCATCCCATGGGACCTACGTGACACTTCACATTCCTGTCTGAGCTGCGTCACTATGCAACGGGGAGAGGAAGCCGAAGTCTGGCTGATTCTCCTGACACTCATGGCCTCTCCTTCACACCGTCTCCCTATCAGTCCAGAACCCAGGCTCTGAGACACTCAGATCAACGAGGCAGAAGTTACAGGCTTCCTTCACTGTCACACAGCCACGTGGATGTGCTCTGCATGCTCGCTGCTGAGTTACAGCTTCTCCCTTCTTGACTTCCCGGTGCCAGTTTGGGACAGCCCAAGCCAGGCTGGCTGTTGGTGACCATGCCTTCCTCTTGTCATGGTTCTCACCCTGGTTATGAATTTGATTCTCATGAAATGACTGAGTTATTCATTCTGAGACTGCATAGTACACTAAAACCAAAAAAAATATGGCAATCGAAAAGTCCAACTTCAAGTGAAAGAAAACTTAAATATACCTGCTCTTAAGAATAAGTTAGATCTTCACAAACTCTACAGAGTCCTTTGTTTGCTGGTGAAAGTATTAAGTAAGGTCGTTACTGGTGTTTGAACCTACCTTTCCGGCAGCTCTGTTCATACTGGCCCAAAGAAGAAGCAACCCAAGGGCCCACAGGCAGACTAAAGGATGAACATTGGCACATGCTCTTCTGGGCTATCAGTACTTCTAAAAGAAGAAAGCCTGACTTTCTCTTCACAGTGCAAAGTACCTGGAAGACATTCTAAAAACAAACAAACAAAAAACAAAAACAAACAAACAAACAAAAACCCCTAAAAACACTAACCATTTGCTAAAGATCAAATGCTCTATGATTCTGCTTATAAGAAAGAGACCTGAGGAGTCACATCCACAGAGATTGAAACAAAAAGACAGGGTTGGTGGGAATGGGAGAGTAGAATTGGGGGTTTGCAGTTAATAGGTGCACACTTAAGAGTTTTGTGAGATGGAAATTCTGAAGGTAGAGGGGCAATGATGTTGAATGTGTTAAGGTGTTGAATGTGCAGAACACCATCCAGCCGTGTATTTAATAACGGTGGGATTGGTCAATCTTATGATGTATTTGTTTAAACACAATTAAAAACAGACTCACTAGGCAGCAGAAGCGTGGGGAGGGCGCTACAAAACCCTGTGCCTACCCACATTTGTCGTTATGACAAGAGGGCTTATTGCTTTAAGTTTATTTTTGCAGAATGAGACTCTGATACTTAGGCCATTTGAGAAGGACTCAGGACCTCCTGCTCGATTGTCCGAACGCCAGACAAACTAGCCAAGGAAAACCACAGTCAGGCTAGAATAAGAACAGGGTCAGTTCATTTGTTCCTGACACTCAACATTCCTCTTCCTCCACCTCCTCTTCTCTCTGCTCAGGACTGGCCTGGGGACCGGACCTCTGCCCCAGGGCCTGGGCTGATATCCTTGGCAGGCTTCTGAAAGGAGCTTCCTCCTCCCTGGAGGACTGCTTTGCATAAGGGGCAGTTGGAATGAAAGGAGTTTTTTGTCTGAGAGTGTGCTGCAAAACCCAACTCATGTGTGAAGATTATCATGAATAGAGAACTTCACTTGCACCTAGAGGTGAAAGGAGGAACATTCTCACCCTATCACCTAAATAAAGTGCGCTTAACAGTTTTACCCATTGCCCTTGCTATTGTGTATTTCTGCTACTTAGTTACTAGAAAGGTTTTTATTGCTTTAAATAGGAACCATTCCTACATACACCTGCTTCCTTTGTTACCTAAATGCTCTAGGTTAAGGTCTTCTTTTGCTGTCCCTCATCCTGAATAATTAAATAAGTATTCTCAAGTCTCAGGGAATGAGGATCAGCGTTCCAATAGTAAGGATGGAGGCCTCTTGGGTCTGCAGGTCTCTGTAGATACAGGCTTCTGTAGATACAGTGCCCCTTTCCACCAGATTCCCTTGATGGTTCAGCCTTGGGTATGGTGATCAAGTCATGCAAGTGTGAAAAGAAGCCCCAGATGGCACAGCAGGTATCTGGTCGTGGAAACTGCTACTGTGTATTGGCGCTAAGTTCATTTCCCCTGGGAGGTGTCTAAGGCATCTTTTCTCTCAGCCAGCTGCTTTAACCTTCCTCCTCCTCCTCCTCCCCCCAGTCCCCACCCCTTATCTTTAGGGGGAGAATGGGAACTTTGGGCTGTGATTGTGATGCAGGGCAGTTTACCTTGGGCTGCTACAATGTTTCCATTAAGCAAACTCAGTGTGGTAACTAGATTTACAGTCAACTTGACACACGCTGGGGTTATCTGGAAGGCGGAAGCCTCATTTGAGAAAATGCTCTAAGATCCAGCTGTAAGGCATTTTCTTAATTAGGGATGAGGACCCCGCCCATTGTGAGTTGCTGCCTAGGCTGGTGGTCCTAGGTTCTAAAAGAAAGCAGGGTGAGGAAGCCCTGAGGAGCAAACTCGCTTAAACCCTCCAGCGTCTCTGCATCAGCTCCTGCCTCCAGGCTCCAGTCCCGACTTCCTTCAATGAAGGACAATGATGTAGACCTATAAGCCAAATAAACCCTTTCCTCCCCAGCTTGCCTGTTGCCATGGTGTTTCATCGCAATAATAGAAACACTATTTAGGACACTCAGTAAAAACACTTGCATTATGTGTCCACTCATAGACAGTTGTTCTTCTGACTTCAAGTTTTATCCAAATGGTGTCTTCCCAATGATGCTGGTATTGGCCACAGCATCTGAGGTGAAGATCCCGCTGTCCCCTTGCTCCTGGACCACACTGATCTACTTGCTTCACTCAGAGATTGCATTCCTTAGACCAAGACTATGAGGCCCAGAGAGGCCTTCAGGGAGATTTAGGAGTCAGTTCAAGGTTGCAGACACAGAGGAAAAAAAAATGTTGCTGACTGCTACTGAGGCCTCAGGCACTTATGGGGAGTCCTGGGGCTGAGATGCTATCAGAAAGCCCCAAATCAAGGAAAGTGGCAGAACCCTATCCTCAGGTTAGTCAGACCTTATTAGTCATGAGCCTTGCCCTAGCAGTGTGTTACTCTGGGAAAGGAATTTGACAGCCACTCTGAGTGAGAGATGCAGTGGTGAGCCAGCAATAGCAAATAATCCCAGTAGCCAGAGATCTGAGTGCCTTCTCCCTGAAGAAGGGTCTGGGACAAGCACTCTGCTGCCCACTTTTGCTTTTCTTTGCCTTTTTCTTTTGCTGTTAGCATCCGCCACCTCGAATCTCACGAAAGTATTGTGATATTACTTGCATCTCTCGCTATTGTTTATCGACGGTCCCATCTCCCTTGTTAGACGGTCAGTTCCATCAGGGCAGAGCTTTGGCTGTTTTGCTGGGGAAACAGCACAAACACCAAGAATCATGCCCAGCACTTAAAATGCATCCCATAAGTCTTTGCTTATGAATAAAAGAATTCACTGTGTCACCAATAAGATACAACAAACAAACTCCATGTCTGAAGAAAGGGGGAGGAAGAGAAGGAGGAGGAGAGAAGGGGGGAGACATCATTGTCATAATCTTATGTCTAGTCTATATTCCAATTGTCCTAGTTCCTTCAAATGTCCCAGCATTTCCCCCTCCCCACCCCCCCACCTCTCCACCTCCCATCACCTTCTTTGCTGTTGTAACTTCGAACCAGGGTCTAACAAAGCCAAACAGACCAGATCTGATTGCTGAGCCTCTTTAGATTCCAGTCTTTTAATTTAGGACCATCTCTCTACACAGCCCACATTTCTACTCCTGCTGTTAGATATTTTTCAAGAGCCCAAGGCAGTTTGGGACACGGGGACATATTTCCCCTGTTCTGCTTTTGTCTGGTGGTTTCTTCCCACCACTATTTAACTTGTCCCTAGTTTAATTCTTAAGGCTTTAACAGACTCAGGTTAAATATTTTACCCAGGACACTTCGCAGGTGACACTGGGCTCTTGATGTTGTACCCCATGGGTCTGTACCCATGAGTTATGACTTCTCAGAGTGTTGGTAGCCATATAGTGGTGGCCAGAGCTTTTCATTTTAAAGGCACTTGTTCCCCGTGCCAGTAATCGGTAACTTTGGAGACATATATTGCACATAAGCATCCTGCCCCGCAAAACCCTTCCACCCCATGATCTCCCCTAAATGAGTGATACACTTCAATAACAATTATTACTTGGACAGCTCATCAATTCTAAAATGCTCAGAGCTAACTGGGAGAAAGAAAGTCAGAGGGAAGAAACAGAGATGGAGGAAAATAATGAAGAAAGAGCCAGAGCTGTGGCTGGCCCTGGAATCGTTGTCAAGCCCCTACCATTTCCACATCCCTTTGCTTCTAGAATCACGAGCCCTTTCAGGAACAATAGCCTGAAACAGTGAGCAGGGGCGGTTTCATGCTCAGAGCCAGCACCTTTGTAACAAGTGAATACATTGCATTACGGTGACCCTAGGAATCTGAACTTGGAGTTCATCTTCACCCTTGACCCGAGGCCAGGAAGACCTAACAAATCAGGTGGCATGCAGCCATGTCCAAAGCCAGCCATTTGGATAGCAGATTTCCATGAGCCAAGGTGAAGTCAGTGCTGGCTAAGGGCACCCTGGCTGGCTCCATGAGGGAAGTTTACAGAATATATCCACCAGCAGGCATTTAACCAGACCACCCGGGTCCAACAGTGACATCTTTCAAACAACCACTTGCCCCATTGTGCAAAAATGGATTTCTTTGAAAGACACGCAGCCATTCACCTGACCAGTTCAACCTAGGCCTTCTCTGGTCAAGACCGTTTATTTTTCAGATTTTTAAGAAAGGTTGTTCTTCGTGAAACCCATGTCAGTACTTACCATCAGATCAGATGTTTAAGTCCCTTTAGGTGATCTCAAAAACACAAGTCTTTCTGTATTTAGCTTTGGATAAGTCTTTGCCAACATGTATGTATAAACACCAAGTACGTGCCTGATGCCCAAGAAAGTCAGACAAGGATATTGGCTCCTTCGGAACTGGAGTTAGAGAAGGTTGTGACTTGCCATGTGAGTTCTAGAAACCGAATCTAGGTCCCCTGCAAGAATGGTAAGTACTTTCTGAACCACTGGGCCGTCTTTTCAGCTCACCCTCTTTTAAGAAAAAGAAAAAAAAAAAAAAATGACACGTCTCTGTAAAGGCACCCGATCCTGAACGCTGTTCTGATTCTGCGAATTCCGATTCAACTCACAAGAAGCAAGAACCCTGACTCCTACTGCAATCTAGATCCAGAGCTAGCAAAGGTCCTCTAGCAAAAGGTTGAAAAGGCGATAGTGTGTGGGTAATTATCTTCTATAATTTCAGAGAGAGCAGGCTTGGGAATTACAGTAGGAGTGGTGTGTGTGTGTGTGTGTGTGTGTGTGCGCGCGCATGTGAAGGTGTCTCCCAGGGACTCCCCAGAAATGGAAGATGATTCCCCCCAGTGGGAACAGACTCCTGGGATGGTGGCCAGAGCTGAGTCACCAGGTCGTGATGAAGCTCTGAAGGCAAGCCGCCCTCTTTAAGCCATGCTGTCCCTAGAGAGAACTGTGGTTATTTAAGGATGGATCAACTTCGAGTTTATAAAGCAAAGTATTTAAAAGTTATGCACATCTGAATTCCCTTGAGAATCATTTTAATGCATGTGTTAGTTCTCAAGAGGGGGAGGAAGAGGACTCACACCATTAAACAGCCCCTCAACTCCTAATTAGTTGGAGGTTTGGAATCTCTGCCCCACACAGCAGATGCTGAATAAATGCTGAGTCGACAAATTCTTCGGATTTTTTTTTTTTTTTTTAACTGAGGGACCATCCTGTCTTCTTTTCAACAGCTCTCCTCCCTCCTGCCGCTTGGGCTCCAGCTCCTACTATTCCTTCCCTCTCTCTTTTGTGTGGTACTCATTACCAGCAAACAGCTCTGTTTCCCTCCTGCGGAAGTGTGTATGAATGTGTGAGAGACTACCTTCACCACCACCCAACTCAACACAATAAACCGTTCCAAGGGGGAGCAAGCGAGAGTGCTTCATGGAGACATTTACCTCGGATCGGTCTTTTCTTATCAGCAGCAGCCGTGGGATACTCCCAGTGCTCGAAGCCTGTGCTGGCTTTAGAAATAAAATCCAGAGGTTAAGAAGGTAGCCAGGAACTTGAGGTGCTCACTGAAGCTGCATTAACCTCTTCTAACAGCACAACCAGAAGTTTTGTCTCTGATAACAAACGGAAACGGAACCCTTAGAGAGGCTAGATCTGGACTATTCTCACTCTTGCCATCTATGAGTTCCGTTTTATCAATAAGTCGGGGAAGCCAACGCGCATCACCTCTTGGCTGAGTGTGACCCCTACCTGACAAAGGCGTGTGCTGTCCTGTCCGGGATGCTAAAACACATCTGTTCAAGTCAAACGCTCCCCACCCCCTTCATTCTAGTGAGCTTGAAAAATCTAAGACGCCAAGTACAGCTCCCCGTGAAGAGTCCCACAACAGGAAGGTCATTTCCTTTCTTTGCCTCGGAACACCACAGGGGCGGCGGCCCAGTGAGCAGCCACAGTGCTTGACCCACCCAACACTGACATACCTGAATGAATGCATTGCCCACCGAAGACACTGTTTTAAAAAAAAAAAAAAAAATCTAGGAAAAGAACAATGGCTCCAGAAGCTGTCTGCCCCACATGGTTGTTAACATTTTGTCTAAGCTCCGCCCCACAGTTGCCTAGCATCAGCCAGGTGTGCCTGACTTACCATAGAAGGTTTTGCTTGCCCCCTCTGCTCTCTCTTGCACTTGCCTTCTTGCTCCCACTCTGTCTTCACGACCCTTCCCCTTCTCTCCCCATTCCCCAATCCCTCCCTCTCCCTCTCTCCACATGCTCATGACAGGCATCTACTCCTCTACTCTCTCTCTGTCTCTCCTACCCTCTTAACTCCTCTTCCCATGCCCAAATAAACTCTATTCTATACTATACCGTCCTGTGGCTGGTCCCTCAGGGGTAAAGGATGCCTCAGCATGGGCCGGCAGAGGTGCCCCCTTCCCCGATACCTGACTACACGTCCACCCCAAAATATCCCTCCTTTCTTTATCTTTTTATAAACACAACAGTGGTTTTCTATTGGTTCTGTCCCTTCGCCATCCTTGTCTCTGGAAATAGCGTGGGCGTGTGTGAAGTTACATAGTCCAATTCAGTGAAATATTCCAACAGAAGAATAGTGTTCCCTGTGTAACCAGTCCAGGAATCAGAAACATCATAGTGGTTGATATTGTTCAATAGGAATTACAGGAGGTCAATATTCTGCACTGAAGTCTTATACCTGGCTCCAAAAGACCAGTCTAAGAGCAACGAGGCCTTCTGAGCTGAGGTTTCACTCACCAAGCTAAAACCAAGTTGCCTGGCCTTTGGGAATCCACAGATATCGATATAGGTGGATATTGGAGTCCCCAAGGTACTTGCTGGGATTTCCAGGTTCTTGTGTCGGGAAAGTAGGAACTAGACCAGAGACATGTAGTGGAAGTAAAGCAGATACATTTTATTTAAAAAGGGGACACTTCTAGGATGGGATGTGGGCCAGAGAGCCGGGAAAGGTTACACACTCAGGGGTACCATTGCTGGTCTGACTGGGACATTTGCAGAGGGCACTCACTTTTTGGTGGATGTTGTGTTACACATCAGCCTTGGTGGAGCGGCATTTCCAGTCCATTGCTGTTTGTGGCTTCTAACAGATGCTAATCGAGATGGCTCTCCCTCAGCCCCACTCTCCAGCCACAAGACCTAGAAGAAACTCCACAAGCAGCTGGCTTCTATCAGCTTAATGAGCCGTCTCTCTGTCTTTATCCTTACCAAGAAGTAGCAAGCAGTAATCTGACATTAACCAATTACTTACTGGTCTCAACCTGTCTCTGGTTTCCATCTGACTAGAAATGCTTAGTTGACTGGTCTACTTTGGGATTCGTTTCTGCTTTGTCCGTCTCCTATAATAGCAATTTTCTCTGATCAACTTGTGACATTTCTTTTAGGCTCTATCATTCCATTTGACTCTCTTCTCTTCTGTATTACTAAACTCTGTTTAGTTTACTCTGAGGCGGGAAGTGTTACCGGAGTCAATGATCAGAAACAAAGCCAGTTTAGAGCTTTACAAGAAAAGGCTGTGGTTTTTAATCTTTTGACAATGCAAATAATCCAACTCTATTATAATCATAACCAGCCATCCAAAGGAAGTGTAAAACAGTAGAAAACACATGTATAATCTGGCGGCTTCATAAACATGAGCTACCAAATACTTAGTGTTTTATTTAAATGTTTTGCGTTTTCCTGTCTGCTTCTGATTCTAACTTTTCTATTTACCTTCAAGAAATATATTCATATATGTGCATACTGATATATATTGTCTTCTTTTAATCATACCCTTGGTACCAAGAAATTCCTAGGACCTGCAAGATGGCTGAATGAGTAAAGGCTTTTTCCACAGAGGCTTGCCAACTTTTTATTCCCAGAACTCCCATAAAGGTAGCAGAAGAGAACCAACTCTACATGATTTTCCTCTGACCTACTCTCTCTCTCTCTCTCTCTCTCTCTCTCTCTCTCNCNCNCACACACACACACACACACACACACACACACACACACCAGCAGCAGCAGCAACAACAACAACAATAAATATATTAATGAAAGAAATTCCTGAGGGATGGGGCTCAAAGGCATCTTGCCTATTGTGTGTGACTCCCTCCATTCAGTCCCCAGCACCACAAAACAAGCAAAGGCAAAAAACAAAGGGACCTTCCTGAAGAGGGGTTTACAACTGGCAAGTTTCCAGGAGCCTTCAATACAATGATGGATGGAAGTGGAGGTCAGTTTCAAGCTACAGGGTTAGGCTACTTGGAATTCACTCCTAGCCATCACCTAAACACGTGCCTCAACATCTCCAGCAGCAAAGTAGAGACAGCGAAGACACCTATAGCCCCCATTGCATAGTGTCTTACCTAGGGTTTCTATTGCTGTGAAGAGACACTATGGCAACTCTTATAAAGGAAAGCATTTAATTGGAGGCAACTTATATTCCAGAGGTTTGGTGCATTATCATCATGGTGGCAATCATGGCAGCTTGCAGGCAGACATGGTGCAGGAAAGGTAGCTGAGAGTTCTACATCCACATCCAAAGGCGGCAAGAAGAGAGGGTGAGACTTGAGCTTCTGAAACCCCAAAGCCCACTCCCAGTGACGCACATCCTCCAACAGGGCCACACCTAATAATGCTACTCCCTGTGAGCCTATGGAGGCCATTTTTATTCAGACCACCACACATAGATGAAATCAGAGGATGCATGTGGAGTGTTTGATGTTAAGCCTGGGTGTAGACCACAAACACACGTTCTGTTGCCCGAAGAGAGGCCTCGCTTCCCTGTCACTCCTGAGCCAGCCCAGTCCATCACTACAGGACTGAAGTGCTTCTCTGCTTCTCCAGAAGGCCTCTGGACCAGTTTAGACCCGAGTTATTTCTCCCTCTGAAACATTCAGCTATAAAATAAATAACATGTTGAAATATAAACAATTAAATAACAAGTTCACAAGAGAACATCACCATTCCTGCCAAGATAGTATGAGACTGTCTTCTGCTGGGGGGGGGTATTGGTTTCCCATGAATGTTAGCACTTTATCCAGACAGAAGAGTTCCCAATGAAGTCACTTCATGGTTTTCTTCAAGTTCAAACTTATATCAGTTGAAGAAAAGGAGGAAGAGGAAGGATGGAGGTGCCTGACTTGGTAAGAAAGAGGAAACACCCTTAGATCCAGCAGAAACCCACTAGTACAATTGCCACTTAAATTTCTGTTCCACAGAGTAATAATTTTTATTTGTTCAGTGTATTGCTATTGTCAAGTCAAATGTTTTAGCTTGTATTTGTAATCTTTACTTTTTTTTTTTTTTTTTTGACCACAAATCTGGTTCCTTGACTGACTGACTGGTTGACTGATTGGTTGATTGACCTGGCTTCATGTAGCTGAGGTTGGCCATGAGCTTCTGATCCATTTGCTTCTGTCTTCCAAGTGATGGGAATACAGGTATAGGGCATTGTGTCCAGCTAAGATGTGGTTCTTTTTCTGAATACCTTCGCCAAATGACTAGTTGATGTTAAACCAAAGTTGCACTAAATTGAAGAAAATCCCAACAAAACGGGACCCTCTTGACTCAGTGGCAGAGCCAGCTATGCCTCAACACCGGCTGGAAGCTGAGCTGACTGTGACTCTTCATTTGTTCAAACCATGAAGTCCCATCTATTCCCATAAGGTCCCCAGATTTGTTACCTCCCCCTTGGGGCTCTGTGAGGGACCTGTTTCTTGTTCACACCTTCCCCCAAAGTACAGGGTACTCTGTGAGTTTTTCTTTCTCTATAAAACACAGCCACAAAGAGCCTGGAGTGTGGACAGTTTACTTCAAAAGGCAGAGAAGAAACAGTTGACATGGGAGCCTTCCAAACATCTATTGTATTCTTACCATTCTCCTGTGGGGGCCACCTATAGAAACAGTTTCATTTATATTGTGATCCTAAGCACTGAGTCCTGCCACTAGCCCTTTACTGTGCCTTTCCGACCACCCACTGTGGTCCTAGCACCCCCACCCCGGGTTTCCAAGAGCCAATGATTTAGGAATACAAATCATTCACAAAGCCTTAGCTCTTTTCCAAGCAGAAACCTTCTGTCCCTTTGGTTCTCCCTTTTGATCTGCTTGCTAGTGTATAATAGTGTATACACCCATCACTTGAAAAGGGAAATTCTAACCTTGCATGCCCCCTTGCTTTCTTGGGCAAGGAAAAAAAGAAATTTTCCCTGAAGGATATATTAAAAAAGACTTGACGCTTGGATGTATGGGGACTCAGTAGATAGAAATTGACTTTTGGTGGCTAGAGAGATGGCTTAGCTTAGATGGTTAAGAGCACTGACTGCTCTTCCTAAGGTCCTGAGTTTAAATCCCAGCAACCACATGGTGGCTCACAACCATCCGTAATGAGATGTGACACCCTCTCCTGGTGTATCTGACACCAGGAGACAGCTACAGTGTACTTAGCTATAATAATAAATAAATCTTTAAAAAGAAAAAAAAAAAGACATTGATTTTTGCCACATCTCTTTCTCTGATGCAATGATGCCCAGAATGAATAGAGCTGTTCAAATCTATTTTCATGTCACCCCATTGGAAATACGCAATGATAGTTTCTAACTCAACTCCATTTCAGCGTCCAGGCACTGAAGCAATTTAGTGCATTACTTTTCCATCACTATGACAAAATGCCTAAGACGAACAGTTTAAAAGGAGGAAAGGTTAATTCTCCATCACAGTTTTGGGAGTTACAATCCTTGGTTCCTTGACCCCACTGTCTGGGGAGAGGAGAGCACATCATGCTAGCAGCACGTGGTAGAAGCCTCGACCTCGTGATGACCCGGAGGCAAGCACTTCCTGGACAGCTGCCTGATTAGGTCAAGGTAAAGGTCAGCTCCCTGCTCGTGGCAGCCACTGATCACATTGCGCGTGGTGTTTGTACAAATGATTGTGTGCTTCCTCAGACGTCAGTGTTAAAAAAAACAAAAAACAAAAAACCACTCCAACACTGGCTGAAATCGTGAGGGAGACTTTTCTGCAAGACTGCGGCAACAGGGATGTTGGTAGCAGGAGCAACAGAGTGGACTCAGCTCCAAAGGCAATGAAAACAGCTGGAACCAAGAAGCAGGTGAAGGAAGAGTAGCTGGGAACGTACTAGGTAAATGCAGCGTGGCTGAAGGATTCTTACCAGAGCAGATGATGCAGATGCGGCTGCAGTGGAGACCAACATCAAGACCTTTCAACAACACTCAGAGGAAGCTGGCTGTAGTGTGAGAAGGGAAAAGGGTGTTTACTGCTAGCTGTAGTGAACAGGAAGACGGAGTTGATGTTATCACTGCGGGGTAAAAAAAAAAAAAAAATCTCTCCTAGCAGATACTGAGGTTGTCTCACAGAAAGAAGGATTGCCCAACGGTTCACAGCATGGCCTTTGAGTAAACACTGCGCATGGACCATCGTCAGAGAACAAGGGTAATGCTCTGGGGAACATTAACCCAGACAGACAGACATAGCTCACGGTAAAGATAAATAAAAACGAGGGAACAGAGACAGGTATACAAAGCGCAGATAGTTATGTAGGCATCTCTGTTCCACTCCCTCAACCTGCTGCAAGTATTTTACCAACCAGGGAGAATACAGAGAAACACTCCCTCCCTCTTCTCCCTCCTCATACTAACCGTAGAGAGACAGAAAGTTAGGAAGATCTTGGCCTGCACAGTATCTGTCCCTGGACATTCCCTCCCAGGCACGTAACTTCGTGGTACTTAAACGATGTTGCAAGAGAGTCCTGTGGTCCTACAAAAGGATGCCAAGCAACATGAGTCTCTCTCAGCACTGCTTCAGGTAGATGGCAACTTCTCTTGTGTGGTCTTCAGAGCAGAGGGGACTCCAGCCTAGCTCAGGAGCCCTGAGAGCCTTTTCCATCTGTGAAGAGGTGAGTATGACAGACCTGGACTTGGAGTCCAAAGCAAAGAGAAGGGGGCGGTGGGACAGGGACCTACGGCCCATCAAGGCAGCTGCTGTCCCCTCTACCCGAGGCCCTCTACTGTGTCCTCTCATAGACATTCAACCATCTGAAAGGGCAAGCACATGCTGTCATGGAGTGTGAAGTGTCCCTTCACCGACTTGGGGGAATGAGGACAAGTGAATGAACCCTGAGGGCTTTGAGCTAACCAGTGGATTAACCAACCCCTTGATGGATTTATAATTTGGAAGCATGGCTTGGAGATGCTAAAAAGTAGGGGGGCTGCTACCAGCCGGAATAATTGGGTCACCATGGGTGACTCCTTGGCATTGTATCTTGATCTGGTCCTTCCTGTACCCATCTCTCAGCTTCTGCCATGAAGCAGCTTCTTCATCCTGCCCTCCCACCATCACGATGCTCTGTCAAGAGAATGGGGCCAAGCAGCCACAGACTGACGCCTCCAAAGCTGTGAGCTTAAGCAAATCTTTCCTCAAGTTCTTTATGTGGGGCACTTTGTCATCACCGTAAGACTAGCCAATCTACAGGCCAGAGGCTAGCTCCTCCTGGATTGTTTCCCATAAACCCTTTCAGCCCGCATTAACTGAGTGACAGGTGTTCCCATCACCCTCTTTCTCTGGCAGGCCTATTTTACACTGTAATATTGTTCTGTTAGCACTGTAGGTCCCTCATTAGACAGAAATAATATCATAATCCTATATTCCCTGCACATGATCCAGATGAATTCTCTCTCTATTCCTGCATCTCACATGAGCTGGTTCTCTCTCTCTCTCTCTCTCTCTCTCTCTCTCTCTCTCTCTCACACACACACACACACACACACACACACACACACACACCACTGCTACTACACTAGTAGACACTCTTTGCTCCCCTTCCCAATAAAGGATATCCACTTTCGGGGAGGGGCTTAATGGGTCTAATTCTAAAATATAAATACTGTGTATACACTGAATCAGTCTAGATTCTATTATAGGAAAAATTATGGATCTATTTCTAAAATTTTCCCAGTCACTTCTGAAGATATATTTTGCATTTAAGAAAAAAAATCAGAGTAGAGAGCTAGAAAGATGGCTCAGCAGTTAGATGTGCTTATTGTTCTTGCAGAGGACCTGGGTTCAATTCCTAGCACCCACATGGCTACTCACAACCATCTGTAACTCCAGTTCCAGGGGATCTGACACCCTCCTTTGACTTCCACAGGTACTATGTATGTCCATGATACACATACATACATACATGCTGGCAAAACATTTTTGTGCATAAACAAACAAAGCCAAATAAAGCAAATAAAATTTAAAAAAGAAGAAAAAAACTGAAGTAGGAACAGGAGATGTAGCCCAGGAAAGTACATGCCTAGCACCTTCAGGACCCTAGGCTCAACCCTTAACACTGTAAAAAAATAATAATAATAAATTTTAAATATTAAGATAGATCAGAAGCCAGGCATGGTGGTACATGCCTATAAACTTAGCACTTGGGAGGTAGAGGCAGATAAATCTCTATGAGTTTGAGGCCAGCCTGGTTTACATAGTGAGCTCTAGGCTCCTCAAGGCTATATAGCAAGATCACATCTCAAAACAAACAAAAAAGGAACCACAGTAATCCTTTGCGTTGGCTGTCTTGCTTTATAACTGCATTGTCTGCTATGAACGTATTTGTAACTGTAGGTAACAGAATACAGAAAACTAGAGTCCTTGGAGAAACAGCAGCCACCTAACTCAGTTAACCAGCGAGAACCAGCGAGAACATGTCATAAGGGCACCAAGTCAGCCAGGGCAGGACTGGCCTTCACCTTCAATGCCATTCAGTGTTTGTGTCTCTCACTGGACAATGAGTTTTGTTTGGTTTTTCATTTAAAAAGCAGACTTGAGGGACCTGGGGAAACAGCTCAGTGTATAAAGTGTTTACACGATCCTCTGCACCCCCATAAGAGCTAAGTGCAGTGCTGCACCTGTAATTGCAGGACTGAGGATGAAGAGGCAGCGGGATCCTTGGGGCTTGTTCGAAAGGAAGTCTGTCAAAAAATGGAGCTCCAGATTCACTGAGAGGCCCCGTCTCTAAAAAGTAAGGAGGGTGGAGCTGAAGGTTTAGAGCATCGGCTGCTCATCCAGAGGACCTGGGTTCAAGTCCCAGCATCTAACATGGATGCTCACAACCATCTGAAATTCTAGTTTCTGGAGACCCAATGCCTTCTCCTGGCCTTCAAGGTCATCAGGAATGTATGTGATGTAAAGAGCAAAACACCCATACACATAATAATAAATGTGTGTGTGTGTGTGTGTGTACATGTGNATGCATGTGTGTGCATGCGTGCGTGTGTGTGTGTGTGTTTTAATGAGGAAAGTGGTTGAAGAAGATGCTCAATGTCAACCTCAGCTCCCCAGGCACTAACACATATGCACAGGAATATACACCTGTGCTTGCACACAGAGAAGTAGATCTGAATATATGAGTGCCCACCAGTGGCCAGCAAGGGATGCTCCAGCCGTACTTCAGCATAATGATCACAGCATGGGACACGGATGCCACTGGGGTCCATTCTGAAGGACAGCTCTGTTCCCCGCCTCTGGCCAGCATCTGTGGTCAGACGAAGCTACGAGGAAATACAATGAGGGTCAGTTTAACAAAGACCCTAGTGTGGGTGAAATTTAATACCACAGGAGACAGACTGTGGGAGGAAGAGGAGCCTAAAACCCCAGGCTCTGTGGAAGAAATAAGGAAGGGTCAGAGAGGGAACTGGAAAGAAGCCTGATCTGATTGCCACCTCTATAGCCAGACTGCTGGAGACTTCTGAAAATGAGGCACACCAGGCACAGATGGGTGAGTGTTTGCCATTCTAACCCCTTGGTATCCCGAGACAGGAGGAGGAGGAAGAGGAGGAGGAGGGGGAGGAGGGGGAGAGGAGAGTCATCCAGTGTTTAGAGTTTAGGACCAGCCTACTTTTTGTTACACAGTAAAAAGCTCTCTTTAAAAATATATGTGGACACACACACATACGAGAGAGAGAGAGAGAGAGAGAGAGAGAGAGAGAGAGAGAGAGAGAGAGAATATGAGGCTAAGGCAACTTCTATTTGGGTATAATGATTGACCCAGGAGTTATCATCCCCAACTTGCTCTTGCCTCAGTTTATCATCTGAAAATGACCCATGACCCATTCTCTACCCAGGGGTATAAAGGGGTGTTGGGGTGACCAGGACAGCCCGGGTGGCTAGCATGCATGCCTACATAAAGCCAGAAGCAACCCACACTGTTTCCTCCCTCTGGCTACATCACCTTTCATTTCTCCCACTCCCTGCTCACTGGTCCTCCTGGAACTCACTGGAAGGCAGATGAACTCAGCTTCAGGGGAATCAACCGACTTCTGCCTGCCACGCTTCCCCAGAGGTGCAACTATGGCGGGAAGAGTCTCCTTGTCCCTCCCTTCAGACTTCCTCCCTCCCTTGGTATGTACACAACTATCCCCAGCGCCTCATCTCATCCGTAGGGCGCCAGCTCCGAGTGCACAGGTACAGCATCGGCTCTCAGGCATGCCGTTGCTGGTGCTCACACATTGTTGGGGCTCCTTATCCTGGCAGAACGGCACTCTGAACCAACCGAGACATGGCATATGTTCCTCAGGGTCTGACAGGTCCCCATGAGCTGGTGTCAGAGCAGTTGTCATTCTATGTCTGCTTAAGATGCCCCCTTCATCCTTGGGTTAAACCAGGTCTTTGCTAGAGAAAAACAAACATGGAGGAAAAATGTTGTTCTTCAATTGAAATAACATACACACACACACACTCAGACTAAGGCTAAGATGTGGGAGGAGGGGAAGAGAAGAAATGAGAATTTTGACTAAGGCATCTATTCACTGAGGGGTGTGTGGGAACACCTGCTGGGAGCCAGCCTTGAGGTAGCCCTTCAGTGTCCTGGAAATGTTCACGAGCCGTGGACACGGTAAGCTTTCTCCCTCTTCACTCCACAGCCATGAGGCTCCCTGAAGGATCTGGGGAGCAGGTGACACAGAAGGCTGGGGGATGGCGAACAGCTGAGGGGAGTGTGGGCCAAGTTAGTGCCCTGACCTAACCAGCGGCATCTAGTGTAACACCCGCAAGAAGAAAGGGCCCTTCAGACAGTCCTTGCTCCCTGGGTCCTGCAGGAATCTCAGGGCCCCACCAGGCTTGTTGCTGTCAAATAGCGGAGTAAGGCAGCTGCCAGGGGCTGCTCATCACAGAGGAGACGAAAGCAAGCCGCTCGCTCGGCCCGCCAGGAACCAGGGAAAATCACAAGCTATCTGGGGGGGGAAAAATAATCACAGGACCTCTGAGAAGTAGCAGGGTATCCTTCAAGCATGCTCTTCACCCTCCCTATAACCAAGTCAGGGCTACAGCTGGGCAGCAGTTTCCAGACCCAGGAAAGCTGACGTGCACTAAGTTACACAGTGACTGAGGAAGGCAGCACTTGAACCCAAGACCACCAGATCCCTCCTTCCTCCACTCACCCCTCCCTCCAGAGGCAGCCCCTCTGGGATCTAGCAGGTCAGCCAGCCCCCTCTCCCTTTCCAACATCCACTGCCCCGGGGGGGGGGGAGGGACATCTGGCCACAGTAGGTCCTTTTCCAATGAGTGACATTTCCTTGACTTGTCTGGGCTGACAAATGCTCTGTCACAGAACCTGACAATGAAGCAGACTCCCCCTCCGAGGAGCAATGCCCTCCTTGGCAGCTGGTGGTTTTGGCTCTCACAGGTCTGGGGAAAAACCACAGGCTAGTTTCTGTTCAGTTCAGGCTACCGCTAGGTGGAGAGGGTGGCTCTCTTCCTCAGCCCCTGGTACCTGTTGTCACAGGAGAAACTTAGAGCCAGGATAGGGGCTATCTATCCCTTGGTCCCGAATGTCCTGCAGACTGGAGAGGTTTTAATTTATATTTCCTCTACCCTTATCCCCCTCCCCAAGAAGCTTGTCTGGAGCAAATAAGGCCGTGTCACATCAGTGTGCTGGGAGCCGTCCAACATCCTGAGGAGGAGCCATGCAAATTGGGTGTACCTAGATCATAGACCCTCCAGGCATGTGGGAGTGGGGGGTGGGCAGAAGATGGGCAAGGGAGGAGTGTTTGCAGGCTGGGTGGGAGGGCATGTTAAGGGAGAAAGGAGCATGAGGTCAGCCCCAATAGAGGCTGCTAGCAAGAATCGCTCTCCCACTCACCCTCATCGGCGCCCATGGAGGGTGAGTGGTTTTGATGAACCCAATAAGCAGGTGGAGCGATGTTATGGCCCCCTCCTTCTGACATTACATTCATCTCTCTTTCATACTTCCCTACACCCTGGCTTCCTCTTATCCCTCCCCTGCCTATGTGTACCCCCTCCCCCACTCTCCTTCCTTAACCCCCGTGTCCTTGTGAAATAGGAACACACTGATGGTTGAGCGCACCCTGCAGCTGGCTCAGGGCTCCCCACCCTAATGGAGGACAAGCTACCTGTTGACTCCTACATACTGGTCTAATTTTCTGATACTTTGTTAGCTCGGCGCGAGGGCGCCCAGAATAAAGTGAAACGCCATACGTACGTCATACGCAGTTTTTCAGAAGCAACTGTAAGTGGAGAACTGCCTCTCCTTTCTAACAAGTCTGGTTGTCGACCTTGATGCTGCTGCTAGCAGGATTGTGGGCGTAATGGCTGCAACTTGTGCAATCATTTTGACCTACGAAGTACGAGTCCGAGGGTATTTGCATGGCCCCGCCCCCATTGGGTCAAGTCGCTAAGGAGTCTTTGAGAGACTCATGTGACCACAGCCATAGTCTTTGGTCAGGAAGAACTTCGATCTAGTTGAAATGAGCCTCAGCGAGTTTCACACCGTCTTGTTGCAGAGGTTACAGTGCCCTGACATTTTACCCGCTTGGCTAGGCCGGGCCCATTGTGCCAATGTTCCTGCTTCCAGTTGCTTGCAGGCACAGCCCGCAGCAGCACGTTGCTCTGTGCCTTGCATCACGGGGGCCTCTCCCCGCCTGCCCTGGGGCTTCCCTGTTGTGGAAGATCAAGGCGCCCTGGGACCCACTACCTAAGCAGGCACACTGAGTTCAGGTCAGACGTGTGGGGCCATGGGCAGGTGGACAGAGAAGGAGGCTGAGCACAGCACAGATGTGGGTGCTTCGTGGGTGGCCGAGCACAGCACAGATGCCCCTGCAACTATTTCCTGGTCTGGCCTCCTCTCTCAGGAGAGAGCAGATTAAGTGTGTACGCAGACTCTGCCTATCATAACGTCAATCTGAGAGAGACTTGACCAGGCAGACAAATTCTCCTTCTCTGTGCTACTGTGGCAAGCCCCAGGGCTTTTTCTGGTGGTCCCACACGAAGCAAAGCAATTAGCTTTACTCATGAGAAGCCGGGGCTAGCCCGGTAATCGCCCCCTTTTTTATCCAGCACCCTGGACCCTCCTACTAGTTTTCAGAGCTCTGACGTTTCCAGAACCTTAAGACAGGGAGACATATGGAGAACTGAAGGAACCCCAGAGTCTACTACATCTCTGGGGCTTCTTCCCCCCAAGAGAGCAATATTCGCTGTTGAGTTGAAGCTGCTGCTCTTTAGGGCTCTCTTACCTGAACTGAAGTCTTATCCCGCTGCAGATACAAATCTCTTGGCTGCGAGTTCCCAGAGCCCTCTCTACCCTGTCATTAAAATACTTCTCTTCCCTTTCATTCCCATTTCACTTTTCCTGGCTTGGCTGCATGTGGATCCATACAACATTCCTCCCAGGAAAGTCTAAGGGGCATAATTATCCCTCTACTCGCCACCCCTGTCTCCTGCACTTGCAGCCATGAAGAAAGGAAGAGGATCTGGGGTAGGTTAGATGATGCGCCTGTGGGCAAGCACTAACAAGAGAAAACCTCCAGCCTTGTGGCTTCCAGTCCATTCCACCAAATTGCACCATCATCTCACTCCCCACCCACCCAGACTGTGCAATTTGGGAATCATCAGATCTCTTCCTAGGCACTCCATCATGGGATGGGCAGAGCTGAGAATGGTACCTGCTCCTCCCGGTCCCGAAATGAGATTAAAGTAGAGAAGGGTACTCTCCATATGGGAGTGCAGTTAAAAACAGGTAGTACGGACGCTAGGCTCTGTTTACTCACTGGTATCCTTTTCAGAACTTGTAGTTAATTGTGGCCAACTGCAGTCCAAAACATTAAGTGTAAAATTCCAGGAAAAAACAAACAACTTGTAAATCCTAAATTGCCTATCATCCGGAGTAATGTATCATCTTGCTTTACTCACTCCACCTGGAACTTGAATCATCCTTCCACGGTGCATACAGGCGGTATTTGCTACCCTCCCGGTAGTTTCTTAGTAGCTATCTTGATTACCACCTTCCACCTGGTGCATCCCATCAGTATTCGCTACCCTTATGGTAGTTACTTAGTATCTTGATCATCTCCTTCACCTGGTATATCCAGGCTGTATTTGCTACCCTCCCAGTAGTTACTTAGTAGCCATCTTGATTATCAGGCTGATGGTTATGATCTCACAGTGCTTGAGTTGTTAACATTATTTTTCTTAGTAACAGCAGGAAAGCTCAGGAGCAGACACAAGAGCATTAAACAGTTTAACTCTGGTACTGTGTGGCAAAACTCTAGGGTAGGTAGGGAAACACATAGTGTACCTAGGGTTCAGCCCTATACTAGTCACCTTCTCATTGCTGTGACCAAATACCTGACAAGGATCAATTGAAAGGAAGATACACTTATTCTGGTTCATGGCTGGAGGATATACCCCTGTAATTGCAGATGTGGCACGGTGGCAAGAGAGCTGGCAGGAGTAGGTGGCTACTTCGTCTCATCTGAGTAGAGCAGGAAACAGCGATGAGAAAGGAAGTGAGGCCAGACAATAACCTCAATGCCTGCCTCACAAAGGTCCACTCCTTTTAGCTGGGTCCCACCACCCAGAGGTTCCATAACCTTCCAAAACAAGACCATGGGGTCATGTATTCAAGCACGTGAACCTGTAGAGGACACTCCAGCTATAAACAAATGCTGTCTAGGGTTTCAGATGACTGTTGGAGATTTTAGAATGTATATTCTGCAGATGTGAGGTTTACTATAAATCATTGAGTGCTAGGCTGTTTTGGGGGATGCTTGTCTATCAGAGCATCACCCAGCCCCAACTGACTAATACACACTTGGAGTAAGTAGATCTTGTTCAAAGATTCTAACTCATTTTGATTCATTTTTAAAGGGGACAAGATATCAAAGCTAGCTTTATTAAAACATCAAAAACGTTCACAAATTCCAACAGCCCTGAGAGCTTTTTGGGGGGGGGGCGTGGGTGTACCAGTGCTACTTGAAGCATTCACATCAAGGGTTCTGAAATCCTAGGAGATGAAAGCCAGGGAGTGTACTCTTGTTTTGGGGTTCCCAGGTCTGTGTCACATCATGGTGTTTCCAGGACCCCTGCTATCAAACTTTTCCATATACTCAACTGAGAGGTTATGCCTCAAAAATTGTTTTGTTTTGTTTTATTTAAAAAGAAGCTTTTTCAACGTGGAAGCAATACATAGTTTCATTCTAAAAAACACATGACCCACAAGTACCCACCTATTCTCTCCTTAACTGTCCAAGGAATGCTACCACATGCAATCCCATCAGCCCTTGGGCTAGTCTATCTCTTGGGTGCTGATTTCCAATAAGCATTTTGTTGAAAAAAAAAAAAAAAGGAGTTAAAGCCACCCCTCCACCTGCCTAGATGTAGCCAAGTTCCTGGGGAAAGAACACCAGGTATGTCCTGGTTTGATTTCTTTTTTCTCTTTCTTTCTTTCTTTCTTTCTTTCTTTCTTTCTTTCTTTCTTTCTTTCTTTCTTTCCTTCTTTCTTTTTTAAAGATTTATTTGTTTATTATATGTAAGTACACTGTAGCTATCTGCAGACACCCCAGAAGAGGTGGTCAGATCTCATTACAGATGGTGTGAGCTACCATGCGGTTGCCAGGAACAGTCAGCCAGTCTGATGGAGGCTGTTCCTCAACTGAGGGTCCTTCTTCCAAAATGACTCTAGTTTGTGTCAGACTGACAAAAACTGATCAGCACAGGATTTTATCTTAAGGGATGTTAGTCAGCATTCAGTCACTAGAACAAATACCAGAGGCAATCAACTTAGAAAGAGAAAAGGTTCCTTGGCTCACAGTTGTAAGGGGTTTCTGTCTAATCAGTCCCCTTGCTCTGAAGAAGCCATTCATTATGGAGGGAGTGTCAGCAGAGTGAAGTCACAACTTCAGGGTGGGAAGTGGGAAGAGGGAGGAAGCCAAGGGACGAGGGTGCGAGGCTCCGAGCCCTCAGGAGGAAGCAGGGAGCTTACAGGGGAAACAACAGCTTGAATCAAGCTCTCTAGCACACGGCCAGGGTCTGTCCCTCGTGATGTGAACTGAACCCAGCCTGGGAAAGCAAGGTGTTCACACTGGAGCTGGGTGGGAGTACATTCCTGGGCTCCACTTGAGTCAGATGCAGGTAACAATGCTGGATGCCTGGCATAGTTGTAGCCTAGAGGGAATGAATGAGTCAAGAGAGAAGCTCTGAGGGAGGTTGACGGATTCGTTTTTTATAGCAGAAAGGAGATGCTAACCCAGGCGCTGAACATGGATGGCTGTGTCTATGTGTCTGTTCCCTGCCAATCAGAGAGATCTGACCTGGCCATTGTAAACTCAAGCATGCTTTGTTTCCACCAGGAAGCTCCAATGATGACTCAATGGGGATAAAAAAAAAAAAAAGCACACCATTGTGATTCAGTCTTTCTTGCCACAGGAAGGTAGAATGTTAAGGAAGAGATGCTTTGCTTTGGAAACAAACCCCACAATCAAACACCCCTAGGAAAAGGATCTGGGCCAGGAGGAAGACAAGAAGGGAGCCATGTGGTTTGGAGGCTGGGTGTGGTCTAGAATGTTCCAGTTAACCGGTCCTTTGCGGCCAGAGGGACAGGTGAGGTCAGAGTGAGCTTTTTTTCTTAGTCTGCTCTGCCCTGGAAATGATTCTGTCCTTCTGGGCTCCTTCCACCTTGAGGCTTTGTTCCAGCCAGGGTTGCTTTTCAAATGGCATCTTCCAAAGTGGAGAGAGGATTGGTTGCTATGTAGGACTCATGGGCCTGCAGGTTATAAGGACTACAGAAAGAGGGAAGGAGGGGGGGTTGAAAAAGGAGGGGAAGAGGAGGCAAAGAAGGGAAAGAAGGACAAGGCGGAGAAAGAGGAAGGGGAGGAAAAGGGATCAGAGAGAAGGGGCCAAAGGGAGGGGAGGGGAGGCATTTCTAGCTGGAAGACAGATGCTGTGCAGCCTTATCACACTGACAGCTAAGCCTGGGGATCCAATAATAGGGAAAAGGGGGGGTGTCCTGAGGGGACAGGACAATGGCTCAGTTGTTGATGCATAAGACACACCCTCTGTACCATAGTCATTTCTTCCTTTGAGCCAGAATCCACCCTCAAAAGTACCATGCTGTCATTAACAGGAGCCCTGAACATCCTGAAAACCCAAGGGAGCCCCAGGCTTCCGAGGACCAGTTCCCATTCTCAACACTCAGCAAAGATGGTTGTGTGGGTGTGTCTGTCGCTGGTCATCTTTCTTGCCACTTCTGGGGCGTTCCTAAGACGATGGTTTACAAAGTCTGTGTCCTTGCTTGTTGTTCTGTCTCTCTGTCTCCGGCACACTCAATCCTGTGCTTTATATCGGTGGCAGATGATGAGCCAGGCACCTGGACCCACAGCAGGAGACCATCCTGCCACCTGACTGATCAAGTTCTTCCCGGGAGCAAGGCTGAAAATCACTTGAGCAGGGCTTGTATTGCTCCTGTACTCCAGAGGCTGAGTTCCAAGGAAGTGGTCCTCTCCTGTCCTGAGTGGTCCTCTCCTGTCCTGAGTGGTCCTCTCCTGTCCTGAGTGGTCCTCTCCTGTCCTGAGTGGTCATCTCTTGTCCTGGGTGGTCCTCTCCTGTCCTGGGTGGTCCTCTCCTATCCTAAGTGGTCTTCTCTTGTCCTGGGTGGTCCTCTCCTGTCCTGGGTGGTCCTGTCCTGTCCTGAGTGGTCCTCTCTTGTCCTGGGTGGTCATCTCCTGTCCTGCTCACCTGCTCTGTGGCTCACTAAGGTGAGGAAGTCTTCCTTGGTCAGTTACCTGCTAAGTCTCAAAGCTGAGACAAGCAATTTTGGTGTGTATTTAACATATCAAAGTGGACCTGGCTGCCATGTTCTCCCAGTACCCCTCAGTCCCTATCTGTTAACAGGCCGTAGGTGGCACACACTGCTCTCTACCCTGAACTCTTTGGGGCTGCCCTTCCCACAGAGGCTCTTCCCTACATAATCCAGCCATTTTGGTACCTGCCCCTTTTGTATCTGTGGCCTCTTAGATTCTGTGACTGTCCCTCTCTCACCTCCTCCACCCCAGTCTCTTCCCTTCTCCTTACAAGACGCAAGGCCATGACTACTCTGATCCCTCCCAGATGTGTCTGCCTCTGGCTTTGCTCTCCCTTTTATCTACAATAAACTTTCTCCTCTGCCATATCTGGGAGCAGTCATGTCCTTTCCCTTCCCCCTTTTCTTTTTCTCTTCCTTCCTTCCTTCCTTTCTTTCTTTCTTTCTTTCTTTCTTTCTTTCTTTCTTTCCTTCCTTCCTTCCTTCCTTCCTTTCTCTTTCCTTCCTTTCTTTCTCTTTCCTTCTTCCTTCCTTTTTTCTTTCTTTCTTTCTTCCTTCCTTTCTTTCTCTTTTCTTTCTTTCTTTCTTTCTTTCTCTTTCCTTTCTTCCTTCCTTTCTTTCTCTTTCTTCCTTCCTTTCTTTCTTTCTCGTTCTTCCTTCCTTTCTTTCTTTCTCTTTCCTTCATTTATTTCTTTCTTTCTTTCTTTCTTTCTTTCTTTCTTTCTTTCTCTCTTTCTCTTTCCTTCCTTCCTTCCTTCCTTTCTTTCTTTCTTCCTTTCTTTCTTTCTCCTTTCTTTCTTTCTTCCTTCCTTCTTTCTTTCTCTTTCCTTCCTTTCTTTCTTCCTTTCTTCCTTTCTTCCCTTCTTTCTTTCTCCTTTCTTTCTTTCTTTCTTTCTTTCTTTCTTTCTTTCTTTCTTTCTTTCTCTTTCCTTCCTTCCTTCCTTCCTTTCTCCTTCCTTCCTTCCTTCCTTCCTCCCTTTCTTTCTTTCTTTCTTTCTTTCTTTCTTTTTTCTTTCTTGTTTCCTTTTTTCTTTTTGCATTCATTACCTTCTTGGGTTTGATGTCAGGTTTGAATTGGGTCTGACCTAGGAGTGGGGGGGGGGGCTGTGAGTCTCAGCTTCTTTTGCTATCAAATTACAGCTGCAGTCGCATCTCTTAGGCACAGCAAACCTGAAAGAGCTCACTGTTGCAGGGGTATATGTCACCCATTTCCTTGATGCTACAGAGGGGTAAACTGAGGTACAAACCTCAGCTTGTTGTCAACTCTCAAACCCTGGCTCTTGACTAATAGTATAGCAAGCTATTGTGGGATTTGTGAAACAGGACGTGAGCACCGACTGGCCTTACCAGGTTGGGAGCCTCTAGAGGAAGGCTGTGTGGTCATGGTTTAGAGGCAGCGCTGAGCTCCCTGTCTCGAGCGTCACATGGTATCCTGCCAGGAAGGAAGCGTTCACAGTCCTGGGGCTCACTAAGACTGCAAAGCCAGGCCGTTTGCACTCGATGAGTGTGTACCTCCTCTGGGACCATATCGCCTGGTTCCAAGCTCAGTGTTCTTTACTCTGGAGTGCGATTCCCCTTCCCTGGATGTCACAGCCCTTGTGGGAAGGAAAAGTGGGAAGCAGAGGGGTAAAGGCAGGAGCAGAGGAAGAACTCAGAATGAGCAGAGGGACTCAGGCTTTCACGGATTGTTTTGAATCATCAGGAGATTTCAATATCAGGAGACCAAGCCAGGAACATCCAGACCCAATTAAGGGACTATCCTGGTCCTAATAGACATGGGCTCGTGGGTTATGAAGAATCAAAGGGGAAACAGGAGGGATGGCTCAACAGCTAAGTGCACGTGTTGCTCTCAAAGAGGGCCAGCACCCACATCAGATGGCTCGTGGTAGCCTGTAACTATAGCTCCAGGAGATCTGACGCCATCTTTTGACCTGTACAGGGACCCGTATGCATGTGCACATAACACTCACAGACACATAAGCATAAATAAAAATATATCTTTAAAAAAATTAAAAATGGAATAGTTCTTTTTTTTGCAGGGGTGGTGGTCATGAACCATGTTTGTCACACACAAAAAAATGTTAGCTTTGCTGCTGTAACAAACACCCAAAGATAATCAGCTTGAAAAGAGTTGGAAGGTTGGTCTGCCTTGCAATTTTAGAGTGTTCAGCCCCTGGGAAGTTGTCCCTGCTGCTTTGGGACCTGTGTGGAAGTCATTTATGGTGTCGGGGAGTGTTTGGTGAAGCTACCACTGCAGAGAAGCAGAGAGAGGAGGAGAAGACCCATAGCTCACAGCCCTACTCAAGGGCACACTGCCAAGGACCCCAGTCATCTCACTTCCTAATGTTCCCACCACCTCCCAGTGGTGCCATTGTCTGGTAACCGAGCCTTCAACACATGGGCTTTTGGAGGAACAGTCTCTGCATCCAAACTACCAGACAAGTTCCAAAAGTCCTGAACAATCATTCACACAGATGAGAAAGAGAGAGAGAGACCAGCCAAGGTAATAGGGGGAGGGTATATCCTGAAGAGTTGTCCCTACCTATCTGTGAATATCTGCTTCCAGAGCCCCGTGCATACCAGATCTACAGATGCTCAAGACCTTGTATACAACTGCAGAGTATTTACACAGAACTTGCTCACATCCTTTTACCTACTTCAGATCATCTCTAGAGTTCTCAAAATACCCACTACAAAGGGCATTTAAATCATTTGATACCACACTGTGTAGGGAACAATGACAAGAACCAATCTGAGTCCGTTGAGTTCCAATGCAGTTCTCCTTTTCAAATGTTTCTGATCTGTACTTAGATACAGAACCCACGGGTGCACAGGACCTGCTGTACTTGGGAGGAATAGATTCAATGGTGAGGAAAGCACAGAGATGACGCTCTGTTCTGCCAACTCAAAGCCTTCTCCATCCTCCCTCCATCCCTCCCTTGTTCCTTCCTTCCTTTCCGTGTCTATGAGTCAATCATGCATGCATTCCACAAGTGCCTTCTGGTCAGGTTCCCAAGTGTCGGGAGCATAGTAGAACAAAGGGGTTTCCACCCTTTCTAAAATGGTTGTCTGCTTGACAATCTCTCTCTCTCTCTCTCTCTCTCTCTCTCTCTCTCTCTCTCTCTCTCTCTCACACACACACACACACACACACACACACAATTTGTTGTAGTAGCAGCTGGGGGAATAGTTATTTTCCATGACAGCCATTTCCATGACAGCAATATTCCCATTCTGACCGACCTTTCTCCATCAAGCACTACAAAGTCTCGGTCTTCCTCTGGGGAGACCAGGGCACAGCAAAGTCAAAGATACAGAATAGCGCCAAGTCACTGAAAGGATAGGAAGGATCGTCACCAGGGCTCCAGATAACAAATGTGGCAGGAAGAAGCCAAATCCCATCAGCATCACATGTAAGAAAGAAAGCACAGAGGATCCTGTCTTCCTAGAACCTGCCTTCACACGGTTGTATCTCTAGCACAAAGCTGCCCTGTGGAGAGTTTCAAGGGCTGTCTCCGCATGGGAAAACTGACGCTGCAACACTGGACAACAGTGGTTTAAAACATGACAAGCGTGTTTACTGATTTTTCTAGAAGTAACTTTAGTGCAATGTGAGATCAGTCAGGCATGGGAACTGAGAGTCATGGGTCATGAGAATTTGTGGCTTTCAAAATGCTAGTAGGTCAGAGGGTAGTGATGGTCTCCGCTTTGTGCAGTCTGACACACGCAGGCAGCCTACCTAGGAACTTCAAAGGTTCAGTGGAGATTGTTCCTAAGGGCTGTTACATTTCAAGACTAGGTGACACCGTCCCCCACCTCCCAGACCACACTCCCTTTGCTACTGAGTCACGTGACATCATGTACTCCCTGTCCCATTATAATCAGAGAAAGCAGAAAGAGTCTGAATTCCCTGCATACACAAGACCAGGCCTGATGGAGAATTTCCCTGTGGCTTCGTAGCATCTTTCAGTTTGATGCTTCCTCCATCATTCGGTCCTCAACTGTTATAGCCTCACAGAAAAGCCACCGGAGTTGGGAAAGAAGCAAAACGCACATCCAGGGCTCCGTGTTAATGGTCCTCTGGATGCTTATTCTGCCTGACTCTGTTAAGAACTCTGAAAAGTCTGTGCTAATGAAGCCTGGGTGACTCTATTGAATTCTTCATAATTTTTCACTTTCTAGGCTGACTGGATCATGGACATCTTCCTCTCAAAAACATTCATATCATTTGGATTCTTTGAAACACCGTCTAGAAGAAGTTGAAGCCTCTTGCCATCTCTATCACGAAAGGTGCACAACAGTGATAACTGGGTGGATGAAGGCACTAAGGAGTGAGCATGAACTTAAGCTCCTGATTTCCCATAAAGCCCTCACGCGCTCCTACAGAAACCTTGTCGGCAATGAGTCCACCCCTTGTCACTTGTGCTTTCTCTCCCGTGTGGCCAGAAATGCATGGACTACCCAGGAAAGGGCAACAGGGAATCTCACCTCTGCGTCCGGGCTCTCTAACACAAAGTCTATGTTGCTGATGTTCTGACTCTGACATAGAACAGAAGAAGCACGGAACTCTGGGATTCAACGTGGCCTCATTACTCTAGGTTCTGTGGCTGTCTGTTTGCTTGGGCAGGCTATTATGTAGCCCAGGCTGGCCCTTATGCCACAGCATCCTCTGGGTTGGGTTTATAGGTACGCACACGACACTGCACCTTAGACTTTATCATTTATGAAGGACTGAGACCACCAAACAAGCTGGGCCATCTGGTTGCAAGCCGTCTTCCAAACCCACCCCTTACCCCACTTCACCCCACCCCCAAAATATGATGTTTATGTAGCAGGGATATAAATATGGGTTGTGTGTTTCAGGTCCACAATCCCACAAGCAAATCAAATTTTTCCCTTTAAAGAAAGACAATGAGGTGTGTATGCCACAACTGGGTTGTTTCCCCTTCACCCCAAGCTCACGGGAAAATAAATATTCCTGTAGGGAAACACGAATGTCCACAGTAAGTGAGAGAAATCTATAGATAGCTTGCAGGCACCATGGGCTCTAGAACTCAATTCACTTTAGGGTCTCATAGCTGTCTGAGCTGTGGAGCAATCATGCAAGCCGTTGCTTGGCATCTAGCGAGGATGCTTGCTGCATGAATAAAGGCTGAGTTGAATCTCTGCAATAGATCCAAGAGCTTCCCATCAAGATGAGGAAAACTCACATCTCCAGGGTGCCACGGTAGGTGTTCTTACCTCAAACAATGTTAGTTCCCCATGTGACTTAGGACCAAGGTTCTTTGGATGTAGCAATAAGGATATAGGACAAGTTCATCTTTCACCCCACTGGCCTAAAAGAGGGAGTTTCCAAAGTAGACCATAGAAGAACAAAAGCTCACTGCATTGCTCACCACCAAATTTCCCAAATCACTGTGAATTGCTGTGCTGTGTGAACTGAAGTTCAGTCACATGGCTCTAGTCCAGCCACATTGGCACAGTGGCAGGTTTCTCCGCTCTATCTGTGAACTTAAACAGCATAATGTTTGAGTTCAGGCTTAAAGACTTCAAGGTCTAACCTTAAAAAAAAAAAAAATCAAATGCAGATTTCATCTTTCCAATTTTCAAGGGGCCAGCACAATTTTAGGGCAATTCTCATAGCACAATTATAGTTTGCCTTAACGAGCAAGGTATGCACATGACAATATGGAATACTTGACCACGGTATTAATCACACAGTAATCGGGGTTCCCCACTCCCACAGTGGGACTTGTAACTATCCAGTCTAGTATATATAATTGAATATTGTAATATAATACTGGAGGGTTTTGCTTATAAAATAGCTGTGGTTTATTCATTAGTGCTGAGGCCAAGTTGAAACACCAGGATTGTAACTTCTCCCCATGAGGCCATAGACACACTGACACACGCCGACACAATATCCTTCTACAGGTGACAATGTGCCTCACTCATCAAACTGATCCTATTCCTGAGTGTTTTCCGAGACCTGCAGACTTAACAGCTCACTGGTGCCTGAATCATCCTTGCCTGTGTTTAAGCCCTTCAGAGCCAGGTCATGGCAATTCGGCCCAGACTTCTCAGATAATAGGCCAATTATATTATGTCACCAGAGACCTAAGCTCACAGATCATTGGGCCTATTAATCTCAAAGGGGGAATTTCCTGAACCTCATACCCAGCTGGGGATTTAGGACAATGAGTTCCTCTCCATTCATCTGTAATTCCTGAAAATACTAAGGGGCTGATTGTGGCTTGTGTCTACTTCCTCTCCAAGTCTTCTGTGGTGAACACCCGACACAGCTCTGGCTGCCAGGCAAGGAGATGCCAATGGTAAAGGCAACGTGCGTTCAGCAACATAAGGCAGTGCTTGGTTCTGGTAAAGGACGGGCATCAAGGGAAATGCAAGGAGCATCTTCAGGATTGTATCAGTCAGCTTCTAGTTACTGTAACTGGTACAATGTGCAGAGAATACAGAGTGTATGCTGCTGGCAGTGAAGAGGAAAGTCCAAGGAAGAAGAAATTTCTAAAACAGCATATGTAGAACACAGATATGTATATGTATATGTGCATGTGCATGTGCATGTGCACGTATATGCATATGTAACACATACCTAGAACGCAGCAAGGGCCTCATTAAAAAACCACCCTGGCTTTCTGGCTCACCCACCAGCTTCTTCAGTTTGCAATCTATCCTCTGGGCATCCTCTAATCTAAGTACCGTATTTTGGAATGCTTGTTTAGAAAACTTAGAACTTAGAAACTAATATTAAAATAACTAAAAAAAAAAAATGATTGACAGATCTCTCAGGTCCTTACTTTGGAAAATAAAGACGGAACAATGGTCAGGCAATAGGGTTGTAGCCACAGGCGGCCTACCAGCTGCATGAGCTGCAACGGATGCTTGCCCAAGCACAAGGCCGTCAAGAAGCTCATCCGAACACACCACGAGGGATGTGCTAGGATCAGATGGCTTTGATGCCTCCCTCTGCTTCCCAAGGCTGTCAAGTTCTTCACTATAGACTTTCTGCCACTTATAGGAAGGTGGCCAAAAATGACCTTATAAGGACAGAGGGCAGAACCTCCAGCCCCAGTTTAGATCTGTGAATGCTAAACACCTTGTAAGGAGCTGAGCCAGAAGGACTACACAAGGAAATTCTATCCTCTTCTTAAATAGAAAGAACAACAGGGGCTATACTTTAAATGACTGGTCGTTCAGAAAAGGATGAATTTCCATCTATATAACACTTTAAAAAAAAAATGACAAAATTATAGACCTTGAGGACAGGTTATGGGGGCTCATCCAGGGAAGGGGTAGGGAGTAGGTGATGGACAACTCTGAAGGGATGGGCAGTATTATATCTGAGCTACAAAAACGTATTACCAGTTCCTGTGATAAAACTTCTCAGATGTATGCTGGTGGAAGAACTGTGTTGAGAACAGGAATTGGAATTTCCACAGGTTGTCAATCTCCATCTCTGTATCTCTGTTTCTACCTATATCTCTCTGTCTCCCCCTCCCTCCCACACACAATCACTCTCACACACACACACACACACACACACACACACACACACACACACACACACACAGAGTTCTCATGTAGAATGTCCCCCAAAGGATCACATGTTGAAACCTGGTCCCTGCCATGAGATGTTATTTGGAGGTGATGAAACTCTAAGGAGTGAGGCCTCATGGGAGGAAGTGAGGCCATTGGGAGTGTGCACTTGAAGGATACTGGGGTTTGCACCTCTTCTCGCCTCTTTTGTTTTCTGGGGACCGTGCAGTGAACGAGTTTGCTCCACCACACATACCCCGCCGTGAGTGCTCCAAAGAGATGAGGCCAAGGTTTCAGTGAAACTTGTGAAACCACCATGTGAAGCAATGTGAGCCTGGGTCGTACCTCTACCCCATCCACTGGGCAGTGGTGGCAGCATGCAGCTCCAGGAAAAATGCAATCCATGAGAAGAAACACGCAACACAAACTTCTGATGGTTCATCTGCGTATCAATCCATTCCACTTTAAAGAATGCCTGTACGCATAAGGATGAGTTGGTGTGACGTTGTGAGTTCTGACTGGCCTCTGAAAGGCATCGATGCCAGCTTCTGGGTTTTGACACCATTCTAATTCTGTAACTCATTACCTGGGGAAACTGGGTAAAAGGCTATAAGATCTTGCCTACCACTCTGCAACTTCCTGTGAATCTTTAACGATCTCATAATGAACATTTTAAAATTGTCTGAGTCCATGAGGGAGGTTGTACAAATGATTTGTTCAGCAGCCACAGGAGGCACAGATGTATGGACCAACGACAAGCACTATTAATTTTAACCATTTTGTTCTGTGGGTTAGTCTCTATCTAACGTATTTCACTGTGCATTAGCAGAGACTCCTAAACACACTCATCCCTTGGTGAAACTCCAGAGTTACCCTGAGGGTTGTTTCTATAAAGAACACTTCTGAAGCGACACAGTGTTCAGTCTGTGCAACAAGCACATATCAACCCGCCCTTTGGCCAGCTACTGCAAAGAAATAAATATCTCAGTTATTGTTTTGTGGCTGATTTTCTTATCATCCTAGCTTCAGGATTTATTCTGCTTCTCAAATTGCTCCGCCTTCAAGCTAGCCTGGCTTGGCAAACACTGACATTGATACCTCATTACAGAGAACTCCTGGGTTCTCAGTCAGCAACTGCTTGGCGTTCAGACACAGAACAGAATTTTTCTTTATTAAGTGACCCTCTACTGCACGCTTACTACTGGCTGTAAGGACTGACTCACCAATTATCTGTAATGTCAGCACTAGGAAGCCCATGCCAGGAAGATTTAAGGGCTGTACAAAGGCTGTATGTCTGAACGCAGTAAAGCTGCGAAGGGATGTCTAGTCTCAAGTAAATAAGAAAAGATTACTTTCTGCCTTAGAATTACTCTAAGTGCAATCGACCCTAAGTCACATACACATTTGTTCTTTGGTAACTTTAGGGTAGTGGTTCTAAACCTGTGGGTCATGACCTTTTGGGGGTGGCTCAAATGACCCTCTTACAGGGGTCCCATATCAGACATCCTGCGTATCAGATATTTACATTGTGATTCATAACAGTAGCAAAATTATAGTTATGAAGTAGCAATGAAAATGATTTTATGGTTGGGGGCCACCACAACGTGAGGAACTGTAAGGATCACAGCCTTGGGAAGGTTGAGAACCCCTGCTTTAGGAGTTGGTCTGTGCTCTCCCACAGTCTCCAAGGTCTGAGGCGGTCCGTCTCTTCTGGAAGCAGTGTGTTATTTGTGTACAAGTTTTGTATATTCTCGGAAGTACTTTAATCCACCTCTAGGTGGCTCATAGTAAATAACACGGGAAGATGTTATGTAATTGTTGTTCTGGTATATCTTTTGGGAAATAACAGAGAAGTCTGTACAGGATCAGTACAAACGCAGCTTTTGTTTGGAATATTTTCCATGTGCTGTCGGTCGGACTCTAAGAGCCATCGCACAGCACCCAGACATCACCCTTGCCTCCCAGGGACAGGGACTGTTCAATCTGTTTGCGTGTAGGCCATCTGTGACTGAACAAGTCACTGTGGAGCCAGTCACAGGAGAAGGCCAATATGTCCAGCAAGGAAGTCCAGAATCATTCTGAGTCTGGTGACAAATGAACAGGATGAGGAAGAGATGTCAGGGACAGATAGAAAGAGCTGAACAGGTGAGGCGGGCTTGAGGCCATGACTCACTCGGGGCTCCCTTTTGTCGGGAGGGAGGGAGGGGCAGGTAGAGCATGCCCAGGGCTGAGAAACCCACACCCTACACACCAGCTCCGCTCTGCTCTGCTCCTCCCACCCCCGGTTCCCATCAGACACAGGTGTAAGGGATGCACAAAGCTGCTTCTTCAGCCACGAGTTGGCACCGTGCCTCAGGTGAGGTCAGGCTTGGTGCTTTCTCAGTGCCATAACAGAAGCCTCACCATGAAGGGTTTGAGAATGAATAAGAGAGGGTGGGGCAGGGTGACCTTTGAGGACCAGGATCTTAAAGGCTTTCCTGGAACAACTTTCATCTCAACACATCCACATGCCACACAAGATCCACACCACTCACATACATATATTCATAGGCGCATATATTGCACATATACATATGTACACATCACTCACACACCACATGCCATACACTGTGCACATAAAAATACCACACACACTGCACATACCAGCCTACACATATACCACATAAGGAAACATAGGCCACATATATCACACACACACACACACACACACACACACACACTACAACCATCACCATCACACAAAGATGCTCACACACTCCTACAGTTTTTCTGTTGACTCTATCCCCCCTAGACTCCCCTGATTTGGCCTTGAAGATAAAGGAAAGGCTCACACTTTAAGAGACAAAACAGGAAGGGGAACTGGAGAAGTGGGAGGAGAGTCCTCTTTAACCTTCTGAAACTCCAGGATGAAGCTTGCATGCCAGGTGCACACTCCCCAGCTGTGTGACCTTGTCATTGCCTCTCTGGGCCTTACTGGCCTCCTTTGTAAAGTGGAACTCATGAGAGCAAGGGTGAGGAGGAGGAGGAAGAGGAAGAGGAGGAGATGATCTCATTGGAGGAAGCTTGAAGGTGTGGGTGTGCATGAGAACACACAGGAGGGCAGAGAACACTGGTTCGATACTCCAGAGATTCTTAAAAACTCCGTCTGGAAACCCCTGTACCCTCCCCCAGAAACTCGACTTCCCCCTTGGTTTCCTTCTCCCTCCCACCCGGCACCTCTGCATTTGTCTTCCTGTGCCCTTACCAGTCAGGAGGCAATCCTGGCTCAGGATTAAACACGGGGCTCCAGGGTTTGGCTGCTATAGGTTATGTGTTCCCTACAAAAGCCCATGTGTTAAGAACTGGTCCCCAGGATGCTACTGGGAGATGGCAGAATCGTTGGGGCGTGGAACCTGATAGATGGAAGTTGGGTCTTTGGAGGAACGGCCTTGAAGGGACAACTGAGACTCTAGCCCTTGCCCCGCCTCCTCTCCCTTATCCTCTTCCTTCACCTTCCCTCAACCCCACCCCATGCCTCTGTTTTTGGCTGCAGTCTCCTCTGTCACAAACTCCCTTTATGATGTATTGGCTCACCAATGGTCATTTGGGTGATTGCTTTAGGACCTCCAATGCAGTGACCAAAACAAAACTTTCTCTCTTATGAGCCAACTCCTCTCAGGTGTCTGATACAGTGAGGGGAAACTCAACAACACACTCATCATGATGAGATCAAATCTTAGCTGCACCCCAGCCTTGCTTGGCCAAGCACTTATTCTCCAGGGCCCATGTCTTCACTCCTCCCTCCCAGTCCCAGCCACAAGGACACAGGAGCTGGTGGGAATGCTGGCTCTGAAACCAGCGTCTAGGAGCAGCACACTGGGTACCAGATTCCACCACACTGGCTTGCCTGACACCAGAATCATTTAGGGTTCTCCCCCCCCCCACTTCCTCCATCCTCCTTGCTGATAAGCTTCAAGACCTGTCAGGAAATGGGCATTCCTCGTCTCCCAGCCCTGTGCTCAGAGCCTTCTCCTGCCAGCCTCCTGACCACCCCGTGACTTGTCATCTCTCCTCGACCCCCAGATCTCCGTCTGCCTTTCCCAGAAGCACAACTCAAGTTAACAGTGTGTTGCTGTGAAGATCAAAGGCAGTCGATACACAACGATGAAGGAAGAGGAAGAGAGGGAGGAGCGTTTGGTGGGGTGGTCCCCCCCCCTTCTTGTCTAGTCAAAGCTGAGGGGCAATTCTGACAGATAGCTGGTGACTCTAACAGTCCCAGATCTATAATGCCCAAGGTCCCCAGAATATAATCTGCGGATGATCATGTAAGGGAGAGTTAAGTGTACTGGGTCTCCATTTCTTCTATGGTAAAGCAGGCTTCTCACAGGGTTATGGTAGGGAAACATCTCCCTATCATAAAGGTCTGGCATCTCCCAGGCAGGGCACCTGCCACTCAAAGGTGAGCTCTCTGTGGGAATCAGCACTGAGGGCTGGAAATGCCAGGTCGTGTTGACCTATAGCCATGGACCAGGTCTGCTTCCTGGACCTTTCCAAAGCAAACTCCCTCAAGAAGCAGGGGCAGAGCAGAGGTAAAATGAGTCACAGGAAGCTTGTCCTCCACCCCTAACTATCGGAACATCGGGAGACACCAGTCAAGAGGAAAGATGACTGCAGATGCCCTTTGCTGAGCTCCTCTGCGCACGCAGGCCTGTGGGGAAAGACAAACCTGTGTCTTTTTTTTTTTTCTTTCTTTGCTTCTCACCCCACCTCCCGCACTCCACCGTCCCCACAAGAAGGAAGAGAAAAAAGGCCACGGCGCAGACAGGCAGGAAAGCCCCAGTCCCTCCACACTAGCCACCAGTCTGGGAAGTCTCGGCTGAACAATCGTAGAACTCATCCTGCAAAGGCAGAGAAGAGAGGGTGACAGAACCCTACCCACTGCTCCCAACCATGTGCCCTACAGTGCCCCCCCCCCCCAGGACAGACAAACCTATGGCCTAGACTGAGAGAGCCTGCCCTGCTCACAGACAAGAAAATGGAGCATCTAGAACCATTCTCCTGCTTTGAAAAAAGGCAAATACCCCAGACATGTATGTCCAAACATGCCAGCCTCATCCCTTTCACTATGACCTCAGCATATGGGGCTGTGGGGGGGTGGGGTGGGAGAGTACAGGGCCAGGGCCAACCCACACCTGGCTTGGCCTCTCTCTAAAGTCTCTGGCTCAGCCAATCAGGCTTCACCAAGAAGGAACCTTTGTGACAGTAGCACCAGAGTCACAGACTCCAATGTTACTATTTTTTAACATCTATTAAATGCCACGGCATGCTGAGGCCATGGCGGGGGCGGGAGGTGGGGGGGAGGGGAACAAGGGTGGGTAGCTTTGGTGGGCTGGCACGGCAGGAGATAAACAGATGCATGCCATTCCGGAGCTCTGAGGGAAGCTGCCCCTCAGAGCCAGGACTCTGCGTTTGTGCGTGCTGCTGTCATTTCTACCAGCGCTGTTCTCAGAACTTTCCATCCAGCACTTGGCAATAGGATAAATCAGAGCCTGAAGACTTCTTGGCTACAGTTGCACTCTGCCAGAAGCGTCAGCACCGCCAGGCACTCCCTGGTGACATGGTTGGCTCCTTCCATCCAAGCACACAGTAATAAAATGACGACTGGATGCAGGGGCATGGCTGTGGCGTTCTTTCCAGTCACTAACTGAAACTAGCATCTCTCCTTTCCCACCCTCAACCCCGCCCCGGGTAAAAGTCAGTGAAGGGTTTACACTGGTCCGGAAGGAAAGCCAATAGTGTTGGAAGGGACCAGGGAGGTGCCCTATGAGTGCATGGTAGTAGATAGGGCAAGAGGGTGGGTGCGGGGCACCGAGACTGAGCTGGAGAGGTAACGATCCTGGGCTTTGCAGCTCCTCATCACCCACTTCTCCTCATGCCCTGTCCCAGCACATGCTCACACTGCCCATCCCCCACTCCAGGGACAATGTGGAGCTGCAGGAGTGTGAAGCTGCTGCACCCTGAGAATATGGAAGGAGACGGAAGGTCTCAAGCTCCACTTCCGCTTCTCCTCTGGCTTTAGGTTCCTCATCTGGAAAAATAGAAAGTTTGGGCTTAGTAGGTAACTCAAGAGGTTCCACAACTCCTCCGGAATGACTGTGTAAGCAGTCTAGCCCTGTGTCCGCCTAAACGCAGTATGCGATGCCTCCTGTGCCTACTGCATGCAATGAGACACCCGGCAGGCAACACAACACACACTGCCTGCCATGAAATGAGACACCCTGATCTCAACATGGTGCCCTCTGAACTAGCGCTGTGCCCCTTGATGCAAAGCTTGATCCAAATGCATTTCAATGGCCTCTGATTTTAGGGTGATGCCCACTGGAGACAAGGCTAGCTTGCTTCTGAGGTAATGATCTGTAGAGACAACAGGGCTGTCTGCGATTCTCCTCTGAACAGGGCTCATATCTACCCCATCCTCGCCCACAGGGCCCTGCTATGTTCCCTGAGTTTGGCACTGAAGATACTCCCCTCCCCTATGCTCACCCATGGCACATTCTTGCTCACCTTTCAAATGACTCATAGTAGCTAGGGACAGGGTGCCCTAGAGCAAGCTGGCAAGTCAGTGCCCATCCACCCCTTCCTTCCCCAGGTGCCACCACTAGGAGCTGTCTGGCTGTCAGCTGTTCCCAAGCTCAGGGGCTCCTTGGGTTACAGAAGCCAGAGGACATGGAAATTGAAACAGGAGAAGCCACCGGTGGGGGCCAGAGACTCCCCAGGGCAGCTATGGAAAGACAGCCCTGCCAGAATGGCCACATTATTTATTGGTTCTCTTGGGGGGAGGCATATATGGTTATAAAAAGAGCCTTTTCGAATCAAATGCTGCTCAACCAGCTTATTCAAGGCTCTCCAAAGTACAGCCCAAACATCACCATCATCCCGTTTAATCAAAGGCCACAGCTAGGGTGGGAAATACCTAACAACAGCCTGTCAGGGTCACAGCCTTTGTTTCCTACTGGGTTCACAAGGCAGGGAGCTTAGCAGGGAGGGAAGGACCTTTCTGGGCCCACCCAGTTAGCCCAGGCCCCACAAGCTGCTGCTTTGCTGCCCTTAACCAATGCAGGGTTCAAGGGATGTTCAAAGGCTCAAGGCATTTCTACCACTAACAAACTACCACCCAGCTGCAGGGGAGAAGGAGGGCTAGCCAACTGAAAACTGTCATGTGGCCCTGCTCTTGAGTGCTGGGATGTGAAGGCCAGAGCAGTGGCTGGGCTGCGAATGGGTTTCACCAGGCTGGATCAGGTGGCCGCTTTCCTGGAAACTGGCCTTCTTGTTGCTAGGCTGATAAGGCAGGGACATTGCTACCCTTGGCGCACATGGGAAACCTTGTTGACACTGAAGAAGAGCTGGGATCTGTTAGCTGTTGAGACAAAGCAGAGGGCCCCTGCAGTTACTCCATATCCCAGAATAACTCAGATCACCAAAGGCAGGTGTGTGTTAAAAGAGCCAATGAATGCAACCTTCGATAAGTGTTCAGGAGACAGAGAGAGAGAGAGAGAGAGAGAGAGAGAGAGAGAGAGAGAGAGAGAGAGAGAGAGAGCAACAGGATGCATTTTGGGGCATCCTGTCTTCCCCATGTACCTCCAGATTTTAGCTTCCACCCTGGATAACTGTGGACTCCTGTAACATACATGTGTTAACCACTCATGACTCTAGACCCCAAAGCAGCTGCTGAGCAGCTCAAGGTACAGGAAGCTACCTCCTGGGGACAGATCTATATACTAGCAGGTGTGGCTGGGGAGGCGCTGGCCCTGGAGCCTCACTGTTTATAACTGTGATGGGGGGGCGGGGCATGCAGACTTCAAAGGGTTTAGAGGTCAGGAAATTAAGCCTTTTGGCAGAGCTCCAGGGACAAGTAACTTACACTGATTTCTGCCCCCACCACCATGGTGTAACAAGGCTCCTTTATGTTATAACTCACAGCACTCGCACCTTGCCTGCAAAGTACCCTCTCCTGGACTGTTCAAACACCCCCCTCCCCACACACACACACAGTCTTTCCTCCATCAGGTAGCCACCAGCCCTTGCATAACCTGTCACTTGAATTTTTCCCAACATTCCCTGCAAGTAGCCGTCAGCCCTCAGGAAGAGGTAAATGGAGAATTGCAATGAGAAGTCCCTAAGTCCCCCCTAAAATGAGCCCTGCCTCATAACTGCTGGGATGTGTGCACGTGTGGGGATGGGGACAGGATGTTGTGTGGCTGGCTTTACCCACCTGGAGCATCCTATTTCTGTTCCCAAAGTGAAGGATAAGGCAATGGGTCCCAAACTCTACTTCCCACAGATCCTTCATGGAGAACAGATTGGATTCCAGGAGGCAAAGGGAAAAATGGAGAGAGAAGAGGGAAAGAGAAAGGAAGAAAGGTCTGTAGTCATCAGGCCACTGAGACATTAAAACAGAAGTAGAGATGAAGACCACAAATGAAGCTCTCTGCTATTGGCTTACAGATGATCCTGCTAGGCTCTGCCTAACAGCTACCTAGCAATAGCATGCCTAGGTGCTGGGCTGCCCCAGAGCTATCTCTCTCTCTACCTATGTATCTATGTATGTATCTATGTATCTTTGTATCTATCTTTGTATCTATCTTTCTATCTATCTATCTATCTATCTATCTATCTATCTATCTATCTATCTATCGTTCTATGCCCCCTCCCATCAAATAAAACAAAAACAAAAACAAAAACAAAAACAAAAACAAAAAACCCAAAACAAAAAACAAAAAACTACAACACTCACCAAGAGGGATAACTTGGAAATGAGCACAAACTGAATTGTGGGTAATTCTGAAATGTAAGCCTGCATTGTTGTGCAATGTGAGTGAGTCTACCCTGGAAAAAGAGACAGAAAGGAAAGGCTGGGAAACTGAGAAAGGAAATGAAAGCCAACCAGAGATGGGTGTGGTGGTACACACTTGCAGTCCATCACTGGGAAGGCTGAGGCAGGAGGATTTCAAGTTCAAGGCCAGCTTGGGTTACATACCAAGATCCTGTCTCAAGTACTACCACCACCACCAATAATATAACAACAACAACAACGACCCAGTAACGAAAACAGACGAGATAAAAATAATGCTATACATGATGATGAGTTTGAAATGGAGGGAGTGGGTTAGAAAGAGAAAAAAATCAAATGCACATTAAACATACACTATTAAACACACGCACATATCTAATATACATACATTGAGTTACAGAAATCCTATTTATTCCTGAAAGCTAGAAAAAAATAAAACAGTTGGGAAATTTAAAGTATTTTAATGAAAGAAGAGTATTATATAAACATTGCTTTTATAGTACTGAGTAGTGGCCTCCAAATGTTTCAAGGAAAAAAAAAAAATGACCAGGAGGTTAGAGAGATGATACAGTGTTTAAGGGCATTTGCTATTCCTGCAGGCTTTGTTCCCAGTGCCCACATGGCAGTTCACAGCCATCTGTAACTCCAATTCCAGGGGATCTGATGCCTACCTCTGGCCTCCACAGGCACTCACAGGGTGCACACACATACACACATGCAAACAAAACACTCATAAGCATATGGCAAAATAATTCACAAAAAACGGAGGGCACTATGAATCCATCCATTTTATAGCAACCAAGCTCAAATTATTCCACGGTTTTAGTCTGAAAAAGCTGGAGAGGCTGGGGTTGCGGCTCAGTGGCAGAGAGCGTGCTTAGCCTGTATGAGACCTTCGTTTGCCTTCCCAGAGCCAAAGAGAAAGTTCACTGAAATCGAAACTATAAACTTTTCCATTTGTGAAACTGGACAGCTGTTCTGGTAACCACATATGTGGAGCGGTCACCGTGAACAGATGTGTGCTTTGGGGAGCCTTGGTTCAAATCTCGCCTAAGCATTTATTGGTGTACGGGCTCCAGCCATCTGTACTCTAGTGCTTTGCTTTCCCCGCCTGCGGAAGGAGAAGATAAAAGTGTCTATTCGGAGGCAGGTGCGACGACTCCTTAGTAAAAGTTACTAGAACATCTCCCAGTTTACTATAAAAGACTCGACAATGTTAACTGATGATCACAGGAGATAATTTTATGTCTTTTTATTACCCAGAAGTATGTGGAAGCTGACAAACCAGTTAGATGGTGGCTACTGTCACACACATGAGGGATGATGGGGCCACAACTAAGGTGGAGGCAGTGAATCTGGAGAGAGAGAGGACCGAAAAGGGGAGAAAAAAAAATGGGTGAGAAACAAAATCAACAGACTCTGGAACAGATAAGATAAAAAGAATAAAATGTATTCGAGTGTGATGTAGAACTTTCCAGCACATACAATCAAGAACTGACCAAAGAAACTAGGAAAATGATGATAGTCAATGAAAATTGGCAATCGCTGAATACTTCCTATGAGCCAGGCAATACCATCATGTGGTATTCCTTACGATAGCCCTGGAAGATAAGGTCTCCCCATTTTACAGATGATAAGACTAAGTCACAGAAAGGCTGTAATGTATAAAGACTACACAGATGCACTGGACCTTGTGAAACAAGAGAGGGAGTGGGAAGCAAGGTCTCACTATGCCGCCCAGGCTGGTTGACAGTCACCATGCTGTCCTGGTTGGCTTGGACTGCAACAGTTCTTCCTCCTTAATCTCCCAAATGCTGAGATTAGCGGGTCGTACATCATTCCCGCCTCTTCCTGATCTTGTAACCCAGCTCAGACGGCCACATATTTAATCTTCTAAAAGACAATGGTTTTTGGATTCAGGAGAGTAACATTGACCTCTGGCCACTGCACGGAAACACCAGCCTGTAACTGCATGTGCCTATGCTCGTGCACACACACATAAACACACACAGACACATGCACACACACATACAGATCACACATGATAATGGTTCAGTAGTGTGTAAGGGTCATTTAATAGATCAAACACAGCAGTCTGAAACTTAGAAGACAGGGAGAGATGACAAAAGAGCTAAAGATTCCAGATCTGTGGGCACGGTGGGATTAATATCAGGAAAAAGAGAGAAACTTTAAGATACCCTGGACATGGATGTTCTCAACAGAGTCACAAAGATATCAGGGTGGGCCACTTTTCGTTGCAGATGATAAAGAGCTAGATGGCTTTCTGAAGAAGGCTTTTGATGGCTCAGATTCTGAACCCCTTTGCCGTATATGAGGGAGGCATCTGCCATTTTCTGTGGGTTTTGCCCCCTCCACTAGAGTACCCAGGTGACTACTGCCTCATATTCCAGACCGAGCAAAGATGTCTGGGCCAATAAGATGGACATTAGGTCATAGGACATGACACAAAAGCAAAGCACAGCATCTGACTGGCTCTACCTGTCTTGCTTTGATTTTTTGTTGTGATAAAACCCTGGGCAAGACCAACTTGAAGAGGAAAGAGTTTATGTTAGCTTGCAGATCATAATAGTCCATCCCTGAGAGAGGCCAAGGCAAGAACCTGAAGGCAGGAACTGAAGTAGAGACCACAGAGGACTCTGCTTACTGGATTGCTTCACCCAGCTTGCTCAGCTATGTTCCTTATACAACCCAGGTTCACTTGCCTAGGGATGACACCACCCACAGTGGGCTGGACTCCCCTACTTCAACTAGCAATCAAGAAAATGCCTCAGAGACTTGCCACAGGCCAGGCTGATCAGTTCAATTCTTCGGCTGAGGTTCCCTTTCCCTATGTGACTCTAGGTCTGTATCAAGTGACAGGTAGAGCTAATGATGACACCATTTGTGGCACTGTGATGGTGTCCCAATGGGGTTGGAGTAGCCAGCGGATGCTGTGTCCCCCTAAACTGAGTTTGACCTTAGATAGAAAATTCGTTTCCAGCTTTCTTCTCTAGTCTTTCTTTCTGTTCAGTGAATGTCCTAAAATCTCTTTGCCAGGGTCATTTCTTTTGTTTAATCTGCTCTCCTGTCCAGCCCAATACCAACACAGTTTTTTTCTCAATTCTATTTTTCTTGCTTTCTTTTCTACACTGTATAAAAGAAGAGGGGAAAACATATTTTCAGCATACAGCATCCTCAATGCTGATTACCTCTGGGTACAATGCCTCCATAGGGATGCTTCCCCTTGAGCCTGACATTTTTCTAAATATACATAAGATGGGATGTTTATATACATCCAAAAATATATAGGCTGGGAGGATGTTTGCATAGAATTGACTCATATCCTCCTGTACCCTTTGATATCACCTCTAGGTGATACAAATTCTTATTCCCTGATGCCTGAGGTCTAACAAGCATCTTACTCAACTTTCTTAATTAACTTCAATCCTAATTCTAGCCCCAACTTGGTAAGGTTAATTAAAACAACCGATGTTAGACAGTCTTTACAACCCATTATCCCAGAGCCCAGAGATGTTCCCAGGGTTCCTTACTACAGACATCCCTTGGAAGAGAATACTCAAATCAGCAGATGTTCATGGCCCTTATATCAGATGGGATGCTATTTGCAGCAAACTGACATGCATCCTCTTGTATCCTTTAATACACTTTTTGATGAGTTATAGTACCCAATACAAGGTAGATGTTGTACGACAAATTAAGCTGCAATGCCCTGGGAATAAGGAGAAAGGTCTGTACACACTTGGGTACTGACGTGATTTTTAAGAATACTTTCATCTGGTGCTTGACTGAACTTGGGAGGGCAAATCCTTAGATGTGGGTGTTAGGTCTCAAACCCAGGACCAAAGACTAAAGTGCCTATTTAGCATATCAAAGTGGACTGGGCCACCAGGTTCTCCCAGCATCCATCAGTCCCTACCTGTTACAGGGTTTCACTGGCATACTTTGCCCCCTACCCTACTTCTCCAGCCCAGGGGTTGGGCTGCCCTTACCTCAACGGTATAATCCAACCATTTTGGTTACTTGGCCTTTCATCTACCCTTTATCCTCCTGGCCTTTTGGTCTGGCTCTCCCCTCACCCATCTTTCTCACCCCTCACATTCTTGGCATCAAGAACTGGCTTTACAGTCAGGAACGGGCTTTACGGTCTCGAGTCATCTCCAAATCCAGGAATGACGATGAGGTCACCCATAGGCAACAGGGACCCTGCACATCTGTTGCTATGGCAATCCCCATAGATTCCCAGAGTTCATCTGGTCTACCTCCCACCTCTACCTTCATGTGGCTACATCACAGCCTAAATAAAAGACAGGCCTTTCTGACCTTTGTCCTCTCTTCTCCTTCCCTCTTTGTCTCTGCCGCCCCCTTCCCACCCTCCCCTAACCCCTGTAAACCTCTCTCACATGGAACTGTACTGTCCTGGTGTGGTCTGTCTGGACACGAGCCATGTTTCTAACATAACACACATGGCTTAGGGTCATGTCACTCTGGACTCCCTCAGATGTCCCTGCCTCTGGCTCTATTCTCCCTCCTATAAACCTTCTCCTCCACCATATCCAGGAGCGGCCATGGCCTCTCTTTGTATTTCTTTATTTACTTAGTGGAATGAATATGGATGGCCACCCGTATTTCTTCTTGGTTGCTCATTGCCTCTGCCAAAATAGTCTCAGTGTCATTTATGGACCTGGGACAGGCTGCACAGGGGTTCCCCACAGCCATGCTCCCACAAATCATGGAGCCAGACATGGCCCTTTTCCAAGGCCATAAGATCAAGCTCACTGTCTGACCCACACCAGGCCTCAAGATCCTGACCAAGGACGCCTGATGAAGGTAACCTGCGGATTCTCTCCTGTGAGGTCTCAGGTTCTTTTCTTCCAAAGCCCTAAGAGCACAGCACATAAGGACTTCTCCAAAGAGGGCCCTTGCTATTCTAACAGAGGACAGAAGAAATCACTCTGTTCCTATGCTGATGTGCCCCGCACAAAAAGATGAACAGATATAAAATACAATGTCATGGTCCCAGACTTGGCCCAGCCAAGGCCCCTAAGGCTATCATTTCTTTTTCATGGGACTGCATGGGAGTGAAAAGCAGCATTGACTGTGGCCCTGGCTGCTCCCACTAGATGAAGTTGGAATTAGACAATTTTTAAAGACATGTGTCTTGTCTACGTGGGACCAGAGCCAGCCCCTCTGGGAAGATCCAAGCTGGAAGGCAGGCGGCTCCAGCAGGTCTCAGCAGTGAGTTTCGCATCCACTGTCCACTGTCCGCACTGCCTAAGCTTTTTCTCTGCACAACATCTGAGCCACTGTAGCTCCCCAGGACAGAGGGAGAGATAGTCCCCTCCCCCTCTCCCCCTCCACCTCCTCCCCATCAAGCCTCCACTGGAACAGGTGATGGAGTGGTTAGCCATTTTTAAAAGGTGATGGCATGGAAAAACCAAGTCCTCCTAGCAAGGCTCAAGGCTGGAAGCCCTTCTTGTTTTCCTGGAATAGTTGCACCAGAACTAGAGAAGGGACTGTAACTGAGAAGTAAGAAAACCACTGCTAAGAACTGCCCTGCCCAGCCATTGCACGCAGAGGTTTTAGTTCTTAGGTTTATTTTAGCTTTTGCAGTTCTGTGGGTGGAAAGCATTCTTTACCACTAAACTACTCATCCCCTGGCCCCCTTTTTTTTTTGGGGGGGGTAAGTTTTGAGACAAGTTCTTACTGTCTTGCCTCAGCTAGCTCGGATTTCACTCTGTAGCCCAGGCTGGCCTAGAACTTTCACTCCTCCCTCAACTTCTCAAACAGCTGGGCCTACAGGCCTAAGCCACCAGGAGGCCCAACTCATTGTCCTCCTGGTTTTCCTGCTCTCTAACCAAGGTGAAGGGGTGGTCATGTGACCCAGGCTCAACCAATAAGAATCTCTGTCTTGGAATAAGGACTAATACAGTAAGTATGGAAAAATCACAGAAGTTGAAGCCAGATTATGTGCCCTCTGCCTTGCATCCCTTAAGCAGCCTGAAAGTGCTGTGAAGCAGGTAGGAACTCTAAGGAATCAGTGGGGAAACCCGGAGGACGACTGCGTATGGAGGCAACACCAAAGGCAGGAATGGGCTGGGCACACAGACCTGGAAGTGAGGATGATCAATAGTAATGCATTGTGTGGTTGTGTGGTGCGAAGTAGCTGGCAGGGAAGGTCTCAAAAGCCTCTCCAAAAAGAAATGACACAGTGACACATGCTTACGGTGATGACTCTGTCCCTCACCCTGACTTGATGACTGTGAAGTGCATCACACCACAACACACAATCTGTACGATTTAGAGGAGGAGAAGCGGAGCGGGAGGAGGAGGGAGTCAAGAGGGAGGGCTCGGGAAAGAGAATGTCTTCTTCATGCGCTCTGCTCTCCACCAGACTTTTAGAGCTCTCATGTGAACAGACTACCTCTGTCTGGGAAATGAAGCCCAGAGAAAGAGCCTGACTGCCCAATCCCCCTCAGGACCCCAAAAGTTCAGAGGATGGATGAACTCCCCTGTCTCTGCGTACCAGTCTTTCAAGACCCCCGAACCCCATTTCAAGCATCAGGCTGCCCTAACTCAGGAAGATAAAAAATGGACCTCCTAGGCAAGACATCTGAGGCTCTCCCTGTCCTGGAGGGCCCCCCAACTCCATCTAGTCATTCCTACTCTCCCCCAAACCCCGTGCCGGCTTCGTCTCTCAGTTCTGAGAACGGCACAGTCTGAGGATGGAGAGACTGGTCCTTGGCTGAGATTCATGACATGGCCGAGGAACTTGATAGCCTATGACAGTGGTTTTCAATTTTCCTAATGCTGTGACCCTTTCATATAGTTCATGTTGTAGTTGGTGACCCCAAATTATTTCTGCTGCTACTTCATAATTTAAATTTTGTTATTATATTACATTATATTAATATTATGAATCATAATATAAATATGTGATATTCAGGATATCAGATACGTAATCCTTGTAAAAGGATCTTCTGTTGACCCCCCCCCCAAAGGGGACATGACCCATGGGATGAGAACCGTTGTCCTGAGAGATCATGAACACAGAGTGGGGAATAAAAACAGAGGAAAACAAACAGAATGAGTGATGGTAAAAAAAAAAAAAAATATTGGGAACAAGAACTTAAACATAACTGTCAGCCTTTACCTAAGAAAGAAGGAAGGAAATCTCAGTTACAAAGAGCTGATAGCCATAAGTGAAAACCAATTTAACATTGGACGTTAAAAACAAAGAGTGGGTAGAGAGAATGGGGAGCCAAGGACTGGACTCGTAACTTGGTGATGCAGCACTTGCCTGGAAGGTGAGATGCCCTCGGGCTCTAACCCAAGGACCACGGGGGAGGGGGGAGGGGGGAGGGGGGAATTTTGGTGTTTAATGTCACTAACACCATCTAGCTGTACCCTTAACCCAGTGTCTGCGTCTGGTGTGGACACTGAAAGGTAATTCTTTCCCCAGATACACTTGATCATAAGAAGCATCACATTAAACCTACCAGACCCCAGGACTCACTTCTGTCTAATGTATTAGAATCTGCAGAAGGGCTGTGGGGTAAGCATACCTGATAAGTAGCCTTCATTCTTCTTCTGTCCCCATCCTCAGATTGATGCTGAAAGACTCCGATTACAAGAAAACTCCCACCCAGAACTATAGGAATGTACATGAGGTTGTGTTACTACAGTGACATGTGTAGCTAGAACTGAAGACACAGCAAGGTGGCCATCTCTAGGGAAATGGGTCTAAAGACTACTGTCGATAACTGCATGCAAGGGTATAAACACTGTGGTAACTCATAGCCACTGAACTAAGTATCCACATACCACCACAGAGAGAACTTTAGACACGTATGATAGTCTGAAAAGAAACGTATAAACATGAAATGTATAACATATGCTTTCTATCCATGGGTATGGACTTAAGTCAAAGGCATAAATCAAATTCCTATAAAGTGGTTGTCTTTGGGGAAGAAAGAAAAGGGATGTTAAGGATCAAATAAAAGAAGCAAAGTAAGATGTGCTTTGCCCAGACCTATGAGGACAGGGCCCACAAACTGGGAAGTAGACCTGATTCAATCTAGAGACTTGACTTCCTTCTGCCTGGGTTGTCCAAGCTTGCCTGAGGTCCATCTCCTTCAGTTCTGCAACTCCCTGTATCCCCCCAATAAATACCCATTCGATGCTCCACCCTCTCCCCAATGAGGTGGGAGCATCAGCTTCTACTTTCGGCCGCTAGCAATCCAGTGTGCCCTCCATGAACCTAGTTTCAGGCAACTCAGGGCTCTACATGGTGAACTGCCTTTTGGGTAAAGAGATAAAATAACCATTGATCTCCCCCACCCAGGCTTCAGGGCCATGGCTACTGTTTGACTTTGAAGTCCTGAGTTTCATAAGAAAGCAAGCTTTGGTTCCTACCTCTGGGTTTCTGTCTTAGATTTTCTTGATGTAAGTTAAAAGAAGCCCTTTCTTCCCCAAGTTGTTTTTGGTGGGGTTGTTTTATCACAGCAACAGAAAAACAAAAGAGGGCACCATGCCCCAGGGGCCCTACTTCCCATAGGTTCCACAGACTCTCAAAAGAGGGCCACCATCAGGAGACCAACTTTTCAAACTCAGGAGCCTATGTGGAACATTTCACCACTGTACCATAAGGAGGTCTTTAGGTCATATAGGACATGACGCCAAACTGGCACTGAGGGACCTCGTCCCTTCTCACACTCCTCTGCTTCTGGGCCGGGAGGTGTATTTACTCTTGCTTCCACCTTGATGTGCTGTGTTGTCAGTGACAACCACCGCTGTTCCAGGTTAGCTGCCAAATGATCCTTTATTTAGTTCCCACTTCAAGAGACAGCTCTTTCAGGGCAACCTGATTTGGTGCCACTCTCTGATACTCAGCATGTCTTAAACCCATTCTCAAGCAACCCCAAAAGCCTCTTAGCACACAGGATACTCTGAGATCAAATCTCCCTTCCCTGGTACATTCTCTAATCCCACTTCTAATTTAAGAAGTTTCCTGATTTCCTTAATTACTCTCAGTGCTTGCTGAGTTCATTTTCCTAATCACTCCCAATCAGTACACAGAGTTCCTTCCCCACTGGCTACCCCCACAGACCCCCTACAATCCCCCAATCCCCCAATCCCCATCCCCTTCCTTAATACGTTCTCAGCTCTCCTGGGTGTCCAGCAGACTTATTTCCATTTCCTGGCCTCCCTGACGCCTGGGGACAAACACTAGCATAGAATATTTGGATAAGCAGAGCTACATGCTGGTAGACTCCACAGTCACCTGAGTTGGAGGGGGCAGGGCAGAGAGAAGACTGGCTTTCTATAGGATCAACATACCTCTGTTTTGAGTTCCTAGTTGGCCTTGACATAAGGCCTATCACACAGCGGCACTCCCTTTGCTGCGGACAGAATTCTCAGTCTCCACACACCTCCCAGGGGTTCAGGGAACAATCAACAAATTGTTATTAGTGAATGGCGCTCTTTTTATTATGTATTAGCCATTCCGGGAAAAACCAGTTATTCTATCACGGACAGCCTCTTACAAGAAAAAAAGAGAAGGAAAAAGAAATAGGAGGGAGAACAGGGAAGGGCAGATAATGAGGAATTTCAATACCAGGGGGAAAAAAAAGATTAAATTTGTACCCAGTTTCCAATTTCATTTATCTTTCATGAAAATGAAATTCACGACATTCCAACTGATATGAAAAGCCTTGGAACAGCTCAGTCCATGAAAAAAAGAGATACTGGCGACACTTCAGGAGGTAAACTCTCAAAGCATGCTTTCTGCGTGGTCCAGATCTGACCCTGGAACGCTAGCTACCTCTGAGCACTCAGATGTTGGTGCTGGGAAAGCCCAGAGAAACTTGCCAGCTGAAGGGCAACACAGATCCGTCTGGGAGTGGACCCTGTTGTTGTGAGACGATTGTTCAGTGTCCCCTCCAAAAGAAATTCTATGATGTTCAGTTTTGTGTTTTCTGTAGCGAGATGCCTGCGGCTGTTGTGTTGACTAAGCATTATCTTTAAAGAACCAGGCGAGTTAGGCTGGGTCTAAAAGAAAGGGAACACCCAGACCGGCTTGCTGCTTGCTTGTCCCTTCTGTTATTTTATTCTGTGGTATCTATCCAAGTATCTAGATAGACAGAGGGATACGGGGTGCAAACTGCAAGGTGGTTCCAGGCAGATCTAAGTGGGAGCAGTATCACCCCACCATGGCCCACAAGACCACCACAGCTCTCCTTCGTTCCATCGGAACGGTTCTCCATACTGTTTGTCTAGCAAAACTGCCTGTTCCTGCCATATGCCTGATGGCCCCCTGAGAAACCCATCTAAGGGCAGGAAAGGGAAGCAAGTCTTAGTTAAGCCCTATTTGTGGAATTCTCTGTGCTGCCTGTCTTTTTCTGGAGAGGCAGGAACAGACGTCTCCTCACCCCAGATAGGGCATCCAGGGCAGGTCCAAGAAACAACTCCACCCCAGGCTAACTTGGTGAAGGAAGGAACGGATTGTGGTTACCGGGCAACGGCTTGTGATGGAAGGAGACAGATGACTCAAGGGAACTGCCTCACTAAATAGCCCACCCAGCATGGGTGAGGACTGAGGAACGCCTCATTGCTGGACCCTGCACAACCTGCAGGAAACTCCACTGAAGAAAATCTCCCCCACCCCCACCCCAGAAACTGTGTACTGCTTGTCCGACCCTGGGGAGAGGACAGGCCGTGTATGTCTTCTAACACTGGGTTTGAGGAGGCTTCTAAGTTTTGCGAGCCTTTTAGCTTTCAGAGAATCTTTCCTCCCTCAGGAGGAAATGTTGAGATTTCGAGGAAACAGCTACACAGCCAGCCTTTCCTTCCCATCCCCTTCCCCCATTAAATTAAGTTTGTCCTTAAAGCGAGCTATCAGAAACTCAGTGCTATTTCTGTCTGTCAAGAAGTCTTAACTTGCCCTTCCATGTGGGTTTTTTGCTCTGTAACGAACACCCTCCATTCCCCTGGTTTTGATTCCTGTTTTCCTCAATGCCCACAGGCACCTGAGAACTCTGAGTAGAGAGCCCGGTCTGTTTCTCTTATCTTTGAGAACTCCCTCACCAGCAACCCTGTGAGGAGGGGAGAATCTTGAGTGGATGACACAGGTCTAGACAAGTGCCACTGGACCTGGGTAACAGTAGAAAATGTGGCTTCCAAAAGCCAAATGAGCGAATGACCCACTGTCTTGGTCAGGGTTTCTATTCCTCCACAAAACATCATGACCAAGTCGGGGAGGAAAGGGTTTATTCAGCTTACACTTCCACATTGCTATTCATCACCAAAGGAAGTCAGGACAGGAACTCACACAGGGCAGGAATCTAGAGGCAGGAGCTGATGCAGAGGCCATGGAGGGCTCAGCTTGCTTGCTTATAGAACCCAGGACTACCAGCCCAGGGATGGCACCACCCACAATGGGCTGGGCCCTGCCCCCTTGAGGGCTCACTAATTGAGAAAATGCCTTACAGCTGGATCTCATGGAGGCATTTCTTCAAGGGAGGCTCCTTTCTCTGTGATAACTCCAGCTTGTGTCAAGTTAACACACAAAACCAGCCAGTACAATTGACCCCTTGTCAACTTGACACACAAACACATCACTATTAAGCCTTAGCCCTTACTTTCTTATTCATCCCCAAGATCTAAATAACTTTAAAAGTCCAACAGTCTTTACAAATTGTTACATATTAAAATTTCAACCCTTTTAAAATATCCAATCTCTTTTGAAATTCTAAGTCTCTTAACTGTGGGCTCCGCTAAAATACGTCTACTTCAAGAGGGAAAAATATCAGGGCCCAATCACAATCAAAAGCAAGATCAAACTCTTACCGTCCAATGTTTGGGACACACTCATGACCTTCTGGGCTCCTCCAGGAGCTTGGGTCACTTCTCCAGCTCTGCCCTGTGTAGCACACACACATTGTCTTCTCAGCTCCAGCTGCCTGTACTCCACTGCTGTTGCTGTTCTTGATGGTCATCTCATGGCATTGGCATCTTCAAAACACTGCTGTCTTCTGCTGCAACTGGAGAGCACTTTCACAAATAGCCTCCCATAGGCTTTTTTCATGGTGCTAAGCCTCAACTTCTTTGCATGACCCCTTCAGTCCTGGGCCTTCAACTGCCATTGAGGTTACACCTTCACCAATGGCTTCTCCTGGCCTCTCACAGGGTCAAACATCAGCTGCTAACCCTTCATGTTTCAAAACTCTTCTACATTACCAAGTCTGGCTGCCATCATGAGGTACACGTTGTGGTTGACTCTGGAACACAGCTTCTCTGTGTTCCACTTCCCAGAAGATTTCACCTCAGGGATGCTGGTCTCTTCTTAGTCACTGCTAATTTCNTAGCTCCAGCTAACCAGCATCAATCGTCCCAGTAATGCAAAGTTTTTGCTTTAGCAGTTCTGGTACCTTGTTAATCACAGCTGATTCTTCAGCTCCAGCTAACCAAAACTATAGAATCTTCACAATCAAAACAGCAGCGGCCCTGATAAGAGTCTTTAATCTTCCCTCTGAAATTTCACAAGCCAACCCTCCACCGTTTGAACTGTTCTCAACATTATCTTCCAAGCTCCTACACAACATCCCACAGAGCTCTTAATACCCACTGGCTCTTCTAGCTCAAAGTTCCAAAGTCCTTCCACAGTCCTCCCCAAAACATGGTCAGGCTGTCACATGAAAACACCATTTCTGGTACCAGTGTGTCTAGTCAAGGTTTGTATTCCTGCACAAAACATCATGACCAAGAAGCAAGTTGGGGAGGAAAGGGTTTATTCAGCTTATACTTCCACATTGCTGTTTATCACCAAAGGATGTCAGGAGAGGAACTCACACAGGGCGGGGACCTGGAGGCAGAAGCTGATGCAGAGGCCATGGAGGGATGTTTCTTACTGGATTGCTTCCCCTGGCTTGCTCAGCTTGCTTTCTTATAGAACCCAGGACTACCAGCCCAGGGATGGCACCACCCACAATGGGCTGGGCCCTGCCCCCTTGAGGGCTCACTAATTGAGAAAATGCCTT